>NC_092460.1:43739130-44087880 GCF_047495875.1 Pithys albifrons albifrons | reverse complement strand
GCTGGGCGCTGCATCTTCATCCTCTGGACACCCCAACTGCTGGAATAATGTCCCAGGGGATTTCAACCCCACCTTGGGTCATGCAGCTTCTTGGGCACGTTTCAGGAGTTAATTTGGCAAGGAACCCTTCCCAAGGGGCACCCATCCTGTTCCAAAGGGTTACAAGAGTTTAGGAGAGTGGGCATGGACTATGTTGTACCAGTTCAGCCCAGTGCCAGTGAACAGTCAGGACACACTGAACTTACCACTCAGCCCATTTTACAGCATCAACAGACATATTGGAGTCAAGCAGTTTACAAAAGGGTGCTCAAACAGCTCAGGCAGCAGTGGAGCTCAGTAATGAGGCTGCAACAAGAATATGACAAGTAGCAGCACATTCTGCTGCTGCTGAAGTCGTTAGCAAAGCTTTATTTGACTTCAGAAAACCAGAATGGAGCTCCAGAGTGCTCCTGTAAAAAACAACTGGCATTTCTCTGGACTCCACACACTTTCTGGGGGAAGCATCTGTGCCTCAGGTCTGCTGAGAATTGGTTTGCCAGTCCATGCTCCACAAGAAATCAAAGTTTACTGATACAGAGCAAACAAATTTAAAGTTTCATCAAACCCTGAGCCTGTTTCTCCTCTCACTTACAGTGCCTTTACACCTGAAAACATCAGTGCATGAATCACTTGCCCTGAACAGCTCCTGATTTATATTATATATTCCTTGGAATTCACACCAGTGCATAAAAAGTCATAAATCAGAACCATTGCTTGTATTTTTAAGTACTTTCCTACAGCATTAGGGCAAGATCCTCAGTTACCATCAATCAGAAGAGCTCTGCTTGCTTTCCCATCCTAAGAAGAATTGCAGCATTTACAGCCACTGAGGGATTTGGGTCTCATTTCAATAATTTAATTGATCAGAGTTTCCCAGGTGTCCACACACAGAGCACCTGCAGGTCTCACTCAGTCACAAGATGGATGGCTTGGTAAATGTTGGAATTCTGAGCAGTTTAGATGGAAATGCAGAAGGCAGTTTCCAGCTAACAGAAAAATGAGGAAATGTTCCAGTCAGAACCACGGGATCACAGCCTTTGCTTCCCTTGGAATAAAGCTTCAGAATAAAATGCTTTTTTTGAAAGCTTCACTATTTTTTGTTGTGTTTAGCAAGACAAATAGTAAGTCTCACCTTCATTCTCTCTGAGCTCTGTTTCTTTTTAAAGCCCAGCACAGTTTATTTTATGCACCTTAACGTAGAAGGATCAGTGTAACCTTGTCCTTTATTTCATTTTATTTCCCTTGAAAGATTGTCAATCTCTGCAATTGTTGGAGAACAATTAAGGCTCTGAAATCCCCCATGCAGATCAAGTTTGTGGCTCTGGTACAGTCGAAGAGGAGGGGGAAAAAATAACCAGAGAGGGGGAAAAGAAAAAAATAATGCAAGAGGAGGGGGAAAAAAATAACCCAAGAGAGAAAAAAAAAAAAACAAAGAGGAGGGGGAAAAAAAACAAAGAGGAGGGGAAGAAAAAAGAGGAGGGAAAAGAAAAAAAAAACAAAGAGGAGAGAAAAAAAAAAGAGGAGGGAAAACAAAAAAATACCCAAAGAGGAGGGAAAGAAAAAAAAACCCAAACACAAAATAGCAAGCTTCTTATATTATACAAAAGAGAGACAATTAAAAACAGAATATGACATAATACATAGATATACAAATGTGAGAAAAAACAAACCAACAACAACCACCGAGTTGCCCACACAACAACACAGACTTTTACCACCCCAGTTCACAAAAAACACTCCAACAAACTCCCCACAAAGGATACTCAGCAAGAGAAGAGAAAACCGACAAAAAGAAAAAAAAAGGTACTTTCCAAACCAAAGAGATGTGAAGTGGTGACAAGGCCCAACTCCCCCAGCAAAGGTGGTAACAGTTCCACTGAGCACCTGGACATCAAGGGACTGAGGTAGGAGTCGCCTACACCTTCTTTTAGACTTGATTTTGATGTCAAAATGATATGAAATGTCTCTTCAGTTGCTTAAGGCAGGTGAGATTTGTCCCCTTTAATCTACGTGGACTCTCTGGGCCTGCAGAAACTGAGGCCTAGTGAGGCCTGGCCGAGACTGGGGTCGAGACTGAGGGCGAGCTGAGGCCGAGACTGAGGGCGAGCTGAGGCCGAGACTGAAGGCAAGACAGGCCGAGCTGAGGGCGAGACTGAGGGCAAGACTGAGGATGAGACAGGCCGAGCTGAGGATGAGACTGAGGGCAAGACTGAGGATGAGACAGGCCGAGCTGAGGACGAGACAGGCCGAGCTGAGGGCGAGACTGAGGCTGAGACTGAGGGCGAGACTGAGGGCGAGACTGAGGGCGAGACTGAGGGCAAGATTAAAGATGATATTGAGGCCTGGCCGAGACTGAGGCTGAGACTGAGGCCGAGCTGAGGCCGAGACTGAGGCCAAGCTGATGCTGAGACTGAGGCTGAGACTGAGGGTGAGACTGAGGCTGAGGCTGAGGCCGAGACTGAGGGCGAGACTGAGGCTGAGGCTGAGGCCGAGACTGAGGGCGAGACTGAGGCTGAGGCTGAGGCCAAGACTAAGGCCTGGCCAAGACTGAGGCCATACTGAGGCCTGGCTGGAACTAAAGCCAAAACT
The DNA here is from genome assembly GCF_047495875.1 of Pithys albifrons albifrons. NCBI lineage: Eukaryota > Metazoa > Chordata > Aves > Passeriformes > Thamnophilidae > Pithys > Pithys albifrons. The sequence goes on along the minus strand of NC_092460.1, from coordinate 44,085,252 downwards.
ACCACACTGAGCAATTACCATCACAGGCAAGATAAAATCGATGTGGGGATAATTAATGTAACTGACTGCCAATTAAAGGTGGAATAGAAAGGTGAGAAACAAAGAAAAAACCTTAAAAAACCATCTCATTGACTCCGTCCTCCAGAGCAGAGCAGGTGGAAGGGGAGTCACTCCATAACAGCTCCTTCTGCCACTCCTTCCCCCTCACGTTTATCCCCTTCCCACAGCTCCTGCCTGCTCTGCCCTCATGGGCCACAGCTCCTGCCTGGAGCTTCAGGTAAGAAACAATTAAATCCAGTAGAATAGAACAAAATTATTCCTTTCATTCAGCCCTGGGAACATGGGGGATAACTCCACCAAAGACGTGTTCAAAGAGACTTTTGTGTTTCCAGGTTTATATACTTAGTTACAACTGAAACTCCTCCCCAGAGTCAAGCAGGATATTTTGGGTGACTTTTAACAGCTCTAATGGGCTGCTCTTATCTCTGCAGCTCTATATTTCCTTTTGACTAAACAATGTTACAGCTTCAAGCCTCAACCTAGACAGGTTTGCTGATTTATTTCTTACAGTTTAGCCTTTAATCTTAACACGGTTTAGGTTTATCCTGAAATTCAGCTTACAGGGTTAAGTTTCTCTTTGTCTAAAGCTATACATGGTTAAGATCACTGACAAATTCAGGTACAAGCTATAATAAAAAAATTAATATAACATAAGAAGTTAGTATAGGTCTGATTAAAAATTAGTAAAGACCTTATGATTTTAGGGATAAAATCCTTTTTCCTGAGGGATCCCTGAATCAGCTGCTCCAGCCTGGGCAGGGGCCTGGTAAAAGGTTTGGTGTTATATAAGTGGCTATGCACATTCACTTGTTCCTGTGTTCACCAAAGAAGGTGGGACAGATGGAAACAAACCTCTATTTGATCAGGAAGGGACCTGGCAACCCTCTAATAATGGCACCCTCTAATAATGGCAATTTACCTTCTTCCTACAGGAGATGATTCAGAAAATACAGAAATTTCTACTCCAAGACTCAATTCTGTGAGTAATGCAAAATACTGATACAACCTACAGTATGTGCATTTTATTTCTGAGAAAAATAACATTTTGTATATTATGGACTCAGGGGCTTTGTAAATCTGTGTCCCAAAGACAGAAATTCCCCCAAAGTTACAGCCAAGCCACAACACATCAAATAAGGGAGTTCAGCAGCACAAAGGCTGCCCTCTATACTTCTATTGTGTAACTTTTGTGTGGTGCCTCTGAATTCATTGGTAATATTCACTTGGAGACACTGACTTGAGCAGAAGCAGAGGGTAGGATTGCAGGGATGTGATGACTGAACATAGTTTTGAAATGACTTCTTCAGTTCAAAGACTTCATGTCAATTGCTGCAGATTGTTGAGTAAGAAAGTGACTGAATGAACCTCACTTGGTTATAAAACCAAATGTTTATAGCTTGAATTGGCCCACACCATCTATTTGTTTATATTCCTTTTCATCCTGTTTAGAGTTCCACAGATCTTCAATACTAAAAACAAAGTCAGAACTAGTTTAGTGTCTAATCTCACTGGTATTTACTGAGGGAACAACGAACATGTCCCAGAGGGTCTGGCTGTCAGGAGGGACCAACCCCTGAGCATGTAAGGCTGGAGCAGCCTGGTCAAAGGGCTGGAAACACACTGGGGCTCTTCCTTTGGGGGTTTAAACCCTACCAGCTCTGCTAGAAATCCCAGGTACTGAGAGTCTCCTGCATTATTTACAGGATTATCTGTTTCAGCAGAGTTAGAACTGCCTTTTGGGAGGGGACTGTAGCACCAGAAACAATTCAGGTGCAGCTCAGCTGGTTAAAACTTTGTTGTTATAATAATGCCAAGGTCATGGGTTCAATCCCCCATGTGGGTCCTTGACTTAAGAGTTGGACTCGATGATCCTTGTGGGTCCTTCCAACTCCGAATAGTCTGGGATTCTGTGATTCTGACTCAAACAACAGTGGTACCTGGCTAAAATTGTTTGGCTTTTTTTCTTTTGGAACAAAAGATTGTCTTCCCAGTGGGGCTTGAAATCCAAACATTTCCCTTGGTTCTTGTTTTGTTCTGAGTTCTCAGAGCTCTCACATGTTTTATGGGAGACTTTTGCAAAGCCACAGGAAAGCAGCTTCAGGCCTGTGTCACTGTTATCTGCATGTGAGGATTAAATTGTCATCTTATGCTCAGTGCTGGGTGTGTGACAGAGATGTTGACAGTGGATTAAACGTCTGGGTTGCAGTTCTTTCGAATATCACTTGTACCACATGTATCAAGCAAACCAGGCACCTCAGTGGTTGTGATTGGGATCAGTGGGAGCAGGGAGCTGTCACACAGCCTGTGCCACCACTGCATCCTGCTGGCTGTCACACAGCCTGTGCCACCACTGCATCCTGCTGGCTGTCACACAGCCTGTGCCACCACTGCTGTTGCATCCTGCTGGCTGTCACACAGCCTGTGCCACCACTGCATCCTGCTGGCTGTCACACAGCCTGTGCCACCACTGCTGTTGCATCCTGCTGGCTGTCACACAGCCTGTGCCACCACTGCATCCTGCTGGCTGTCACACAGCCTGTGCCACCACTGCTGTTGCATCCTGCTGGCTGTCACATAGCCTGTGCCACCACTGCATCCTGCTGGCTGTCACACACCCTGTGCCACCACTGCATCCTGCTGGCTCTAACACACCCTGTGTCACTGCAGCACCCCCTCCTGCCACACAGGATCCCTCCCAAGGCAGCTTTGAGTTGATACTCTCCCTGTGCCAGTGTGGCTCTGTCCCTCCCTCTTGCTGAAGGACACAATCCCACCTCTACAGACCACCTTCCACAGGTGGAATCTGACCCATAGAAGAGCCCTGAAAGGAAGCTGGGAGGACACCTCCAAGCCAGGGCAGCACCTGAGGACATGCTGTGGCCCTTTGCAGCTGCAGTTCACCAAAGAACCCGTTATGTAAAGCACCATCCATGTCAGTTTGCCAGCGTGGCTGCCTGCGAGCCACAGCACTGAGGAGTCAGCACACTCTTGCCTCTGTGGTGGCCACAGCTGGAGGTGGCAGCTTCTCAAACTGCTCCAGAGCACATTGCTGGGGCTTGTCATCTGTGCACAGCAGGGGCTGCTGCCTGGCTTTACAATTGTGCCCTTTGGTGAAGGGGCAAAATCCAGAACAATGATGCTGGCTGGCACAGCAGAGCTTCCCAAAAGAACCTCATGTAGGTTTCTGCATCAGCAGGGAGTGCAAAGGATTCTCCTTTCTGTTCTCTATTCAATTGGTGTGAACGTGTTGTGGGCCATTCCAACTCAGAATGTTCTGTGTGATTCTGTTCTGGGATCTTCACTTTCTAGAACCAATTTATGGTAAGGAGTCCAGTGTTGCTAATAGGAGTTCCCCCATGTAATAGTTAATTCCCACTTCTTGGGGTTCTAAAGCACCAAGACCTGCCCTGTATTTTTGTAAACTTTTCTCACACTCATTTTTGAAGCCCACACAGCTCAGACGGTTCCAGAATGTTACAAGCACCTCAGTATGATTGAAGCCTGAGAGCTGTAAGTTGTTCCAGTCTGCCTGTAGGATTTGCCATCACTCTTCCTTCTTTTACAGGGCTGGTTTTTATGCTGATGGACCAGAGTGGAGTGACATCAGTGTTCTTGACTTCCCTGCCACTCTCTGAAGATAAACCAGCAGTTTTCACTGGAGTACGACTTGGCACTTGAGCCTCATTATGCCAAAGTCTAGGTATGTTTTATATTTAAAAGAATTTTTGCAGACTCTCCTTCCATTGCCAGAATGGAGCTGATCACTGGTTGCACTTCCTTGTGTTCTGTATGATGCACACTATGACAAGTAGCAGAAAATACTCCTCTGCACGTTTTATGATTCAAACACCAGAGGACGCCCCTCTGCAGATCCTGAGTAAAGAAATCAGTGTTGTAGTGAGATCACGCATCATCATTTCTGTACTATGTCCTTCCCACAGGTGTGGTCACCGGGTTTGGGATTATTTTGGGTAATATTATTTGATTCAGCTGAATCCCTGTTTAGCCTTTTTCTTTTGACTGAAGCAGCAAATGCAGCTCCTTAATCCTCCCTTTAAACCTTTGCTGGTAGCTACTAAGTGGTGTTATTTATAGCCCAGGCATGACTGAATGGCCTATAATAATGGTGACTCAAGCCTACAAATCTTTATAATTGTTGCCAGAACTATTGGTGCCACGTTGTGTTGTGAGGCTTACACAGAAGTGCTGAGAATCTTTAATGGTTCCTCATTAGATTTCTTGTCTTTCCTCTTTCCTGCCCAACTTCACTGCAATGAACACTTTAACCCTTTGTATACAAAACTGTGCAAGAATGTCTTACCTTGAGTAGTTGAAGGGAGGGGAAAAAAAGTCATTCTCTTGGTTTTCTGGTATTTTTGTTCCTCATTTGCAGTGCATTTGTACCAGAGGATTTCTCCCCAGAAAGTCTGGGGCACGTGGCCTGTAGGTGTCTGTACACAGAGTCTGGGGGATATTTGGTCCTGAAAGTTCTCAAAGGAGGGACTTACTATCTACTGATTTTAATGGAAAAAACTGAAATGCCAAGGACTAGAGGTCCAAAGGTAGAATTTCACCATGGCTTATGTGGGAAGGGGTTTTGGCCAGTCTTTGTTAGGTTGTCACACAGGCTACTGCTCTTTAGGACAAGAAAACGGGCCAAACCAGCTGTGCCCTCTCCAGCCTGAGTGACTCTCTGCAGAGGCTCAGTTTGGCCATAAATGTGTATGTACAGACCTGGCTGTCAAAAGCGTGGCTGCAGAATATTCTTGGCTTTAGGGGCTGGTCCTGGTCTGCAGCAGAGCAGAGAGGCTGTGCCTGGGGACCAGAGCAGGACTCCCTGGTGCCTTCAGAGATGTGAGAAGCCCTTCAGGCAGTCTGGGAGGCTGCACTTCTCAAGCATCTCCAGGATTAAGTGATTTAAGTAGATTTTTGGTGCTAATGAAATTTTCTTCTGACTCTAATCTACAGGAACAGTGGGGGGATTTTGTCTTCCTCTGTAGCAAGAGAGAAACATAGAATCATAGAATGGATTGGGTTGGAAAAGACCTCTGAGATCATCAAGTCCAACCCTTGGTCCAACTCCAGCCCCTTTACCAGATCATGGCACTCAGAGCCACGGTCAAGCTCACCTTAAAAACCTTCAGGGATGGGGAATCCACTCCCTCTGGGCAGCCCATTCCAATGCCTGAGCACTCTCTCTACAAAGAATTTTTTTCTGATCTCCAACTTCAGTTTCCCCTGTCAGAGCTTGAGCCCATGCCCCCTTGTCCTGATGCTGAATTCTCCTCTTTCTGTGTTCTTGCAGCTGGTTGTCACTTGTGGGGGTGTGTCTCTTGCACAGGGGTTTGTGAGGAGCTGCTGTCAGACACAGCTCATGGGGTAGGTGCTTACCTGAACCAAAGCCACCTTTCTGTGCTTTTTCTGTCCCAGGGGAGGAGTTGTGGGCAGGGCAGAGGATCCATTCCTTGTGCAAAGACCACCTGGCCTGAGTAGGTCTAGAAAATGAGCAACCACAAGGCATGGACCACATCTTTTATTCAGTAAGCAAGCAAGCACAGAAGTATAATGTGTAGTGCTTAATATTCATACAGTACTAAAAATATAAAAATAGAAATAAAATTTCACTGAAAGCATTTTCACTCACAAATATACAAGGAAAAGTGCTGTCAAGCCACATCATGCTACACCACTTGCCAGCTGCTCAACTGACAGTTTCCCAACAGAACTGAAACACTAAAAGCTAGTCCTTTCCTCAGAGTTTCTGGTGACCCTGAACATTTGACTAGCAAAAAATGGGCCTCCTGCAGCTGAGAGCCTAAAAAGCATAATGTCATTATATAATGGAACAAAAAAAATAATTTGGGAGAGTTCTGTAGTGATAGTAGCCTGCTTCAGGCTGTGTGTGAACCTGTCGTGGAGAGTTAAAAAAAATACAGAAATAAACATGAATCCTGACTATAATCCAGCCCAGTCATGGCTAACAATTCCCAGAGCTGTGTTCTGCATGGATCTGTGCAATACTCCCACCTGCTGGCACATCCTTGGATGCTGCAGCTCCCTCTGCCAGCTTTACACTGGCACGGACACTCCTCTTCCCCTGGGGCTGGTGCAGTCCAGGAGCACAACCATAAAGTGCTGAGTGCCCTCACCTTTCAGTGGAACTGGAGGCCACCAGCACCTCAACTGCTCTGTGCCTCCACAGGAAAGATGGATCTTCAGAAATTCCCTGCACCAGACACTGTGATTTTAAGCCCAGTTTTGTGGGAGTGAACTAGAACTGAGGGCTTAAGGATCTTACCACTTACTATTTTGGAATGGGATTTATTTCTACTTGCTATACCTGCTATAAAAATAAATGTGACAATTAACCCCTGAGATCATTCTAACACAATGTTTTGGCCTGTTCCTCGTTTCCCTCGGAAATAATGCTTTTATATTTGGTTTGAGGACATTTATTTCGGTGCTAGTGACAAGCTTTTATAAAACACATTAAATAATCAATGTGGGGCTGAAAAGGTGTACATTCTAGTTGCATATATGATACATACCTTATATAATACATTCCACAACAGCTGAGTGTTCTAGTATTGGCTGAGAATTCTGCCATGTGGACACAGGGTTTAAATACTAGAAGATCAAGAGCTGTTTAGGATCAAAGATAATTGTATCTGATATGGTTTGCTTAGATTGTTTTTCTTCCTTTAAATCTTATTACACATAATAGCTACAGTAGTTTGTCCAGCAGGTAATAAATGAATGCATAAAGCACTTCTAGCTATATCTGGATACCATATGCATGCATTTTTTATAAATAAAAATCGAAAGTGAGGTCACATTTTCCCATCTTCTGTTTATAAACTAAATCAAATTTCTCATTCATTGAAACAGTGAAGATGTCCTTCCATAGCCCAACTCGCCCTGAAACACAGAGAGGGAACACAAGTCAGAGAGGGGATGTAGCAGGACACTGCACATCTACACTCTAATTGTGCAGGGCATCATCTGTGACATTCTAATCAGCCTTGGCTTTCATTGGAAGCATAATGAGACCTAAGGCTGTTCATTGTCTTACCCAATTACCCTGCCACAACCCTTTAAAGCCTGAAAATCAGCACCATTCACCTCATCACCTGCACCAGCCCAGCATTACACAGCAAGAATTCAGGTTGGTGTGAGCCTGTACTGTGCCTTAATCAGAAATGAACGCAGGTTTGGGGCTGGGCATTCATTGCAAGGTGGATTTCTGGCGGTTGATAATTCCAACAGCTAATAACACATTTCTAAATTGCTGTGCCTCCAACACTCACTGGTTAGAGAATTCCCCAAAAGGTCCACGGAATGGGGAGCATTAAACTGATCATTGAAGTGTGGTATTTTCACTGCTAATTTCTATTATTTTGTGTCCAGACACAAGTTCCACAGATGAATTTACATTCCTCCATATGGAGAGGTTTGTTTGTTAAATCTGAGTGCCTGGATTCTCTCTGAGAGGGAGAACAAGCACCACACACACCAAGTTTGTGCCACTGAAAATTTCATTTTGAACACGAGGAACAGGAAGCTTTGGGTGGCTGTGTCATGGACACTGAATCCCTTCCTTGAATGAATTATTTATCCACTCTACATAACCTGGTGGCACTGCTGACCCCTCAGCAACTGGCCCAGTGCAGCCCAAAGCTGATTTAACTCCAAGTCACCCAGGTTTACTCGTGGCTGAGAAAGCCCCACGGGGTAACCAGACTGAGGGGCCCAATCCTCCTCCCATTTATGCTGGATATAAAGACAATATCCAGGGTTGTTCAACTGGAATAAATGCAAGGAGAATTGGGACTGTGCTACCAGAGAGTTTAATCATAACAGCAAGAACAAAGCTACATGCAGGGAGCTTAATTATGCATTTGATGCATAAGAAGAATACCCATTTAATTTAATTGCCATTGCTTTTATGCAGCAACTTTATAATTGAGCCCAAAGACAGAACTGTCTGAAACATCTACGTATTACATATTAAAATGACATGTGGCAAGGGCTGTTTTATGAAATCAGGACTTTTCTACTGCTCCTGAAGGTATGATGATATCCTGATTTCATTTCAGCATCCAAAGATCAAAATAACCTGAAACTGAAAATGCCATTTACTATTTTCACCAAATTTCTCCAGTATTAAAAAAAAATGAAGAAAATGCTTACAATTATAAACATCTAATACTGATTTAAGTTTTGCTCAGGCCACTATAACTGCATGAAGTACAGCATAAAACACAAAACTTCCAATAATGATAATAAAATATTTTCTTCCTCTGCTGGGTAAAGAAAAGCCTTTTATTTCTGCACCTCCCTAACAACACGTATGGACAAAGGACAAATTTTACAAAGGACACACACAGAGTGGATCATTTGCAACATGTTTTTTTGTTGTTTTTACCATATGAATTGATAGCTTGTCAAAAAATCACCCACCTGGTGTCTGATTTGAATCATGCACTGCGTAAATTAGGATGTGATAAGAGTCAAATACAAGTAACATATCTAATCATTGCTCTGCTTTCACAGCAGCTCAGGGTTATCTTCAGAGTAAAGATCAATGTGCTAAAAGAAAAAAAAATGAAGAACTAAAACAAAGCAAAATAATAAAGTAAAAGTAACTAATGACAAATTAAAAATATCTAAAACCAATTACAATAAGCTGCCATGTTATTGCCACCATTCTTTGCCACAGGAACCAACAGAGAGGGGACAGAGCTCTCTGAGCTACATCCTGAGGTAACAAAACATTGCAAAAGGCAGAGATAGCAAAGAAAAGAAATTCAAAGTAAGGGTATTTTTACTAAAAAGCACACAGTGAACAAGTAACAAAATATTACATTAACTCTGCAGCTCCCTGATTTCTCTATTACAGATAAAGGAGGGGCTTTTTTCCAAGCATGACACTCTGAAATGTTTGTGTCAACACTCAAACAGGACAAGTCAGTCTCACAAATATTCCGAGCTGATTTGCTGCCATAGGGCTCTGAGAGGACAGACACAAAGGCAGGACAGAATTCCAGAGAAGCAGCTCCTTGGAAAAGCAAACTTGTTCTCAAACAAACCTGAGCACCACCAAAGTGACAGCCTGACTTGGGTAAGGAAATGTCGTTCTAGTGGGGGTTTAACAGAGCTACACAATGGCAACAAAATGCCTGACAAATGAGTAAATAACTTGTTAATGCAGAATTAGTAGTCAAGAAGTCCTGGTGATATTTGGTGTCTTTATCAGATTTGGAAATAACCATAAAAATTACAGCTGATATGATGTGCAGGTCACATGGAGGTTGGCTGAGAGAGGTGGTGTGGAAATCACTGAAATCCAAGAGCAAAAGATTCAGGTTGTGATCCCTGAGTAAAGGACAATAAGCTGTAAATTAGTTCCTCTGAAACACTCTGTGGTCATGTACCAAAAAGTGTTAACACAGCTATGGATGGACAAACAAGGCAGAGTTCCACATAAAACTGGATTAAATCACTGTATGAAGTGATTTTTTCTTTGGACAAGGGACAGCTCAGGCTGACACAGGAATTGATCATCTTGATCATACTCCCTCATTTCTAAAAGAAGCCACTGAGTGCTGTAAAACAGGAGACAGAAAACAACTTGAGGGAGTCCAAGTTCAGTCTTTTATGCTTCTCAAAGAGATAGGACTTGATTTCTTGACACTGTCAAAGGACAGATGTATGAACAGCTCAAATGGCACCCTCAGGCTCCTAAAGAAAACCCTCAGCAGAATAAACATCTGGAAGCTGAACACACTTCCACAGCTAAAGTAGGCAGTGAAAAGAAAAAGCTCACAAGGAAAGGGATTCTACAGCTCCTTGTAATTTTAGAAATTAAAATTAGAAATATCTGCTATTGTAAAATACCTGATATACTTAAATACAAGGGTTTAGGCCAGGATAAAGTTATGACATTGTGTCAGCTTTGGCATGGCAAAGGTGAGAAGGAGCAGTGCCCTCTGTGTATGCTGTTGAATGTACACTGTTAATTGTGGATTTTCCCTCCCTTTCAGTCACTTCCACCTCACTTTATTTTGAGACAAACCAACCCCCAACCTGCACCAACAGGCAGTTGCCTCCTGTTATTTCCACAGCAATATTCCACCACCATCTCAGCACACCCTGGAGGTCCCTGAGCTGTTCAGTTGCTCCAAGAGGAGTTCCACAGAGGGTTCCAAACATACCCCTGCCAACAGGAAGGGCCTCTGCGTTGCAGCACTGGTCAATGAGCTGATGGCAGTGCTCCACCATGCCCTCCAGCTGGGCCTTGTCATAGGACACTCCCAAGAACCTCACCAGCTGCTCAACCATCGTTGCAAGGTCCTGCAAGAGAGTATTGCAACCTTAGTTTATTGTACAATATTTTAAAGGACCTTTTTTTCTTCAGTGAGTTTAAATATTTCAAATTTAGTTATATCCTGATGAATGTGAAAAACATGAGTGCAGAAGCTGTAGAAACACCACTTTCCTGACATTTTGCCACCACCAGATTTGCTAGAAATAAACACACTTTTAAGTAATTAAGGTAGGGCAGAGAACACAGTCATGTAACCTCCTCAGATATCAGAATGGGGAGCTGCAAAGCAATTGTGATGCTTCCCAGTTCAGAGAACACCTGCAGCCTTTTTGAGGCAAATGTCTTGTCATCAAGGATCAGCACTAACATTAGTTAGTTACGTTACACCTGGTTACTGGGGAAGGCTTGGATCAAAACTATTCCAACCCCTCACCCCTTTGGAATTCCACTGCATTTTGGAGGAATCAAAAGCCACTTGGATTTTGGTGTTGGGAAAATAAATGATCACCAGTGTTAGAACACCCCTTCTTTTTTCAGTGTCAGCCTCAGGGGCTGCACTCATGTAGGTGGAAAGGATCTAGTGGGAATTAATTTGAATTAATCAGTCATTAATTTGCACCTTCAGAGTTCTGGGGCTGCTCAGTATGAGTAAGAACTTCTGGAGCTGCAAGGATAAAATAGTAATGTTTATCAGGAAGCAGAAAGGTACTCTGATGCCTCCAGCTTCCAGCAGCAAGCACAGCTAGGAAAATAAATCACACAAACCCATGGGTTTGAAACAATTTTGACTAAACTTCACTTACTCTGATTTTATTACATCTCCTCTCAGCACCCCACTCCAGCAGAAGGCTCAGCAAAGCTGGAATTAGAACTTCCCCAACTTTACTGAGTTCTGCCCTGATTTTGCCTTTTCAGAGGTTTAAAAATAAGAGCTGGTTTCTTCCAGCATTTGCATTAGTTTTCCAGTCAAAAAACCATTCTGAAATATTTTCATTCACTCTTAAAAACACCATACTGCAATAAGAAATGGAAAGCAATATTCCATGTTATATTTTCAGTAGGTTCCTGATTAAATTGGGGTTATTAGCCAGCATACTGCAAGGACTCACTAATTATATTCACCTTATGCTACATGATCACACTTAATTGTTCTCAAAAGTTTCACTGGAAACAGTAAGAACAACCAAATAATCAGAAAAAATGCCACATATATAGGACAAAATACAGATTGTACTTTTTTCCACACTGATACAGCACATAGAGCAAGACACTTGTTTTAATGAAAGCCCAGGGCTGAGTGTAGCAAGGACTGAACAGTTTCCCATCACTGCCTTCTCTGCAAGTAGTTTGGTGTCAAAGTCAGAGCCCTGAGTAAATTCATATGTATATGAAAGTGCTTAAAGTCCATACAAGTTCCTGAATTCCAGTGCTTTAAAAACAGTACCACACATTAGGGCATCCAAATATGGACATTCAAATAAATCAGGAACAAAATCTGCTTCTGAATAGGATGCTAAATGTAATTAAATATAATTTTGCTACATCTGACCTACCTTGTGCATGTCTTCATACTTGAGGAAAAGCACATTGGCATCCAGGTGATGTTCCCAAAACTCTTGCACGTGTTCAAACCATGACCCATATCCTACTGCAAAGACATGAGGATTGGCAGGAGGAAAGTGAGCACTTGGGTTATTAAGCCATTTTCAAAAAGGGGAAAATAAAAAGGAGAGTGGTTCAGAGCCCCAGGAGAGCAGTGATTCATTTTCCCCCATTGCCATGTACAGCAAGGAACTTAATTTTAAAACTTTTTCTATCAGTTTGGAATTTTCAAAAGAACTGACTTAGCACAAGGATAAAATGCTCAACTGAAAATGCCACCAAATTTCATGAGGAGCCTCTTGGAGCTCAGTATGAGTAACAGAAATAACAGAAGCTAAAATAAAAGTTCCACAGAAGGCAAATTTCCAGTGGCTCCAGGCTGTGTGAATTCCTGCAATGGACACACCCCAGTGCAGCCTCCTGCACTTGTGAGTTTGATACAGCACTGGGGGAAAATTCACAGACTATTCTGAGCTGGAAGGGACCCACCAGGGTCATCGAGTCCAACTCTCAAGTCACTGGCCCACACAGGGGATTGAACCCATGACCTTGGCATTATTACAACGAAGTTTTAACCAGCTGAGCTAAAGAAGTCCCACAGAGCATCTTCTGATTGCTCACAAACATTTTCCTTTCTTCAACAAGCACTGAGGACACAGAACTGTAAAAATGCTTCTTGGTCACTCCCAAAAATACAGGATGGACTGACAGGATTATTTATCATGACATGTTCTAACCCACTGTCACAATCTAGGACTTACTCTCTTCTACTGTTATTTTCTGAACACTTCCACTTGATTGCTGTGGAGATGTCAGAACAGTTTCATTACAGTGTTATTGGTCACCTCAAAAACACAATAAATTCAGATTACTGATGCCCACGAGGTGCTGAGTGCTCCCAAAAAGTTCAGGGTGATGGGATGGGATATTCCCCTTATATCACAGGCAGGACCAGTGTACTCATAATCTACAGAATGGCTTTTGTTGCTCACTAGAAAGTCAACTCATTCTGCATATTTCTTTGGTACCAGTGATAAATTCCCACAAAGTACTTCAGACAACCAATGCAGGAGTTAAGCAAATATGATAAGCAGTTTTCCACATTCTTTCCCTACATTTTCTTTGGTCAATTTTGTCTTTTCAGCAAAGCAGTTATAGGAAAAAATTAAAAAAAAAAAACAAAAAAAACTTTTTAGGTTTGTATTTTGAAGGCACCTTTTCCCTTTGATTCTTTGATTCTGGTAACTGGAACACTGATGTGTTTGCTTCATGACCGAAAATCTTAATGGAAATAACAAAAAAGCAATTTTCCCAGTGCCTTTATAAAAACTGAGAATGAATCAGCTGATTAAAATTATTTTCCTATGAACGTGACCTCTTTGACCATTGGAAATGTCCCAGTTGCCAGAATTCTGCTGCATTGCTTCCATGAGATCAAAACATTTATTTAGCTAAATGCTGAATTTCCTATATTACAAACATTATTTGCACAGTTACAGCCACAGAACATGCTGGGAAGTTTTATTGACTCTGGGAGGTTGTGATAAATCAGCTGCTACAGGATGAAGACATAAAGAACTCCTGGGATTCTTACATGCAAAAGAGCACCCAACTTTTCTCCTGTCTTAGAAGTCCTTCTAATGTGATTTTTTTCATGCTCTGGTCTGGAAGTTCCTGGTCATGGGCTACAGACAAACATCCCAATTTCAGGAATTTTAAATGAAAAAACTGAAGGCAGGCTGGAATAGGAAAAAATCATTAATTCTCCCCACACAAACTTGCAGGAAAAAGCAGCAAAGGTTTTTAAGGCCTGTTAAACACCCTGCAGCCTTTAGTTTTTTCTTCCTTTCAGTGTTACACAGCTGCTCCCAGTCCCAGGCTGAAGAAGAGCAAACTGAATTTGAGGAGAGCAGACCAGAGCTAGGCTTGACCTGACTGGACACTGCTGAGCCCAGGGGGTCAAACACAAGGCAATTCTTTACAGAAAGCGTGGCCACAGTTTGCATGGATGACTCTAAGTCTTTGAGGAGGAACCTCCTTGCTGTATATGCAAAACAAATGCACCTTTATCCAGTTCAGAAGGAATGCAGAGATGGAAATAAATGTGTGCAGAGAGAACAGCTCCTTACACTTGTCATTCATAAACCTCCTGCAGAACTCCTGGAAGGTTCCCCTGTAGCTCATGGTCCTTAGGGAGCGGTGGAACTGGTAATAGGACACCACCAGGTCCTTGGGGTTGCGAGCCATGTATATGACCTGTGATTTGGGGGGGGAAAAAAGCACTTTATTGAGTGATTTTCCCCAAAGCACTTCACCAACTGCTGCCAATGTATTGAACAAAGAGCATTTCATGTCACTTGTACCTTGGAGTTGCCATTGTGGAGGTCTGAAGGCAAGAACCGGTAGGGCAGGTGGCTCTTGATGAGGCGAGGAGAGGTCAGTTCCTGAAACAAAGCAGAGGGAATTGTTCCTCACTGAGCACCACTTGGGCACACCCGTCCCCAGCTGTCTTACTTGAAGCCCGTTACTCTGCTGAGCCCCATTCACAAATTCACCTCTTCAATTAGGAACAGACTAGAAATTAGGTCAGGGAGTTACATCTGGTTTTTAGATATAAAAAAAGCTGTTGGGGTTTTTGTTGGTTTGGGGTTTTAATCCCTTTTGTTTTCAAAGTACTTCCATTTGTAGGACCTCCTCAAAATAACACAATAGTTGAAGATTCTTGGTATCAAACTAATTTTGATTCCACTGAAATGTCTTGAAAACTATTGGAAGCTCTGAAAGCACTACTCCCAAGTTCCTCGAAGTTTGACCCTTGCATTTTATTTTATCCTCAGAATTAGGCTCAAGGGTTTATCAGTGTGTGTGAATGTCTCTCAAACAGGATAATGCAGAGTATTCCTAACTCCTCAAACTACACTACAGAGCCTGCAGAGACCCAGGGTCTGTGAACCCAAAGATCTGGATGTATAAACTTAGAGCAGTGGGAATACAAATCCATAGATCTCTGTATTTGTGGTTCCTCTTTCACAAACTCAGCGAAGAAATCAAAGCAAATTTGCCTCCTTTGGGCAGCTCCTGTTTACATAAGCAAGAGAAGCCTGGAACTTTCATTCAGAAAACCCATGCCAAGATCTTTAGGACATGGAGAAACATCTAAAGCATCAAATAGAGTGCAACAAAGCCGAATAAAAGCAATTTTTCAATAACTTAATAATACCCTGAATCATTCCAACAAACTGAGTGCAGTGATGAAAAGGACAAGGACACAGGATGAAATGAAGTGATAAAGACGGAACAGAGGAAAGAGATATCCAAATGCTGAAAGGCTTTCTTTGCACCAATTGTACCTTGATGATGTCCAGACCAGGCTGAGGGTACTCCAGGACTGGAAGTTGTTCATCTATGTTCATTAACCCAATCTCATCTGGATCAGCTCCCTGACTCACCAGATAAACCACTTCCTGCAGCAACCCTGTGCCTGCAAGGAGCCAACAGGGAGAGAGAACAGACTGTGTTACAGTTCTTAGCAAAACAGGGAGCCCTGAACAGAGAGATAGATGATGGTGACTCTTGTCCTTGACAGTCTGCTGTGAGCTAAATCTGGAATTACTGTTTTAGCATGGTATGTCAGCCCAATAATAATTTAAATACATTTCTGTCTCCAAATCGTTTCACCTGTCAATTGCAAAGCATTTAACAAAAAGTTTTGCCCCCTGGAAATGTTACCCAGGCAAAATACTACCATTTCTTCTTTAAATTTAAAAAAAAAACAAACAACAAAACAGGCCAACTGAGGTCATGCAAGTGCACCAAATGCATTAGTGGCTGCACTGGCAATGTCCCTTTTTCTTTATTTTATTATTGGAGGCCATGTCCCTGTTATGCAAGGGCTGCAGTCTATTTATGCCTCCACGTTATGGACTGGGCAAACCACTGAAAGCATCAATAGTGAGTCAGTCCGAGCCTCAAAGGCCCCAGTTACATCTCCCTCCCCAGGCTGAGGGCATTTACAAAGCACCCATTAGGTATTATGGCCTTAATGACTGCACTCAGGAAAATTAATAGGTACTCCAGCTGGAAGTTTGGACAGGGAGAATATTTCAAGTGGCTTTACCTTCAGGCAGGTGGGAAACCTCCAACACAACAAACAAAGCACAGAGATATTTGACAGAGGAGAAAGGCACAGGCTTTGGGTGAGAGAAAAGAACAGAATGGGGAGGGATCACAAAGAAAACCAGAGGATCTTTATTCTGATGTTTTTAAATCTGACACAGAAGCAGTTAAATGAGCCTCATGGTCAAAGTGAGCACAGCCTGGGTACCCTGTGAAAGCACAGATGCCTCCAAGGGCTTTGGAGAGGAAGAACTTCAAGATTGCTCTGTCCCCTGATTGGTTGGGGGGTAAATTAAATAGGTTTGGGGGAGAAAAAAACCCAACACTTTTACATTATCATCATCCACAGAGACAGCTGTCACAGATGTAATACACTCTTGCCCCTGAGGCTGTTCACTCTGCATTTTTAAGTTCAAGCATGTATTTTATACATTAAAATTAACATTCATATAATACCTCACTATCAGTCCTCGTGCTTCTGAATAGGCACAACCCTTGTTCTCATTAAACATTTATTCTGACAGGAGACACCCTGGTTCTCCATAATTTATTTCTGTATTTCCAATTCCACCTGCAGAGGAAAACGCTTTTACAGTAACCTTGTGCCATGAAAGGAACAGAAATAACTGTGTGGGGATCAGCAACAGCACCAGGAGTTTCTATTTTCCCACTCTCCAGGCACAAAGCAGCCATGGCCACATTACCCAGTTCTGCTCAACCAGGCCAGACTTGGCTTTGTTGCCAGCACATCCCTGGAGCACTGCAGAGAAGGAAAAGGACATTTTCCCATGCAAAGTGGGTCTGTGGAAGCTCAAAACTCTTCATTTGAACATGTTCCCACCAAAACCAGTGACACATTGGAAGAGTAATGCTGGGCACTTGGCAGGCAGACAAATAAAAGTCTCCATATTCTTTCAAACAGTGTTTAAATCTGTGACTCTTTGCATTAATTATCATGCACATACAAATGCCCATGGTATGGATGTGGAGCTGCACATACTCCAGCAGCCCATCCCAATTCTCCCAGCAAACAGAATTCCTGCAATATTTCTCCTGCAAAGGGGAGGACTGACAGTTCAGACTCCTGGCCATCCATCAGGTGAGAATTTCTCCCTGACCTCACTTTCTCTTCCCCACGAACTTCGTTAGTTTTCCCTTTGGTTACTCACTGTTGTAGTCTGATTTTTCCCCCACATGAGCACTCAAGTTCCTCTGCTTAGGACTTTCAGGGTCCTAATGAAAATGAAAACTACAGGGTTAACTTGTGAGGGAATCATGATTTTTTTTAACTTAATTATAATTTATCACACACACACATTCCAATAGCTCCAGGTAAAACATTATCATTGACCTGATCTCATTATTAAAACACCACATGCTTATTTTTTTAAAAAGAAAAAACCTAAAAGCCTTTATACATATTACTGGATATGTATGACCTCCTCACACTTGACCCAACTGACTCAGTGACCTCTGTGAGAACCACCATTTTATGAGTGAAAGGTAAATTGTTGAAACTGAAGTTTTCAAAGATTATGTGAATAAACTCCAGTAATCCCAGTCCATCACAAAACCAGGCCAGACCTAAATGTCACAGAAACTTTCTCAGTAAAAGGGCAAATAATACTTGTTGGACAGAAGAGAAAGGTAAAGGAAGCCAAAGGAAAAGAACAAAAGATGCAGAGCTTCTCTTTATACTCTCCAGATTTCTGGGTTTTCTTGCAGACAATGGATTTTGTTTATCTCTCGTATATTCCTGTGTTTCCTCCTGGTGTTGCTGCACACACAGACATGCATAGCTCACTTGGGATGGTGCAGAAGAGTAACAGGATTCATCTGTCAGCCTCTGGACATGAGGCATCAGATGCAACATTAATATGTACCCAGCAACTCTCTCCTTCCTTCTTCCAACTGCAGCAGATCCGTACTTCGTCCTGGAGTGAGACTGCTGACCCTGCTACCCTCAAGGTCATACTGCCAAAACAGAGGTGCAGCTCATTTACATTTTTCCAATTCTGACTCAAATGGAGCCAGTCACATCTGAGGAACTCCAGGGCAATGTACCTGAGAAAAGCTCTTCCCTGACAAGCTCTTCTCTTCTGTCAATAAAATGCCTCGGGAACAAACAGTGTTCCAGTTCCTCACACAGTGTCTGGAAGGAGCAGCTGGGATGAGCCACTGCCAGACCTTGCAGGGTTTAGGAGATCCTTTTAAATTGTCTGTGAACCTGCATTTCTACTCTGCATGACAGCAGGGTGAAAGTGTGCAGCTTGGGATGCTCTGGATTGGTGTCAGCATTTCCTGCTATCAGACATTCCAAGGGAACAGTATTTTACCCTTCTCTTAAAGCTTTAGCTGGGCTGTCCGTATCTGTGGATGGTCTGCACCAGGTGTCATCACTAATGCAGTAACTGCACACAAACTGCTCCAATACACTTCAAATGAGATCAGCCAAATTACCTTAAGGAGTTTCTACTTTTGGCATCAACTCACCTGGCAACTTTTGCCTGGGGTGGACTAGAATCCATCCACACAAAATACTCTGTGGGTTGTTTTTCTAAGAGAAGTGACAAGAAGGAAGTTAAGGACACCAACATCCTGCACAAGTGCAGATGCTTTTCAAAGAGAACATTTGCCCATTAATTGAATTCTGCTGTTAAATGAATTCCCCTTCAGTTTCTACTCACCAATTAAACAGTCCCATGGTATAAGAAAGCACGCCACCTGTCATGCTAAAAGACAAATTTTAATGTATAATATGCAGGAACATAAGAATAACAGATTTCTGCTTGTTCCCAACTACCTGAGAGAATGACATCTCTTTTCATCCTTCCCACACCTACTCAAGACTGGTCAGGTCTGAAGTCAATGCAGTGCATTATGTTGGTCTTTGCCGAAGCTCAATGGACTCAGTTCAAACACCAAGCCCTTCATGACAACAGTGCAAACACACAGGGTCATACCAACCAGGAAACTTATCCACAGGGGAAGAGTATATTTATTTGCTACAGGGCAGATTGTTTCAAACATCTATAAATTACCTGAAAAACTCTGGCTGTGTAAACTCCCCACGGTGCTTTCCCACAGTGAAGGGCAAAAGCTGCACCAGCAAATTTTCAGATGCCACCTCTCAGAGAATACACATAAAAAGGGACATGCCCTCAAGCCAGTCTCACCTCAGTTGTATCCTGCCCTCCTGCCTCCCCTGGCAGTCCTGTTCTCCCAACTTTAGAGCCCACATCCCAAAACATGCCTGAACTGCATCACACATTACCCAGCAAGAGCTCACACTCCCCAACAGAAAGTCTGCCCTCTGTGTAATTTCATTTTCAAACACTGCGCCAAGGACAACAATGCAGAAAACAACTCGGCTGCAATGCCAAGGGTTTAAAATCACTCTCAAGGACTTCATTATGGAGAAAGGAGCTGCACAGTTACCCTGAGCACCACTGATTTCTAGGACAACTATATCACTGTGTTCTCTTCTACAGAATCATAGTGTGGTCTGTGGGTAAATGCAGAGCCACAGAGGGAGCTCTGCAGACTGAACTGGGAGCAGAAATCAGGAGACAACAGGACATCTCCATCAGAAATTGGTTGAGGTACCTCTCATCCCCTTGGCTGTGAACATGCTCCTTTCCCCACATGGTAATTACCTCTATTTCAGATGTCTGTCACTGCTCAAAATGCAATTCTCTGCCACAGTTCCAATCCCTTCCAGGAAAATTGTTAGGCAAAACCTGCCCACACATTAATGTGCATTTGCATATATCAGGTGGTTACATTTCAGGAAGGCAGCACACCAATAATATAATGTGAAACAACCTCAGGTAAAAGTTATACATTAAAAAAATAGAAAAAAAAAACACAAAGAAAAAGGCAGCACATTTGTCTCAGAATTTCCAGAAACATTATTTAATTTCTACACAACCTGTTCAGTCAGCTATTGCTTGTCTAAGGTCAAGGAGTAAAGCACTTTATCTCACAGAATCTCCCTCGAACTGCAGCTGCACTAAGCAAAGCAATTCCTCACCAGGTACCTCTGCCCCACTCACATTTAGCACATTCTTTCTGTCTGATGGACTGCAGTTTTAAGCAAACTACAACCTTTTCTATTGCTGCTCTTCAGAATTAGAAACGGAAATAGATTTTATTGGGAGTAGAAAAAGAGATCAGCCAATCTCTATCATGACAGGCTTACAGTATTGCAGCAAAATCATTGAGGAGACCACATTTTTTCTGACAGAAACACTGGTGCCCCAACAGCAACACTGACACTGAGCATCATTAATGTGCACTCCAATTTCAACAGTCCTGGAGCTGCTCTGCAACCTGAGCAGCAGGAACCTGGATGGATAACCTGTGTCTGTGATGGCCTGGCACCAAGAGGTGGCCAGGAGGGCACCAGGGACAGTGTGGCAGCAGGAGCAGGGCAGTGACTGTCCCTCTGTGCTGGCACTGCTGGGGCACCTCTGAGCCTGGGGTGTTTTAGGCTCTTCATTAAAAAAAAAACAAAAAAAAAAAAAAAAAAAAAAAAAAAAAAAAACCAAACAAAAACCAAAAACCAAACAAAAAAAACCAACCAACCAAACAAACAAACAAACAAACAAAAAAAACAAACAAAAAAACAAGACATAAGTGTGTCCAGGAAAGGGACTGGAGCTGGGAAGGGGCTGGAGCAGTAGCTGAGGGAGCTGGGGGGGCTCAACCTGGAGAAAAGGAGGCTCAGGGGGCACATTCTGGCTCTGCAATCCCTGCCAGGAGGGGAGAGCTGGGGGGGGGTCAAACTCTTATGCCATGTCTCAAGAGACAGGATGAGAGGAAATGGCCTCAGGGAAGGTTCAGATTAGATATTGGAAAACATTTCTCACTGAAAGAGTGGTCAGGTGCTGGAGTGAGTAGCCCAGCGAGGTGGTGGAGTCACTGTCCCTGTACAAATATTCAAGAGGCACCTTAACACAGCACTGGGGGATGTGCTTTAGTGGTGACTGTGGTGGTGTTGGAGAGATGGTTGGACTGGACCTTGAAGGTCCCTTCCAGCCTTGGTGATTCCGTGGTTGTCACACTGGTCCTGCAGTCAGTGCAGTGACATCTCTGGACTGCTCCACACCTTCTGGAACTGTCACCTCACCTGTATCACATCTGTCTCACTCTGCTGCCATGGATGGATTGATTGCTCATGCAGTGGATTCATGAAAGGCAAATTCAGCACCTCTGTCTGCATCCCACATGGTGATCCAGTGTCATTACACACCACCCAGAACTGCAGCCTTGGAAGGGATGGTGGCCCTCATGTCCTGCTGAGTAAAAGATGACAAAAATAGCTTTCATTTCCAAAATTACAGATTGATTTTGGCATGTAGGGACAAAAATCCCTCCTCAGTTGTTCCTCCAGTACCCTTGCCTTAAATTTTTACCCTTCACTATCTCAGCAGCTCTGACTTAACCAGCTAAACCTTTCCTACACACTTGGACCCCCATGACATACACCCCTCCTGATGTTCCTCAGGACCCCTCACAGCAGCTCTCTTGCCCCTACAGCCCAATTTGGCTGAGATATTATATCATTATAATGATGGTCTGCAAAACACATGCCTTGCTTCTGAATCTGCAATATATTACAGGATTAACACAGGACTTAAATGGATTATTTCTTTTGCCAGAGACTGTGCAAGACCTTAGTTTATAGAACCATCACTACCTCAGCTCTGGTGCTCCACCTTCCTGGGCTCCTCAAGGTGTTGCAGAAACTCAGAATAAGGTCGAAGTGATGAGACACTGGGTGCCTCATGTTATTAATCCTCTGTTAATTGCTCTCTCCCACCAAGAGAGGCATTATTATGTTCTCAGTTTTAATAACTAGATGCCTAATTCAGTTTCAGAACTGTAATTTGCTGGTTTCTCCACAAAAATAGAGATGGTAAGGGGACATCCCTTTGTCCAAGAGAAATGCTTTCTGTTCTAGATGAAAAATTCTGTCAGAGGAGAAACACACCCACCTGCCTCCAGTGGCAAATGGAGACACAAAGATGACATGACTCACCCAAGGTCACAGAATCTGTAGCCACAAAGTGCCATCACATGCCCAGAGTACCAAACCTTACAGCACTTCCAAAGCAGCACTGATGGGACAAAGGGTAGCTGCTTCCCCTCAGCACTGGGTGTATGAATCCCTAACCTGCCCAACAAGAGAAAAAATACCTCAGCCCAACGTTCAAGCATTTTGCTTCTTTTGATTAATACCTTCAACTGTGACAAATGAACATGAACATGAAATGAGAATGACTGGCTGCTGGGTTGGTCTGGTTTCCATAATTCTCTGATTCTTTACTCTGAGATCATTACAATTTAATCCAGTCAACAGTGATTTCACACATACAGAATACACCTTTTCCCAGGGTAAAACCCTTTTTCTTTTTTTTCCCCTCTGAACCTGTTTACAAAAAAATAAAGCAAGTTTTTGAGTTTTGCACTGCAGGGAAGCAATTATGCCCCGTTTGCAAAAGACCCAGAAAACCTGTTAGGTAGCTGGAAAATCCTCTTCTGAGCCATTTGTTCTGTCTCCACTATCATCTCTGCTTTAACAAAAGGCTCAGGAGAGAAACACTGCTAGCCAGATAATAAAAACGAGTTTCCCTTAACAACAGATTCTTCCTCTCCACCTTTATTTCCTGTTTGAGGCACAAAAGGACCTATTTCAATTCTACCCACACTGAAATCAAGTCAAATGCATCGGTGGCAAACTTAACATTGTCTTCAATTACTTATTGATGGTTTTATGTATTATTTCCTTTCCTTGCAATAAGACTGAGTCAATACCTGAAGGAATTTTGAGCTATGTGTGAATAAAACAAAAGACATACCAATTTCCAAAGGACTCAAATCACAGGAGCCAGTGGCTCTAACCCCAAATTGTTCATCCATGTTCATGAAACCAACAGGTTTCCTATCATTCCATGGGGGGGTGTCCATAATACTATCTCAAAAAACAGAGGTGAAAGGAAAAGAATCCCAAATACATTTTGTGTGAAAATCTCTTGATTTTCAAGCCAACCCCGTGATTCCTTGAGGCCTCTGGGCCTGTAACATTTGCATGAATTCTTTAAGTGAAAATGGTTTAAGCTCAAGGCACCAAAATCCTGCAGGGGGAACAGGACTACAAACCACAAACTGTCCCTGCAGGCACAGGTCGCGTGCAACCTTAGTCAAGCAAAAATACTCTTTATATTGAATAAAGAGAGTGTTTCTGTGAAGCACAACAATACCAAGCGTGCCTGTAAATAGAACCCAACTGCCAAGAGATTTTTATGGTCTGAGGGATGCAGGAAGGGTAGGATTGCACTGCCAAAACCTTGCTTTGTTCTACTCATTTCATACATTTTCTTTATAATTTATTTCTTAAATCAGGATTTTGCCAGTGTGTTTATATAACATGGTCCCACAGCTAAGGCTGATTGGAAGGGGAAAAAACAAGAAGCCAGGGATAACAAATCCTTAAATCAACTCCACAGCCAAAAGAAAAATTACATTTGTCTACATCCTATTCCCCAGCTCCAAACATCCAGTGCTGCAAGGAAATGTGAAAATCACCAAAAACCACCTCCAGGCAGGTAAAGGCCAAGGGCACCACTTGCTCTTTTGCCTCATTATCTGGCACTAAATGCAAGTTCTCATGAACTGGCAGAACTCAAAGCTGGTATTTCCCCAACAAATGACATTTTCCCTCACAGAATTTCACAAAATTATTTGGCAAAACAATCAACACGGGGGAGAGAGCTTTGTTACTAATGTAAATAGCTCACTTTCTCCAATTACCAGTTATGCAAAAGGCATTAATTTGTGGGCTTTGACCCAAGAATGCAAAATAAACATTCATTTAGAACACACATAGGATGGTGTTAAGAGAGTTGCTGTATGAGCAAAGCAAGTGGACAGAACAGGGTGGGCATCATAGAAGACACCAAAACACTGAGGAGACCTGAATTCCATCCTACACTTTAGGGACTGATTTAATTCCACTGAAATCATTGACCTTGGCATGGTGACTGAGGGAACATCAGGAAAGAACCTGCTTATTCATTAATTCAGTTCAAGTTCACAGAGGACAATTATATTTTTCAAAAAGTCCACAGTATGAGAGGGTTCAAGGCAAGCTGTGACAGAGGCACAGTGTTTGCTGTGAACATCTGTATCTTATCTGGGAGGAAATCTGTAGTGTGAGCTCCAAATATTCTATATAATAATTCTATAGAGAACACCATTCTGTTTTACATTTGCTCCTGTAAATCTGTGTATCCCATCCAACACTACAAAGCCGCATAGAAGATGAAACTTTTGCCTCATTTCTGCAGCACCAGAAATCAGATTTTAAATCAGGCATCATGGTAAAAATGTTTTCCATAATAACAGCACCACCACATGTACAAGCAAATATGCACATTCATATTTACAGGTCCAGGTGAATCTCTGGGTTTTAGGCATAAGCAGCTCTCAAAAGCTGTTACCATTGATTGGACACAGGTGTTAAGAATAATTAAAGATATAAGGAGTATCATTATTCAGGCATCCTTCAGTGGAAATCACATTATAGCAGAGCCGTTTTCCATTAGGCTTATTACATTATTCCCAGTAAGGCCACTGGTATATTTGATTTTCTACCACTATTGGACCAGCTTTTCCTGGATCAGTCCCAATTTACCAATAACTCTAACTATTTCCAAATGCTGCCTCCCTTTCCTATCCTAAAATTCTGCTGTCAAAAATATTCCTGAAATATTGTTCCATTCCAATTTGTTAACAGAAACTAGATAAGTGGTCCTATCCATATTTTACCCCCAGGTATTACCAGATAAGCCAAAGCATTTCACCCCAAATACTTGCATTTTGTGCATGAAATCTGCTTTGTAAACCTACTTACTACAGCAACATTATGAAAACTCTGATTAGGTGCATTCCGCAGAAAAAGGTCTTTGTCAATGCTGAGAGACAGGAAGATGAAGTTGTTGTTATGGTAGTACAGAGGGGCTTGAAGTTCTGGGTGTAATTTCTGGGTTTGCTGTGGAGTTCCTGCATGCCCTTGGCTGAATCAATCCTAGGGCAGCCCAATTCCCACTGCTGTGCCTGTCCCTGGCCAGCAGCCCCTTTGGGAATTCATTCAGAAGCCCTAAATAAGCTGGAAGCCACTCAGGATCAGCTGACAAAACACATTCCAAGGGTCTTGATAGACTTCAAGCTACAGCAAGGTGGAGCTTGATGACATTATTATTGCCTAGAGCCTATTCCCATAACAAGGACCCCAGATTACTCCCCACCCAATACTCTCTTTCCTGGCAAGTAGAACACTGTGGCACCTATTTGGCCCCTAAGGCTCCTTCACACAGGACTGTGCCTCCCGTTTGGGTGCCCCAGTTCTCAATCTTCTTTTCCTTCTCTCAGTGACTGTTGGTAAATCCTCCTGTACCACTGCCACTAACTTTCTAAGCGGACACTCCCCTGTCAGTCTCCTCAGCTGGGGCCACAACAGACCTAACACTCTGTTGGTATATTCACAAATCAGCCAATTAAATAGGATTATGCAAGCTGGCTCCCCACAGCCAGCTCTGGCCATCAAACCCAAGCCCTTGCCAGCTGATGTATTAACAATATTGTGCCTGGCTGGTGGACACTGAGGTGAGCTGAGGATGTTCAACAACATGCCAGTGTGAAGTTGGGGTGAAGTACTAACACAGCAACACTGCAAACACAGAGTCACAAAACCAAATCTTAAATAGTGTTTGTGCTGCATTCTACAAATTTTGAACACAGTTTAAAAGAACAATTAAAATGTGGTTGTTTATTCCTAAACATAGTATTTTGGGGGCCATCCATCTACACACATCTAATGGATTATCTATCAAGCTCTTAACAGCATCATTAGTAATGAAATATAAAAAAGTAAAGACATACTAGAAACTGGTTAAGACATGATAATAACATAATAGATACAACATCATGGAAAATGTGCATGCTCAAAGCAGCACACCAAGAAATTGGAAAGCATTGGCCATTCATACAACAAACAATGAAGCAAGTCAGAAACCTACAATACTGAAACATCATTTTACAAGGGCATTTACAGAGCTCACATCTGGTATCTCCAGCTGACTTTAAATTTTCTAGGAAGAGAATCTTATTGTCAGGAAAAAAGTCACTCAAGACTGCACTTAACAATGGTGAGTTTATCCGATTTTGTCAGGTGGGGTACAAGGCTCCCATCTCATCTGTCTCCCTGCAGGCAGCACTACGCCCATGTTAACTCTCTTCAAATATTTTTGCTTGGAAACAGAGAGGGTAACAAGTCAAAGAACACGACATTAAAGGCAGACACACGAACGGTATCCACCAACCAAAGGAGGTGTCCACTGGATCACCACACACAGAGTGCAAACGGGGGACGTATCTGGCGGTTCAGACAGCGCAGCAAGGATGTACTTGGAGCACATGTTCTCCCAGAACGACCTGGGCCTCAGGAGCGCAGAGCGGGAGCGCAGAGCAGACAGAGAACGTGTTCACCGCTCCACAAACCGCGATTTGTGCGGGACACGCTCCTGCCGCTCCGCATCTCCCTCGCCCCGAGCAGCAGCTTTATCCTCCAGCTCTCCGGGACCACCCGGGCAGGGACCACCGGCGGCAGCGCTTGGCCCTGGCGTGTCCCTGCACTCCGGGGGTGCCCCCCAGTGTCCCCGTCCTCCCTCTCCGTGTCCGGGACCGGTCGTCCCTCAACTCTGCGGAGGCCGCAGGGCACCATCCTCGAGCGCAGGGCATCCCCGAGGGCAAGGGGGTATCATCCCCCGCCGCAGGACATCACCCCCCGGGCAAAAGGGCATCATTCCCGGGGTGCACCCGCGGGTGGCGAACGGGCTCAGGCCTCGCCCCGACATCCCACGGGAGCCGCGGAGAATCTCCCGCATCCCCGCTCCCGGCGCCTCTCCCGCATCGCATCCCCACCGCGGAGCACCTCCCGCATCCCCGCTCCCGGCGCCTCTCCCGCATCGCATCCCCCGCTCCCGGCGCCGTGGAGCACCTCCCGCATCCCCGCTCCCGGCGCCTCTCCCGCATCCCCCGCTCGCGGCGCCTCTCCCGCATCCCCCGCTCGCGGCGCCTCTCCCGCATCGCATCCCCCGCTCCCGGCGCCGCGGAGCACCTCCCGCATCCCCGCTCCCGGAGCCGGCTGCGCTGTGAGAAGGGTGAGGAGGAGGACCCGCCCCAGCCCCGGGGGAACCCCCGCCCGCCCGCCTACCTGATTTGGGGTAGGTGACAATCCAGACGTCGCTGTCCCTCACCGGGAAATTGGCGATCTCCTCCATCTTCCCGCGGCAGAAGGGCGGCAGCCGCACCCCATTGTACTCGAAGTACTTGCTCTCAAACTCGCAGGGCGTGCTGGGGGTCTCGGCCTCGCTCTCCGCCATGCTTGTCCCTGCGGCCGCGGGGGAGGCCGAGGAGCGGGGGCCGCGGGCGCTCCGGCGGGAGGGAGGGGAGGGAAGGGGCGGGCGAGCGGCGGGCGCGGCAGCCCCGGCCCCCGGTACAGCCCCGCGCACGCACGGGCGGGGGCTCCGCGCACGGTGATGTCATGAGCGGCAGCCGGGCACGGGCGGGCAGGGAGGCAGGCAGGGAGGCAGGCAGGGATACTTACCCGGGCCGCATCCCTTCTCCTCTCCGGATGGGCAGGGGAGGAATGCAGGGATGGAGAGAGGGATGCAGAGAGGGATGGAGAGATACCCACCCGCTCCGTATCGCTTCTCCTCTTCGAGTGGGCAGAGAACAGATGCTTTTCCGCCCTGCCGGCCTCGCCCGTCCCGCAGCCCTCCTCCTCTCCGGATGGGCAGGGGAGGAATGCAGGGGAGGATGCAGAAATGCCCTGCCGGCCTCGCCCGCTCTGCAGCCTTTGTCGCCTCTGGGCGGCCAAGGGAGGAATGCAGGGATGGATGCAGGGATGCGGGGCTGCCCTGCCGGCCTCAACCGCCACGCAGCCCTTTTCCTCTCCAGGTCGGCAGGAAAGAAATGCAGGGATGGAGAAACGCAGGGATGCCCTGCCGGCCTTGCTCGCCCCGCAGCCTCTGTCCTCTCCGGGCGGGCAGGGCAGAGATCCAGCGATAGAGAGATGCAGGCATGCTGTCCTGCCTGCCCTCCTGCCCCTCTCCTCTCCGGGCGGGCAGGTGAGGAATGCATGGAGGGATGCCTTGCCGGCCTCGCCCGCCCCGCAGCCCCTCTCCTCTCCGGGCGGCAAAGGGAGGGATGGAAGGATGCCCTTCCGACCTCACCCGCTTTGCCCTCCTCTCCGGGCGGGCACGAGAGGAATGCAAGGATGGATGGAGGGATGCCCTGCCGGCCTTGCCCACTCCACAGTCCCTCTCCTCTCCTCTCTCTCACGCCGCCTCACGCACACGGTCGGGGCACAGGCAGGACCTGCCGCCATCCCCGTTTCCCCCTCATCCCGCGGTGCGGGCGCTGTGGCAGTGCCAGGCAGCAGAAAACACCCTCATCCCAACCCTGCTGGGGACTGGGCAGGGAGAACTCAGCCCTCTCTTGCTCAAACCACCCTCATTCTAGCATTCTGGGGACTGGGCAGGGAGAACTCAGCCCTCTGTCTGCTCAAACCATCCCATGCAACCCTGCTGGGGCTGGGCAGGGAGAACTCAGCCCTCTAACCTGCTCAAACTACCCTCATCCCAACCCTCCTGGGGACCGGGCAGGGAAAACTCAGGCCTTTACCTGCTCAGCCCTCACCCCTCCCACTCCCGCAGCCCCAGCGATACCTGAGGGGACACGGTTCCTGTTCAGGGTATTTAAGGCCTATTGGTGCCTGAAGGAAGGTATAAAAAGCCTCTTGGCGCCATTAGGGTGTGTTTGCACCACAGAACTGAGGGGCGGTTTGGTGGAAAAGCTGCAAGTATTTCCACAGAATTCAGATTTCTGTCGGTTCTAGTAAGGTCAGTGAAGAGCTTTGGTTTATTTTACTCTTACTAGTCTTATGACAGCTGCTTTATTTTTTGTTTAATAATGTATCTTTCTGTAACAACGCTGAAATGTAACAGAAGTTCTTTAAAAGCTTCAAAGTGTCTGTCGTAGTGCACGTTTGAAAGAAGTAAAATAAGCGTATAAAGAAGCAGCAAAATAAGGGGAAATGGTACAGTTACATGGAAAATACACATTTCTGAGTATTAGGGAGTAAATTACAGCTAATTTTAATTAAGTTCCCTGAATTGTTAGCAGTAACGGGCTACAGATTGTGTGTCCTGGCAAACTGTCTCTGTTGCAGACAACCTCAGGAAAAGCAGCAGCTCAAAGAGCTGAGGGAAATAACTGTTTTCTGTATAGCTCTGGCTTTCTGCATGCAAAAAAAAAGACTTTTGCTGTAGTTTACTTTTCTTTGTTCATACTAACAATAAATTACAGATATTAAAGCTTTGGTTAGAGCAGGTCAGAAAAATGTCAAAACCTGACCTCAAAAATGCTGTTTCGTTCAATGAAAAATGCTTTGTAAGAAGGTATTAGGAACAAACAAACAAAAACAACAGAAAAAAAAAAAACATAAAACCCCCCACCAACCATAAATAAAAAAATTAATCCTAATGTCAGTGTTGATTGGTAAAACTTGTCCTAGAAATTAATAATGCAAGTTTAAGTCCTTGTGATACTAAGTTTAGTTTTGGGCCTGGTTCTTCAAGACACTGAAATCAGAATTGTGTCGACATTGAAAAGAACTTCCTTAATCTTTCTTTAAAATATTTTTGTTAAAAAGCAGGCTGAAAAGAATAACTGGCAACTGTGAGGGTGATATTCTGTATTTGAGTATAATATTTTATATTCAGAAGCAACTGGCATTCTGGCACTGGTGCCTGTTCTTTTCTTTCCTGTGGTGTTTTTAAATGGTCTGATTTCTTCTTTTCCTTGCTTAACAAAATAATTCAAACATTATAAGGAAATGTGATCTCTTTGCTGATGCATCGTGTACATTGTGCATGAAATGGGGCAGGAGCACAATAGAAACCCAAATGTGGGGTACTTTGCATAACTATCAGTGGGTTGCAGGGAGCTTTAGTTACAGGCACATTTCTGTCTTTGTTTCATCCTCTTATGATGGTGAATTTGGGGCTATTTTCACAGCAACTTTTATTAAAAAAAAGTAACTTTTAATTTGAAGGGTATCTGGGTGCCATTGCCAACTCTTGCCCTTTCTGTAGGTGAAGTTGGGTGAGGTTTTGCCACGTCTCATTTTAAAGAGAGGCAGTTGATCATATTTTTGTTTTCATGGGAGAATGTATAAATCAATATCAATACATAATATTACCAATTATTTATACTTCATTATTAGTCTAATGTTTATTATTTATGTGAATAAAGTAGAAGATGAATGGTTTGGGGATAACTTCAGTGGTCACTTTGGTAAGATCAGTGTACTGAAGGCAAATGATAATTTCATGGCATTAATTAGGTGTCTTTTGCTGTCTTCTTATAGCAATTATTTGTTTTCAAATGTATTTGTGTGCATTATTTCAAGTGTGTTTGCTTTCAAGTATTCAGTGTGTCAGGGAAAGCAGAAGACTGAGTAACCTTTGTATACTAATGTCTTTATTGCTGGATAATTAAAGTTGTGCAGCTGGAATTGGTTTATTTTTGAGGGACCTGATGTTCACATAAAAACCCAAGCCAGTTCTACAGGAGTTTTGTGATTCTTATGGTTGCAACACCTCAGGAACTGAAGCCTAATCAGATGTGGCTGAGAGTTGTTTTTCCTTCTAAATATCTCTGAGTTTCTCTCCCTGAAAGCTTTCCTTTAGAAGTGGCACTAATACAGCTCTCCCTGATAAGAAACAGTGAGACAACTTGCATTTGTATTATGGTCCTAAAACTATATTACTTTTGTTTTTTGGGGGGGTTTTTTCTAAACATGGACATAGAGGTGTGAGGATGACTAATCCTCTAATCATGGTCCTTAAACTATGCAAGAGCCTGGGAGTTCCTGAATGGATTTTAAATTTCATGCTTTTCTATCAATGTTTTGCTGTTCAAACAGCTGCAGAGTGTCATGTCCTCTGAACTGGGAGTGTTTGTACAGGAAAAACAGCCCTGAGCTCGCTCTGCATGGGCTGGGCTGGGCTGTGGTGGTGTGGGGAACCCTCAGTGCTCAGGAGATGTGTGTGGATTTAAAGGCTTGGGATGGTGTTGGACTGAGAACTGTGCTGTGCTTTGCAGTGCAAACCCTTCAGGCACCTTTATCAAACCACCCAGACACCCAATCAGCATCTCCTACCAATTACAGCTCTGTAAATCTGGCCTCTAGGCTTGAAATTTGGGGGAAAAATTAAAATGTGTTAAAGGAAATTTGCTACCATAACCATGTTTTCGTTTTTATAATGAGGATGTAGAAAGCAATAAAAAGTCACAGCAGAGAGAGGAGCTGCTCTGCTGAGCTGCTGAGGAGTGCCCAGAGCTGCTGCAAACTCATCTACAGGGGCTGCTCATGGTTCTGCTTCCCTCCGAAGGCACTAAACACATCCCAAGCAGTCTCCCGGTGATTTCAGGACACAGAACACACCTAACAAAAATCGCTCATATCAACACAAACCTGAACGGATACACACACAGCTGGGAGGCAGTTCCTGCCTTACTGACCAAGGAACTGCCAGGAGAGGAAAGGCCAGAAGTATGCGATAGAGAGGGGAAAGCATTAACAAGAAACAAACATAAACCCTCAAACTAAAACATCTGCTACTGAGGTGAGCAGGCTGCAAGTCAGAGAAGAGACAGGAGGATCCCAGCAAGGCAGTGCAAAGGCAGTCAGCTGTGGGAGAGTGGAGATGCTTCTCCAAATAGAGGTGGAGGGCTCTGGATGCTGGAATGGATGTGCCAGGTTGCTGCAGAGTAGGGATGGCCTGGCACTGAGTCTGCTGCAGGCAGGGGCATTAAAGGTCTCAGAAGCTTAAGGCACAAAAGTTGAGGGTGGTGGGAAATAGAAGACTACACAAGGAGCCTAAAAGGAGATTTATAAAATAATGTAATCCATACTAAACTACTCAAAATGTTGACTATGTATTAAGATGCAGATACTGAATTGCATTGCTTGAATTGTATGAGCCCCACCAGCATCACATACTCAGTGACCATGTGCTTTAATTCTTTACTGCATAAATGTGTCAGTAATAAAGGTGTTCAAAAGAAATGTGCAAACTTTGAGTGGCAACTGACAGTAGTGATGTCATTAGTGACACAACTGCCATAATACTTTGTTCATGTATCACACACATATGCACTTAACTAGTCATCATGTACTATTTCAGAACAGATTTGAGTCAGGGTAACTATGATGACCAAGAAAATTGTTGTTGATCTCAGTCGTGACAGCTCCTCTGTCAAGTTCTCCTTTATCCTCTGTCTGCATGTGAGCACACAGCCCTTCCTGTTGGCAAGGTTAGATCATTCCCCAAGGCATTCCCAGCAAGTCCAGGATTGTGACTTATCTCACCTGGGCCTCAAAACACACCCCCCAGGAAGTGTGATGGGAGACACTTCACCTGGGACACTAAGCCACCCACATGCTTCTCACAAATAGTCCTGCTTCTCGTTTTTAATTCCTGGAGTAATTCTGGGAAAAGAACTACCTTTGTTTGTCTGTCATGTAGACAGCCTGTTTGTAAGAACATCATTCTTACAGGCCAGAGTTAACTCAAAATCCTCCTTCCCTCTCTCCAGTCAGCACCTTTGGAGCAGATGGTGCCTGGCACGTGTCACCTGTGGATTGAAGCTCCCCCAGTGCTGCCCTCCAGCACTGTCCTCAGCCTCTCATTCTCAAGACAAAACAGGGAGTACCTTTATATTTATCATATAAGAGGAGTCCTGCTTTTCAGTCTTCAGAGGAAGCTTTGGGTTTGGGGTTTTGTTTGTTTGTCTGTTTTGTTGTTGTTGCTGTTTTGTCTGAGTCTGAAATGTGTTGCCTCCTGAGCTGTTTCCTCATCACCCATTTGATTCCTAACTGTGTGAGGGAGGAAGAGGAAATCAAGGCACTATTTCCTCTTTTGTAATTGTAGGCAGTCCACAGTGACAGCCTCTGTTGTGCAAATATTCTGGACCCCCACCAGTTGCTGTTCTGAGGAGAAGGAGCTGCAAGGTTCCAGCAGTGGGAAGTACAGAGTTTGGAAAGGCAGGAGGAAGTGTGATGGCAATGCCTGGAGGAGGATGGCTGCTCCAAGCCCCCCATTCCTGCAGCTCCCAGTGCAGAGCACAAGCTGC
This sequence comes from Pithys albifrons albifrons, assembly GCF_047495875.1. Taxonomy (NCBI): domain Eukaryota; kingdom Metazoa; phylum Chordata; class Aves; order Passeriformes; family Thamnophilidae; genus Pithys; species Pithys albifrons. The sequence continues at coordinate 44,051,879 of NC_092460.1, read as the reverse complement.
AGGTGTGGCCTGGGATGTGGCTGCCGGTGAGCACAGGGCTCAGTCAGTCCCTCCCAGTTATCCCAGACACTGGGGCAGAGCAGGCAGGTGCTGCCAGGGGGAGGTGTGTTACTCAAGCACTTGGGTGAGAAGGTTCCTCGTTATGTAAATGGAGGCAAACAGCTGTCAGCACTGCAGAAACTGCTGCCTGGACTCTTCCCAGCTTTTCCAAAGGCTTCTTGAGAGTGGGGGCAGCCACTGTGATGCCTTCAGTGTGTTCTTTCCAACCCTGCTTGGAGGTGTGTGTGTGGCAGGGGGACGGAGAAGGCAACTCTGCTCTGTTCTCACATGTGCTGGGACAGAGTTCATTGTCTTCACAGGGGCTGGGGTGGGGTTGGTTTGGATTTGTGCTGAACACAGGGCTGGTAATTCAGAGATGTCTCTGTTACTGCTGAGCAGGGTTTGCACAGAGCCAGGCCCTTCTCTGCTGCTGCACTGGGGAAGGTGTTGGCAGGGCATGGAAAACTGGGAGGAGACATAGCTGGGCCAGGGGACCTCAAGTGACCCAAGGAATACTCCAGACCATGTGGCATCATACTCAGTATATAGAAGAGAGGGGAGAAGGAGGAAGTGGAGGATGTTTTGAGTGATGGTGTTTGTCTTCCCGAGTCACTGTTATGTGGGATGGGGCTCTGCTCTCCTGGGCTGAACACCTGCCCAGCCATGGGAAGCAGGGAATTAATTCTTTGTTTTTCTTTGTGTGCTCAGCTTTTGCTTTCCCAATTTAAACTCTTTATCTCCACCCACAAGTTTTCTGGCTTTTACCCTCCCAATTCCTTCCCTGACCCTGCTGGTGGGGTGTCAGTGAGCAGCTGTGAGGGGCTTGGGAGCTGCCTGGGGTTAAACCACGGCATTACCACACAAAGTCTGTTCCACGGGGAGCAGGAAGAGCTGTGAGCAATGCCTGAGCATCACCTGCATGGATTGCAAAAGGCACAGGGAGCACAACCCAAGGGTGACTAAGAAAAGCCTCACTGACCCTCCCCTGTGTAAGGCAGCCCAACTGGTTCTGTGAGAGGAGCAGGTACAGATGTCTGTACCAGAGATGAGCAAACGTGTCCCACTGTGCATCCCTACAGGCCAGGCTCCAGCCCACTCTGCCCTGAGAGTTCTGAAGGGATGCACAAATGGAAGAACAGCCTTTTTCAGTTGCATCTGAAAATGTAAGCAGTTCATCTTTCAGTTGCCCAATCCCCATGTTGCAAAGTTAAAAGGGTTTTTTTTTTTGTGCCAGGCCACCTCCAGCTCCCTCCTGATCCTGTTACTTACAATGAACAATGTGGCTCTTCAGACAAACAGTCACAAGGACTGTGGCACAGCACCTGCTGCCATCATGATGACTCTGGGGTGTATCATCATGAAAGCATCCCAGAATAGTTCCAATGTAGTGTGTCTGCTTCTGGTGGGTGCAATCATGTCCTGTGGGCAGACCTGCAATGAGGACAGAGATTAGTCTTTCAAGAGTGTGTCACATGTTTATGTGTAATATGACTTATCTTAACCAGGCTCTTTGATCAGGCTGGAAAATGATGTATGTTTTGCTTATATCGTATGTTGTAACTTCAGGAGCAAACCTGCCTGTTTGCCAGACACAATTTGGAGCCTTTGCAATAGAGTAACCTGCTATTACTTGTAATTACCTTTATAATCATAGTTTAGGCACTGAGTGCTAAAGAGGCAGAGGTGCTGGGTGAACAAAAAAAGTATCTACAAAAGCACTAGACTGAAATTCAAATGATCTGTTCTGACCCTTTCCTTACTGGTTTCTGTGGGGCTGAGCATGTGAAGTAGGGACATGAGTTTAGTCCCTAGAAAGAGGAGCAATACAAATCAGATGTACTCCAGGAGAGAGTGTGTTGTTCTGAAGTGTAAGCATGGGGATGGGAAATAGAAATCTGAGTCTCTCATCCCAGTTTTGCTCTAATTTACTTTAAGTTTCCACTCAATTTCTTAGACCTCCTTTTTCTGTAATTATGAAATGTAGGGAATGCCTCTGTGTCCTGGAGTCTTTTAAACAAGTAGATGTTTATGGTGCTTATGGATGTGGTTTAGTGCTGGGTTAATGGCTGGACTTGATGATCTTAGAGGTTTTCTCCAACCTAAATGAGTCTCTGATTTCCTAAAGCTTTCTCCCTTATAACAGCCTCTCCTGAGTTAACTTTGAGTCTGTTTGCCCCACTTCCTGTCATCCTGGTTCTTCCCACCACACATTTCAGCTCCCAGGACTTCATATCTGTTCAACCTTAGTTAAAAAGCAGAGCAACCAGGACTTTGCAAGGCTGTTATAACTCATTCCTCTCTCTTGTCTTCTCTTGGTGACTGTCACCAGGACAGCAAAGTGTGACCACCAAGGGAGACAAATCCACTTAGGGAACAACTGAGCCCCACAGTTCATCCAAAGCAGGAAGCGGCCAGCAGAGTACTACGAGAGCTGAAGGCACAGAGGAGCTGCTTTTCTGACTTAGGAAAACTGAGTGAAAATATACTTGTAGTTGAGAGGCAGCTGCAATGAGCACATAATTAAAGTCTGCTGTGGGAATGATTTGGAGGAAATGAAATTGGTTTGTATGGGGCACTGACACAGAGGGGACAATTCCAGAGCAAGAGGTTGTTAGAAAGAAGCTGTTGCTCAATAAGTTCTGCACTGACAGTCTTGGGAGTCCCAGACCTGTTCTGGTTGTGTTCACTCCCTTGTGTGGCTGTGCAGGAAACCATTCCAGGAGCAGGAGGAGGTGTCTCAGAAATAAATCTCATTTTCTCAAAGATGAGCCTCTCTTGTGTTTACATTGCAGAGCCCTGAATGAGGGCCTGGGGCAAAAAAAAGGTGAAAAACACATTTATGAGAAAGCTGCAAATCCCTGTCATGAATGTCCTTGGACTGTGACCTGGGGCAGGTGACACTCTGGGGGAGAAGGAAGGGCCCCCTAGGCTTGCTGTGGAGTGAAGAAGTGCTGGGGCCAGGATAGGGAAACCTTCAGGAGTCTTTGGCTTTTTCCTCCTGGCATTACAAAGGAAAAGCTGCAGGATTAAGCAAAACAGTCCTGGGTTATTTGTTACATATTTACTTTCAAATCCTCTAACACCATTCACTCTGTGCTCCATGACAGTTTATCTCAGGTAAATACTCAGCACTGCTTTTCATCCTGTGTCTGGTGACACATTGCCCACCAGGCCATAACAAACCTTCAGTGCCAAACATCAGGACAAAAAGCTCTGTTTGTGTTTATGATTCCTTGTGGTTTGCACAAAGTGGGTGAGCACTTGGACCTTAATCTGCTTTTTATTCCTTCTCTGTGAAGGAAAGCAAAAGAGTTAGAACGAGGATAACAGAGGGTCTCTTTTCTACACTTGATATTGTACTAATAATATATAATAATGAATACAGAGGTAACATTCAGTGGTCCTTGGAATCTGCTGATACATAGAGAAATCAAACTACTAAAATGCAGAAAATAAGTCTATAAGTCAAACAAATTTTTGAGATTTTAATTGGATCTTGTGAGCTGCAGCAAGGATTTATTTATTGCTATGTCAATTGTACTTGCAGATTCAAACATGCCTCAGACACATACCTCAAAGACTTATGAAAATTACATTATTGAATACAATGTTCTTCTCTATAGCCTCTTTTCGGGTATTTTTAGGAGTTGTTTCAAGATTTAAAGGCCATTTCATACAATCTTTCTCTATGATTGTACCATTTTCTAATTGTGCAATAAACATTTGGCCAGTTTAGTTACATTGTCATACTTTGCAATGTTGCTCTGAGAATGAAGCTTATTTTGGTCATTCCAGGAAACTACACATTAATAAAGTTTATTTGACACCAGGGATGTTTTTAAACAAAAAAAGACCATTTCCCAACAGAATTAGGACTGTCTCTTAAACTCAGTTAAGGCAGATATTTTGTGTGCATTAAACTTCACCAAAGAGGTGGCCCTTGTTGGTACTGAGAGCACTGTTCCTTTGGCTTTGTCTGTGCACTGATGGGCCATGGGACAGGGAAGCCTGAGAAATCTTGGCAGACTTGGAGGCAATTCCATCTCCATTCCATTCTGGGAAAAACAAAAGGATTTTGTAATCTCGTATTTCATTGGCAGTACCAGGATGGGAATATTGAACAAGTTTCCCAGGTTTCTTTGGAAAATATTTAAGTTGTCATCCAGTTATCCATTGCTCTTTTTAAAGGCAATGTGGCTATTTGAGGAATTAGTCACTTAACAACAACTGGAAGATCACAATGGGGACAACTTTCCCCATTTTTTGTGGGTGTTTTAGGCAGTGAGTTCTAAGTATGCCCACTTTGTTCAGAGCATGTCATGGACTGAGTCAGGAGACTCAGTACATTCTGAGGACAACTTTTGGTCTGGTTTAATTTTGACTGGAGATCTGCATTCCCTGAAGCTGTCAGTAGATGACAAGGAAGGGAATGGATGTCCCCTCAGTAAGGGATATCACAGCCAGCTCATAAGCTTAGGAGTTGAAGTGACCAACTAACAGCTGGACCTTCCCCTAAAACTAGAAGGAAAAAAATTCCCACGTGCTCTTTGTGTTGAACATGGGATTTGAATGAAGGTCCAGTCGCTCATCACTCATTGAATGCTAAAAGTATAAAAGGTCTAATGTCGGGTGGTGGCCAGAGCTGCACTATGTGCTGAGGGAAGGCTGGAGAGCTGCCTGGTGTTACAGCAACAGGGCAAGAAGCCTGCTGCCTGCAGAGGGAAAAGGCCAAGGAGAAGGGCCAGGATCCAGGGAAAGGCAAGGAAAATGGGGCATTCAAGGACAGGCAGCAGCCCTGATGCCAAGAAAGTCCTGGTAATTTATAACGTGCCAGTGTCTCCTTGCCTTCTGGCTGTTAATTGTAGTGAGTCAGGTAGAGAGCAGGTGAGTCCTGAGCAGGTGCTGCAGCTTGTGCAGCTCCCTGGGGGCAGAGGAGCCACCCTGAGCCCAGGGGGCAGAGCCCAGTGCTTGCCAGGCAGTGCCCCCCAGGCTGATCTGTCTCTCTGCCCCTCACTCTGTCCCTTTGCCCAGCCAGATGTGCCCCAGCCCAGCTTCCCCATGTCCCAGTGTGCCTGAACTCTGACCTCATGGCAAGGGCATCTTTAAGGAATAACCTCCTGTTGTGTCTGGATAGCAAACAGAAGGGGCAAACTTTGGGTCTGTTGTTCCCTATTATAATCTCAATTATGGTACTGGACCTGCCTCAGTACCTGTGAGATGTGCAGTGCAGCCATAAGGGGGGGCCTGCAGAGCTCTGGGTGTGCAAACACTCTCTGGAGGTGCAGCATGTTCTCTATACACACACTTGTCTGTGGCAAAGGTGGATCTGAGCCTTGCCAGAACTGAGTGAACAGCCCAGAAAGCGCTGCTGGCTATGGACTGGGATAAACTGTACTCATTTGTGGCAGCTCATCATGACTGAAATTTGGTGCTTGCACAGAGAGCATCCTGCCCTTTGGGGCCAGGATTTCCATGGCTCCACACACAACAGCATTCCCTTGGTACTCCTAAAAAGGCTGGAGAATGGGAGCAGGCACCGAGGTCAGAAAGTGTGTCTATGTAGTTAAACCATTTCTGTTATGTTTGTGACAGGTTTATAGAGTGAGGTGTTAATCCATGATGCAGCAGGAGACCTAAAATTGTATTGTGGTGCTTATGCTGTTGTTCTGTGTGCATTTTTATGTATATCTATATATTATTTTTTATGGTATAATGGAGGTAGGCAAAGCCACATGGAAGTCTGTGAGTAGAGAAATACCAAAATATGTGCCTTAAATTATACTAAAGAAACAGCTTATCCTGAGGATACACTGAACTTTCCTGTGTACAAGGCATGACTCTTTAGCTGAGCTTTGAAATGCCCCCATGAAATCATACTGAGCTTCCAGTTCTGCTTGACAAATTTAATGCAAAATAAAGATTAACTCTACCAAGTGTGTTTTCTTTTTGTTTTCTAAACATGCAGAACTTGGGCTTATGCTGATCAGGGCAACAAATGAGATTAAAAGAGGTCATCTAAAGATAAGATTGCTTATCCCAACTACCTGTATTCTTTCTTCCTCCGAGTCTCCCAGTTAATCTTCCCTTAGACTCTGCATGCCTAGGATGGGGGGTGGAAAAAAGCGATGGTGTAAATGGACTTCTCCCTCCCACAGGGATGATGGAACACTTTAGGTGTGTTAGGGAAAAACCCTGGTGTTGAATTTGGAGAATAGAAAGTAAGAACTCACTGTAGGAGGGTGAATGCTCTAACTGCACGTACCACAGTCTTTAGGCGCTTCCTGTGACGTTGGGTGTATCCTGGGAATAATCAGCATTAGCCTCATCTGCTGTGCAGTGAAATACATATTATCCTCTTCTGGAGGTGGCAAAGAAGGGGTTGATCTGCTGAAATGAGGAGCACAGTTCAGCTAAACTGGACAGGGACTGCTCTCTGCCTGGGTGTGGGCACATCAGGGAGGGCTCAGAGGGATATCCGTGGATGGCAAATGGGGTTCAGGGGCTCTGGAAAAGGGGGGAATAGAATTGAGAAGGGCTCAGTGGGATATCAGTGTGCAGCAGGATGGCAAACGGGGCCCAGGGGCTCTGGAAAAGGAGGGAATAGAATTGGGGAGGATTCAGAGGGATATCAGTGGGCAGCAGGATGGCAAAGAGGGAGAAGGGACTCTGGAAAAGGGGGGAATAGAACTGGGAAGGGCTCAGTGGGATATCAGTGGGCAGCAGGATGGCAAACAGGGCTCAGAGGCTCTGGAAAAGAGGGAATAGAATTGGGGAGGGTTCAGAGGGATATCAGTGTGCAGCAGGATAGCAAACAGGGAGAAGGGGCTCTGGAAAGGGGAGGAACAGAATCAGGGAATTTTCTCAGTCAGAACTTGACTCCAGTGGGCTTAAACTCTATTCTTTGCTTTTGAAATTACTGAAGCAGCCAAACCTTGTTTCTTGGGTTGACCAAAGTCAGTATTTAGTTATTTAGGGTTTAGGAAATCATTATACTTACTCCTATTTTTGGAGTAACATTCACTTCACATGACAAGTCAGGGAAAGGTCTGTCACTGTGGGCAAAGTTAAGAATTTCTCTGAATTTATCAGCTGGGATTTAAGATCAGAGTGTGGTTATTTCCCAAGATAACTGCCATGATTCCACAGCCAAATTCCCCACAGCAAGCCAGCATCCAGCAGCTGGGAAAGAAGTGAGGGCAGTGGTGAGTATAGGGAGGTTGTGTGACATGGTGGCCTAGATTAGTAAATTAGAGAGGATTAGGGAAGGGGAGGAAAGGATTTTGTGCCTTTCCAGTACGTGGAAGGCATGAGATGACAATTCCTGTTTTGTACACAACTTAAGATGGTTAAAATGTAAAAAGGGCATGGTCCTGAGCAGCACTGCCCAGCAAACACACACTGCCATCAGGGGCATCTCTTTGTGCCAGAGAGCAGACTGTGGGTTGGGAATGGCCAGACCAACAAGCCCCTCCTCATCACAGCACAGCCAGAAACTGCACTGCTGGAAGAACTGAGGGCAGATACAACAGCAGTGTGTTTGGGGGGAATGGTAGAGGGCAGGGCAGGTGAAGGGCAGTCTCTGCCCATGCCAGAGCCACTGCCTGACCCGCTAACCACCTCAGACTGGCACTGTGCTGTGCCCTCTCCCTTGGGGCAGGGGCTGCCCAAGAGTCCCAGGGTGGTTGGAAATGTGCCCCAGCACCCACAGCCCCCCTGCACTGCCCATGCCAAGGCTAAAACAGACCCAAGCCCACTAAGAAGGCACAGGCTGCCTCTAGTACCTGTTTTCCTGCTCCTTGCTGAGCCAGTTCAGGTTTTTAAACCACAAACTGTTTGCTTTTGTCTTCCTCAATTTGGCTCATGGCTAAGCCTAAGCTGAGAGAAGCAGCAGGAGAAGGAAAGGAAGACATGGAGCACACAAACCTCTCTGATCTGTGTCACTCACCCCCTGCCACGTGCCAGGGGATGCCTTCCCCAGGTCACCTGGCTTACCTAAGGTACAAGGAAGCTTTGCCGTGGGTGCTGAGCTGGTCAGCAGCAGAATGGTTTAAACAGAGAAACACAGAGGGGAAAAAAGGGTATTTCCCGGCAGTGTGGCTCCTCCACCAGAGCCCTGTGCATAGCTGTTGGGATGAGCAGAGCCAAGGGTGGCAGAGGGCCGGCATCCACTGCCTAGGTTGGTGTTGGTGCCCCAAAGCTCCCTGGAATATTTTGCTTTGCAAGATGAACTGCTCTGGGTGTTGAGTGCCTGTCCCTCTGTGCTGGCATTGCTGGTTCTGCCCCCAGACCATGCCTTGGTTTGCCCACTGCAAGGAGCAACTCCTTGGGGTCATTTCCTTCCCTTCTCCAGCTGGAAGGAGAAAACTCCAAGCCTTCCAGGTGCCTGGTATTTAAAGAATCGAGGGAACCAGGGCCACTCTAACCAGGGCCTATATTTATGCACAGCATGTGTGTTTACATCCCACCCACACACTCCCGCTGACAACATCTCCCCCTCTGTTCAGCTCCATAATCTCATCTCCAGAATTTCTTACGGCATTTTCAAATGGTAAGAAGGGGCTAATGCATGTTAAGCAGCTTACTGCTCTCTGTTTACACAATCATTTCCTTTCATTCCAAACGCTGGTTTCCCACAGCTCTCAGCAGTTGCCACCTCTCAGGGGTGCTGATGAAGGACCAGCTTGTTCTGTGTCCCCCCTTTGGCTGCAGAATGGGAACCTCTAATAGGTGAATATAAAATAACCTTCCTGTGTATTTTCGGGCTAATGGATCACTGTGTGCAAGGGGCAGAATGCATCATAACTCGTGGGAGATATTCTGCCAGAGAAGTATTTATCCATCTCTGAATAATTCCCTAAATACTACTGGTCTTAACAAATACCTTGTCTTTAGAGCAATGACAGGTTTGAAGACTTTTCTTAGGTCAAGACCGAAGAAGAGGCTTTACTCCTCTTAAAAGGTGCTGATTATTAGGCCTTTTTATGACAACATATTAAGTCTTAAAGGTGCCACATTGTTTGCCACCATTGTTTGCAGTTGCTGGATACAGTAACATCCATAATTGTAATTAAAAATAATAATACAGTGAATGTAGACGTGACACAGCTTAAGAGAGAAAACCCCATTAAAACAGAAAAGGAACTTGTGCTCTGCAAGGCAAGATTTGAAAAATCTGACTGTGGACTATCTGAATTTCCCTCCCAGTTTTTTAACCATATTCTTTTCTCTTAGTTTTGTCATGAACAACATCTCCTTCAAAAAGAAGTAATAAAAAGAGCTGAGGTTGCAGGTTAGAACTGGGCATTGTCATTGCAATGACATATCTATATATATAGCAGGATATATATAAAGCTGCATGGGATCTTTTGCAATAAGTTGTTACCACACACATACCAGGCCACAAAGTTATGAAACAAAAATAAGCTGAAGATATTAAAAAAAAATCATGTTCACGTGAAACAGTTTTAGGCTGTTTGTTCCATGACATAGTTTTGAAATTATGAAGAGTAAAGGCAATGGCTGCGATATCAGACCCGAGAAACAAATTGTTTGATTTTTGTTTGATTTTGAGAAGGAAAACACAGATCACACCAAGGAATTCAAGACATGAAAGTTTTTTAGTTCTACCAGAACCACTTGTGCTGGTTTCCAGACACCCTCTGATATGAAAACGTGCTGGAGGGTTATTCCAATAACTGACAAACCCAGTCTTGGTCACAGCACTCATCACTGTTCTCAGTCCTTTGGCAGGAGGTGATTATTGATTATTGATTGTTGAGGAGTGGATGACACGTCCTGTGGGTTAACCAGAGCCTGGCCAGCAGAGCAGAGATGCCACATGTGGCCCTGGCACGGTGTTCTTCTCTCCCTGCTGTGTTTGAAGCTCTCTGTTCTTGAGAGACACCCAAATTGGCTGAGGGCAAATGTGCTCAGTGTGTTTTGCTGGTTAACACTTGCCTTGTATTATCTCCTCTAAATTCACATTGCCACATTTCTCCCTCCCACATCACCCAGAGCAGGCAAGGACTGGCAGCACAACTGGCATTTCAACAGCCAGAATTTTTAGGAGATGGGATGTGAGAGGGTCCTGTGCACTTGGAGAATCAGCACCAGTCACAAAATGGTTTACACAAGGAAACCACAGCCCAGTGGTGCACAAAGTCACCAGAGAAAGCACTTCTGGTACAGCTTCCAAGATGAAGTTCCGTGTTTTCTACGAGCACACAGGGCCTATAAAGATATTTTTCAAAAACTAGACCTACACCACAATTGCTTCAGCCATGTCACACAACACAGGGCTCTGCCTCAAGTTAGTGCTGGGTACAGGCAAAAGGCGTGGGAAATGGAGGCTTGATTTTTAATTTTCTGTTCCTTTGGAAGAGGTTATGGCAGAAGCCTGTGGAAAACACCAGGGGTTGCTTTGTCTGTCTGGTTTTAGGTTTTCTATTCCCCATTTCATACAGATCTTCCCAGGGCATTTCCCTTTGCCCAGGCAGGAGTCTGTTCATCCCCAGTCACACCTGGAAGGCAGAGAGCAAACCTCTCAGCTCAGTCCAAGGTGATCCTCTGCTGTGAGACTTGGAAGCTGCACTAAAATCACTCAAACTGTCATCACCTCCTGCATCAGATGGGTAGAAACCAACTCTTGAGATCACACTTTCAGATTTCTGCAGCTTCAGGAATGTAATCACCAGATGCTCAATCCAAGTCCCCAAATCCTTGCTCAGACATCAGGATCAGGCACAAGGGAAAAGCAGGTCAGTGGATTCCTCTGAAACAACCCATTTTCCACCTCTTGCCAAAGAAACCTGAGACTGGTTACCTTGAGACCTTTGCAAACTTAATGGGCCATGATATGACATGTAAAGGGAAAAAAAATCCCCTCCAAGTGCTTCTGTCTTTGCTTGTCCATGTCCCTGTTTGGAACAGAACTGAAAGCCCAAAATGGGATGGGAACAATGCTTGTGCCAAGTGTAGTTTCTCTGTGAAGTTTACAATATAGTGTAGTGTTTCAGTTGATGTTGCAAACAGACTAAAGACCATCAGAATTTATTTTGGCAGGAAAATCTCAATATCCTTCCTTTGTCCCTGCTGCCCAGGGCACAGCCCTGAGGGGAAGGCAGTGCTGAGTGTCCAAGTGGGGCCTTGGCACCAGGAATGGCATGGATTCCTTGCCCAGGTTATGGGCTGTGTGTGTCCCCAGCTCACCTCCCTCTGCAACCCAACATTTTTCCATCCCTGCCCTGGGGTTCCTCCTGTATTTTAAACAGTAAAAGCTACTTAACAGATGTCTGGCCACAGTTCCAGTGGGATTTCCCTCATCCTATCCAGCCCAGGTAGGGTGACTGTACAAAAAGAGTGGAATTAATATCTGTGATTATCATTTCAGTGACAAATCTTCAGGGGAGCATAAGCAAGAGTTACCTGAGTAACAAAGACAGCAGAGCTCATGTTCTTTCTCCCCGGCGTGCTGAAAAAAGAGAACTTGCAGTATCCCAGAGATCATCTCCAAGGGAGTGTAAGCAATGCCTGGTTCTGCTCTTTGCATCCTTTTAGGGAGAGAAGAATATGACTTTCTACCATGAGAGAAGGTTATTATTCAATATTATGGTTTATTCACTAAAATTCTCCAACAAATGCTTTGTGTTTCTTCAGAAAACCTTCACAGTAGAGCAGTCCCAGAGAGGTGTTAGGTAGAGGTGAGGCTTTGGTATTTTTAGATTAGGTAGATGGTCACTTGGTAGGGTCATTTGATAAGGCCACACACACGTGACGGGCTGTACTGGTGAGTTCCCTGGGCTCCAGAAATTGCAGTGGGTGCTTTGTTATCCTTCTGCACAAGTTCTGGGCTATTGATCTGGCTTAGCAGTCAGGAAATCTGCCTTCCCCTCCAACTTGGGAACCAGCCTTGCTGGGTGATATTGGGCCACTTGTGTCCCTTCCCACCTTCCCATGAAAAAGGCTGTGAAGATACACCAAACTCTTTTAAAAGGTTTTATGTAAAGAGAGAGATCAGTGATGACTAATGAATCCCTGATCATAGAAAATATTTGCTGTTTCCAAGCAGGGTGAGCAATCACCTCTTGGACCTCATACCCTTTTTCTGATGACAGAAACAGCTTTGCAGAGCTGTTCAAGCTGGCCAAGAGTTCAGAGCTGATCCCTTGTCACTGCCCAGTACTGCTCCTTACCTCCTGCTGCTGCTCCATCCTGTGGGGTTCCTTCTCCTGAAAATTATCTCCCTTCAGTTAATTAATTTTACGTTTCTTCCAAGGAGTTACAGGCACGTTACCAGTGCACTGTCAGCTTCTCTCCTTGTTTGTGACAGTTTTATTTAGTCTGTGCCTCAGGAAAAGGGCATGGCTGAATGCTAATTAACATGTTTGCTAAACGGAAAGGATTAAGGGTGGTTAATACATGGACAGGGGGTGTGCCTGTTGAATTTCTGTGCCACATGTTGGGTTGCTGTTTATTTACAGAAGTTTACAAACTGCCTGTGAGTTTCCTCGTGGATTGTACCCCCATCAAACTATATTTACTTTCCTTCATTTGGCCTTTCAGGCCTCACTTCACATTCCTGGAGTTATGGGGAAATTATTATGGGCTTGATTCAGTAAAAGATTTAGGCTGTGTCTGCAGCACAGGTTACAGCATATTGTAAATGCAGTGGGGTGGGATATAAAGAAGGTAATCCTGACACTGCATCTTGTACAACTGCAGTGGGGTTGGTTGGGAGGGCTTGTGAGGAGGTGGCATCAGATTCCTCAGATGTCCCAAATTTTAGGGTTAACTCCAGGATCTTCATCCTAAATAGCTCTGTGCAGCTAAACTTGGAGTTAAGACACTGAAAAATGTGAAGAAATGAGTTAAAAAAAAAAAGAAAAAAGAAGAGCTTAAAATGGGTTTGTGGAGGAAGAACAATCATCTTTATAGGCCTGGAGATAAGAAAGATGAGATTTAAATGGCATGAGATAGTCAGTGATTTGCAAGGCTTTTGTGTGAAGCTAATCCACCTTTTTGATGAGAAGGCCCCTTTTCTTGGAAAGAGAAATGGAATCCATCCTGTCTATGTGCACCTTGCCTTAAATTTTGGGCTGGTGGGTTTTTTGGTTTCTTTTTTTATTTGCTTTAGTAGTTTTGTTTGTTTGTTTTGCTGGTTTTTGTTTGTTGTACTTTTGGTTGGTTTTTGGTTTTTGTTTTTTCTGGGGTTTTTTGAGTTTTTCAGGGTGTTGGTTGGTTGGGTTTTTTTTGTTGTTTTTTTTTTTGTTTGTTCTGAAGTGGTTGGTTGGGTTTTTTTTGTTTGTTTGTTTTGTTCTGAGGTGGGGGGCTTGTTTTTGTTTGGGGTTTTTTGCATGATTAATTATTTGCTAAGCTAGAGATGCTGTAGGGAAGAAATGCCAAGATCTGTTATGAAGCAGCCCAAGGAGATCCAACAAACAGACACTAATAGGCATATGCAGGAAGGGGGTCCAATGTTGGGAAGAAATTTGGTGCTGTGTACTGAGGAACTGGAACACATCTAAAAAAAATTATTGATGTAAATTGAGATAGGGAAGGGCCTGGACTTACCAGCCTGATGATAATGATGTTAGTAATGAGAATTAGTGATTCAGCTTCCCCAGCAAGGCCTGGTTACAGCTGTGGTGAAAGCCCATTTGAGGACTGGCTGCAGGACTGGTTGGGAAACATTTCCGCCTCGTGGGAGGAATCTGGAGGAGCTCAGCTCCCCAAGAATCACAGAGTGGGGAATAAAGGGAATAAAGCTCAGCGTTCTTAAGAGTGTCAGTGACATGGAGGAGATGAAAATGTAAAAGGACCAAGTAGAGGATGGTTACGAACTGGCCATGTAGCATTTTACAGTAATATGACTCCTGACTATTTGAGAAACATGGTCCAGGAACAGCTGCCTAGTAACAGTTCAGGGATTAAAAAAAATTTAAATGGAGGTGAAGCATACCAGCAAAATGGAGACTAACCTATTGAGGGGATATTCTGAAAAATCCCCTGCTTGCCTGCCAGTTCATTGGCTCTCCCTGTCAAATTTCTGCAATGTTCAGAAATGTCCCTCTGTGAACACCTGTGTCTGTCCTCCCAAACACAGATTAAGAAATGGCATTCTCCCACACATAAACTGAGTAAATAGCATGAAAGCACCCGTGGAGAGAATTCAAAATATAGCAGAGTTGGCCCTTTCCTTTAGAAGAGAATGGAAAAAACACAGGAGTCATATCACATTTTTAATGAAGTGAGACGCTTTAGAAGTGTGCACTGTGGTTTCATCTCCAGTTTCAGCTTTCCTCCTTGTCTGTGCACCGAAACGGATTCAATCTCACACCTCCCCTTCCCCTCAGACTTTTGTGAGATGTTTCAAAATACCACGGTGCATGCGAGTAGCTGAGAGGTTTTCTGCAGCCGTGAGTGAGGTAATTAAATGCTAGAGGATTTCAGACAGGGTGTTCTGGGTTTATTTTCCCAGCTAGGCCCTGGGGAGCTCCCTGCTGGGCGAGGTAATTGCTCTGAATTCCCTCTGAGCTGCTCCATTTCCACCAGCATTACAGGAGGAGCCTCATGGAAACTCTGGGATTTGTGGTGACAGGTCACATAAAGACACCAGCTACTCTTCCAACTTTGAGACCTGCTCCTTTTACAGGGAGCTAAACCCTGCCTGGATGTGTCCAGATGCATTCAAGACTTCGAGAGGGCTTGAGCAGAGCAACACTTAGGGCACGTCTCTGGTCTGCAACGGACACTGCATAGAAATGCCTGAATTAGTGAGGAAAATAAGCCTGCAGAGCTGAGTTAGTGAAGCCTTCAGGTGCTTAAAGATGCCATTATGAGACCTCTGCAAGTCCCCCTGACAGTAAGTTTTGATGCATCAGTGAGTTGGGTACTGCTGGAACAGTGTTAGATGATGCTGTTCTAGATTTCATACGGCATTTTGCTGCTTTGCTTGAACTTCTGTCTGTGAAACGCTAGTAGAACACGAGCACAGAACTGCTAGAACATTGAAACTGCCAACTAAAAGAAGATTATTCTATAATCTTCCTGCTGGAAGCCTAGTGTTATTGTCATGGTGAAATTTTCTCCTCTTGAAATTTCAGGATTGTGGAACAGTGCTCACCCTTACAGAACACCATGAAATACCCACGGCTGCACTCGCTGGATTCCTCTGAGCCTTGGATAATCAGGGTGGGTGCTCAGCGCGCCCCTCCCACGGGCTGAAGGGAGCGGTGCCGATCACACAGCCCTTCCTTTTGTACCCGCGGGTTGCAGGGCGTGTTCGCCCCATCCCAGGGATCCCCGGACCCCTCTGCTCCCCATCCCACCCATCCCCGGACCCCTCTGCTCCCCATCCCACCTATCCCCAGACCCTCCTGCGCCAGCTGTGCGGGGGGTGGGCGGGGCGAGCCCCGCGAGCCCCTTCCCCCCGGGCCGTGGCCAGCCCGGCGGTCCCGCAGCGGGCTCAGAAGCCGCGGGGCCAGGCGGGGCCGGGGAGAGACCGCAGAGGGACAGCGGAGGGACAGCGGAGGGACAGCGGAGGGACAGCGGAGGGACAGCGGAGGGACCGCAGGGTCGGGAGCGCGCCCTGCGCGCCGCCGGGCGGGGGCGGGAGGATGAGAAGAAGGCGTTGCCTTATTTGCATACCGCCCTCTGATTGGCTGTGGCGCCTTGGGCCACCGAGCGGCGGCGCGTGATTGGCTGCGGCGCGGCCGGCGGCGGGGGCGCGGCCGGCGGGGAACGCGCAGGGTCCGGGCCACGGCCGGCGCGCCCGGTCCCGCTGCGTGTCCCTGTGTGTGTCCGTCTGTGTGTCCGCCCCTGTCCCCGCCGGCCACCATGCTGGACCGCGAGGGCGGCTGGAGCGTGTCCTTCGCCGGCTGCGGCTTCCTGGGCGTCTACCACATCGGCGCGGCCACCTGCCTGCAGGAGCGCGCCCCGCACGTCATCCGCGACGCGCGGCACATCTACGGCGCCTCCGCGGGCGCGCTCGCCGGGGCCGTGCTCGTCGGGGGCGGCTCTCTGGGTGAGCGGGGCGACGGCCCGCGGGTGGACGAGGCAAAGGGTAGGGGCGGCGGGGGCAGCCCGAGGGTGATGGCCGGGCGGGGAAGAGGCAGGGGCGGCGGGGACGGCCCTTGGCGCGTCCCGTCCGTGCGGGGCTGGCTCCGAGTCTCGTGTTCTGCCACTAAAAAGAAGCGTGACCCCTTCGGTGGAATTAGATCCTGCCACGGTGCATGACGCAGGGAATGGTTTTCGCGATGCCTGATCCTGTTCCCAGCGCTTGTGTAGCTGAGCGGTCAGGGTTCCCGTCCCCAGGTGCAGGACAGGTGTGTCTGTGTGTCTGTCCCTGTCCCCCAGGTGCAGGGCAGGTGTGTGTGTCCCCCATCCCGAGGTGCAGGGCAGGTGTGTGTGTGTCTGTCCCTGTCCCCCAGGTGCAGGGCAGGTGTGTGTGTGTGTCTCTGTCCCCCAGGTGCAGGGCAGGGGTGTGTGTGTGTCGCAGGTGTAGGGCAGGGCAGGTGTTCGTGTGTCCCTGTCCCCCAGGTGCAGGGCAGGTGTGTGTGTGTCCCTGTCCCCCAGGTGCAGGGCAGGTGTGTGTGTGTCCCTGTCCCCCAGGTGCAGGGCAGGTGTGTGTGTCCCTGTCCCCCAGGTACAGGGCAGGTGTGTCCCCCGAGGAGCTCATTGCTCCCACTCCCTGCAGAGCTGCACCTTTCTTGGGGTGAAGCTTGGCTAGTTCAGGTCAGGGCTTAGGAGAGCTTTAACGTGCTTTTCCTCGCTAATCTGGGCACAGTGTGTGTTGCAAAGGTTGCTTAGGTGTCTGATTAGAAAGGGTGGATTGATTAAAATCACTGATTTTAATTGTCACTTAAATAGTTGAGTTAATCTTGTTCGTATTTATCCTGCATAAAAGATGCAAGTTTGTGATTAAATGTGGTCTGTCTTGTGAAACAAGTCCTTATTTTCTAGCTGTAGGAAAAGCATACTTTTTATTATTTATCCTAAATATTCCATATAATTTCTTAATGTAGTGTTTATGTATTTATAGATGTATATATTTTATATATTTATATAATATATACTATCAGTGTCATGTAGTTACTATTTTATTACCTTTGCCTCTTTAGGTCCCATAAGAATCCAAACATACATTTATGTGGTGAATTAGATATTAAAGCCAGCTTGGTACAAGCTGCGCAAATATCAGAGGTGTTTATGATAGTGGCTGGATTGCAGCTTAAAAATTTGTGTGAAATAACTGGAAATGGTTTTCTTTTTAAACTGAAGAAATCCCCTCAGTAAAAGCTTGTCTAGTTCATGACTCAACATTGATTGTTTTTGCTGGTGGTGCCCTTGACTGGTTTAGAACTAGAAGGTTTTGAAAATTCAGATTTTATCTTACTTAGAGGATGAGGAGAACAATGAGTGCTTATTTTGAGTTTGAGGAGGTTTATGGGCTTATCTTAAATTTCTGGGAGAGCAATTCACTGACTAAAATAACAGAAGTTCTCTGTGTTTGAGAGAGCAGTGCTGAGAAATGCCTGTCCCTGTTGCTTTAACCACTGAGCTCCACCACATAAGCTTAATTTCTTCAAAGCTTTAGCAGGAAACTTGTGCCACTTCAACTTCTTAATTTAATTTTGTTGAAATGTTCTATCATAACACACTTACTATGTGCCCAAGATGATATTTTTCCCCAATAGCTGTTTATTTTTAGAATATATCCAGTCCTAAGTCTTGTCACTGTAAATGATTTAAGGAGGAAGCTGCTTTAAATATTTGAAGCACAGAAAGCGTCCATAGTTTACCTGACAGCTGGGTTAGTAACAGCTTTTAAAGCTTATAGTATTTTAATCAATGGGAGTTGCAGACTTCAAGTTGCTTTGTCTTTCCCTTCTCTTTCACCAGCTGAGGTTTTGCTGTTCTAACCAACACAATATCCTGTTGGTGTGTGATCACTGTCCAACGTAGAGCATTCCATGGGCAAGTGCATTTCTTCTGGAAACTAAAAAAAAAAGGGCATCACTTCAGAATGTTGGAAGACAATTCAAAACCAGCCACATCCTAAAATCCATTAATCATTATAAACTGATAAAATTAAGAAGGTCCTTCCATGCTAATTCTCTGAGTTTTTAGCTGTATTTATTGTGAGCTTGTGTGAAAGCAGAGGATAGTAAAGAAGCACTGTGGGCTACAATAATAGGATGTATTTCATGAGGTTTTGTTGTACACATCCCTTACTCTGATATACTTTAATATGAAGTATTTGGTGTCCTTGCAGCTGTGGGTGGAAGTCAGTCCTGTGTTTTTTCACTATGGACAGACAGAGCCAAAATCTTCTCAGAGATGAGCAGTGGGAAGATGAGAGGAGCAGACAGAGACTGGAAGGTGGAACATTCAGATGAGATGTGAGGAAAAGGCAGTTTCCATGAGGGTTGTAAAATAATGGCACAGGTTTCCATCCTTGACTTGACTGGACCCAGCCCTGAATCAGTACATTTGTTGGTGCACATCAAGCTGTGTCTCTGAATTTGGGTTAAAATTGAAGGGCATTTTAAAATAAAGAGTTTTCTTTTTGCTTTAGTTGCACTCCTCTTGTCAGACATTCCCATGGTTGTTCTGGGTGCGTGGTGTTTTGGTGGTCCTGTGACCATCCATTCTGGTGAGGCACTGAAGAGAACAGGTTTTCTAGAGGCTGCAAATGTCAGGTTTTACCCTGTGGGAAACAAATTAAGAGTTGCATAACAACTAAAAATAGGAATACAGAAATATAACTAGAAATAGCTTGCATTTAATAGGAACATTAATTTCTTTGGCTCTCCTGTGTTTCAAAAATAAAACAAATTACCAAGGTCTGCCTAAAATCCCAGTCAGCCTTGAGCTCCAGCCCTTGGTCCTTGTTTGAGAAGCTGCTATTTTGGAGTACACCACTGTGTATTCCCGCATTAATTCATGGCATTCTGTTGTAATGTAAGTGTATTTTGGTCCTGCTGAGGAAAGAAGGGAGAAGGAAAACAAGCTGGAATACCTTTGGTTGAATTATTAACAAACAGCTGTTTAAATTTTTAGTGTTTTAATATCACATTCTCTTGGGTAGACACAGTGGTATTTTTTCTTGCTTTGAAGCTCCTCTCATGTTTAAAACAGGTTCCAATATTCAAAATACATAATTTTTTTTCCTTGTTTTTTTTTTACCTCAACTGTAGAAATTCTTGTACATGGAGGAGATGGGTAAACTGCTAAATCAAATTTCATTTTGGTGTTATTTTCTGAGAGGAAGCTGAAATGAGAGCAGTTCAAACCCAGATTGTCAGAGGTCACCACGTTGCTGCCCTTTAAAGGGCATTCATAGTGTGAGCTGAGACTTGCCTGACATTTCTTACAGTGAAAGGTAAATAATCATAATGCAAGTTTAGCAGAGGGCAGTGGTTTAGTTATTTTTCCTGCAGAAATAAGCCTGCAGTGCAAATTAGTGAAGATGTTTCCATGCTTCAAACTTAAATAATACCTTGAGCTTCAGGTTGGCAGGATTCTCTTTAGAAAAACAGGGTCAGGGCCTGGCAGAGAAGTGTCAACATGGATATTTGTTTGCTCTTGGTTTGTGTTTTACAACAAGTAATTTACTGAAATGTTGAAAAAAATACTTACTTTGGAAAGGGCAATTACTGCATGTGCTCAGAGGCTGCTCTTCCTGCCAGAGATCTGGTGGTTCAGAGTCTCCTGCAAAATGCAGAAAGTCGAGAAGGTTGGGCATTGCTAAATAAAAGAAATTAGGTGGTAACTTATATCTGAATGCATGAAAATTGGAACTGTCCACATACTCCTTTTGGGAACCAATTGTCAGAATGTGACTTGTGCAAGCTTTTTATTTGTGGGCAAAAATAAACAGGTGTTTGGCCCTGAACAGTGAGCTGCGTCTGAGCTGTTTGCTCTGCTGGGATGGGGTCAGTGTGTTTGTGGCTCAAGGTTTTGCTGTGTGAGAGTGGAATGACAAGAGTCATAGTGGGAAAAGTGGAGTGTTGGCTGATACCTCGATTGAATTTAAAATACTGATGGTATTTTAGGATAAATGGTATTTTATGAATGATAAATGTTTAGGGATTGATATTTGAGAGGAAAAAACATTGTAGGAAGAGAATATTTTTGGAAATTACCAAGAACTGAAGGGCTTAAGGAGACTTATTACCTGTGCAGTGCTCACATTTGAGCTGATAAATGCTCTCTGTTCTAATAAAGCATGTAAGTTCTGAAAATATTTTTGGATGATGTTGTAGCCCGTCACTCAGGTTGATAACCTGACTTTGACCTTCTTCCCCAGCCCTTTTCCTCTACCAAGTTTGACAAACTTCCTGGGCAGTTTCCTCCAAGTGTGCCCTGGAGAAATGTGATATTGGAAGTTCAGGCAAGACACTGCAGGTGGATGAGCTGCTGCTACTCCTGGGACTAAATATTGAGATGATTTTAGTGTTCCTCAGGAACAGTCATGTCTTCTGGAGTGGTTGGATCTGCTTCTTCGCCAGACATCCTGTGGACATTAAATACTGAAGGGTTTTATGGATGTTTCATATGGAATATGACCACGTGCTTGGGGAAGGTCCCTCATCCTTGTTTCTTCTTATAAATGTGCTTTTGGAATGAATAATTTCTACTGGTATCTTCTTATATGGATATTTTACACTTAAAATCTACATCTACATAGCTTGGTCTTCACCACGAGTTCTTCTGGAAAGCCTAAAGTGATTTTTTTCCCTCTCTCAGAAAACTAAACTCTCCTAAACACTGTTGGGCATTTACTTTATCTGTTACAAAGCCCTGGAATTTTCATTCCAGCATTCAGATAAGTTGGATCTCTAGACCTGCTTTATCAGTCCCAAGTGTGGGGTTTGTTTCTTGATGTATCTTGTGTTCTTAAAATAAATGCATTTTCTTTGCAGCTCAGGCCTGTGCAGATGTCCTGGCATTAGCCAGAGAAGCCAGAAAGAGGAACCTTGGTCCTCTCCACCCATCCTTTAATGTGATAAAGATAATTAGAGATGGGCTGATGAGAAACCTGCCAGAGAACACTCACCAGCTGTCATCAGGCAGACTCTGCATTTCACTGACCAGAGTATCAGATGGCAAAAATGCCTTGATATCCAATTTTAACTCTAAAGAAGAAGTTATCCAGGTGTGTTTGGTTTGGGCAACTTTTAAGAGTTTCACCAATCTTTCCTTCATGTAACACCATCTGTTGGATTTCCACTTAAACATTTTAGGATATTTTGTGACTGGGACAGTATTTTAAAGAGGAATTCCAGCTTTATTACACTCAATTCCTATGCTGGTTTTCCCAGTCAGTGTGTCTGAACTGTTTACTGAGGAGGTGTGAGGGGTCAGTCAGAAAAAGGGTAAATGCCTTTAAAGTGCAGTGTGTCTAATGGAACCATTTCCTGCATAAGAATTTTTTAAGGTCATTTTTAGAAAAGCAATGGCCAAGAAACAGTGAAAAATAGCTTATAAAAATTCTGTATTACAAATAAGCTTTATATATCTATAGATGTATCTATTAATGTGATCCCAGGATGTTGATACTTGTTTAATTTGATTACTCAAAAATGTGTAACTTAAGTGAATGTCATAAACTTTTCCTTGCTGGTGCCATTTCTAAAACTGATCTTTAAGTGAGTCCTACAGTTTATTTTTCTTAGATCGAGTATGGTTACATTGTAAAAAAGATGTGCAATACCCTCATCCTGTTTAAAATAATATTTAATAATATCTTTTTCCTGGTTTTTTTATTCGAGTGTTGTTGCTGGGATTTTTTTTTGTTGCTTGGGTTTTTTTGCTCATATCTTAAAAACCATAAATATTAATGTCAGCAATGGCGCAATTAACATTTAGTTTACATGTCCTTTTTTTCTTACAGGCTTTAATCTGTAGTTCATTTGTCCCTATTTATTGTGGCCTCATTCCACCATCGTTCAGAGGTGTGGTAAGTCTCTGTTGTTCAGATCTAAAAGTAGTTCTGGGTATGCTGAAAATATTAAGACGATGTGTTGGTTACCCTACTGCAAAATAAATACCTTCATCACAGATTTTAGTCCTGTAGCTGTAACAACTTTGCAAAAAAAGAAGCACTGAATATGTGGGAGATTTGTTACATTTCAACACACACACTGTCTTTCCCTCCCCCCAAAGATGCATTAATTAAAATAAGAGGTTATTATAAAACAAGTATTTAACTTATGGATAAATATTTATTTAAGAAAGGGCTGTTCTTTCACCTGCAAAGTTCATAGGAAGGGTCACTTGTTTGAGAAACAAAGTCTTGTAAGAGTTTATTGTGTCCCTTTGTGTTCTGGCTGTGGGTAGACCTGCCTTAGAACTGGATTCAAGTCCTGTGTCCAGTCAGGTGGAAACAAAGCTTTGTAATGGCAGGGTAAGGAAGTTTGCTTTTTAGAGGTAAAATGTCAGTGTGCTATTATGTTCTCTTACTTCACAGCAGGATCTGCTGCTTACAAAACCTCTCAGTACTTTATGGCTATACTGGGCTCTCTGAAATCCCCTGGTAGAGAGAGAAAAAGTGCAGAGAAGTCACCATGGTTTGTTGGTGTTGTGACGCCAGGCCTGGAAGCAGAGGTGGATTCTAAATTCACTTGATTTCCTTCCAACTTTGGTCTCCTTACACAAGGAGGAGGGAAGAAAGAAAGAAAGAAAACTTTTAACATCTTTAACAGTGGTTGAAGTACCAAAAGTTCAAGAACAGACACAAAATGTATTTTCTTCCTGCAGCAACTGAAGCAAAAGTGATTAGAATTGTATGGGGATTTTCTTTATCTGTACTCCTAAACCTTGTATGTCTCCTTAAACTCTTCCAGATTAGAGGTGTTATGAAAACAGGACATGGGACAGGAGCCAAGGGTTAGGCTGGATCCAGGCTAAGCTGTTCAGTTCTTGTCACCACACAACGTTATTTTCAAAGGCCCAGTTCAGAGTACAGCAACATACAAATCATGCTTTATTGGGCCTTCATTTGAGAAAAGGAAGGAACCATTCTATCCTTTTAATCTTTGCAATTATTTTGTTATTCTTTTAATGCTTAAGAGGCATTTTTGATGGAACTTGGTAAGAATATCACAGTTGCTTCTGTTTGGCGTGACTCTTACAGGTGTAAGAACAATAGAATGTCAAGTCTACAAACTTGGTAGTGTCTTGCTGTTTACTGGCTTGGCATTGCTGTGTGTGTAGTTTAAAATCAAGACTTAAGGATAACTTTCAATAGGTGTATCTAATTCCCAGTTGTGAAGCTTTTGGATGGTGAGTATTGTTTGGCTTTTTCACTCATTTCAAACACAGCAAGATTAAGAAATTACTGGAGGGAGCAACTAGGCAGAAAATTTAATTATTTGAAGCAAAATCATTTACCTCTGTAGAACAGTAATTCAGGTGTGTACTCCTACCTTTTAATAATCCCAGGAGAAGGCTGCATGCTGTGGCTCCTCCTTGGCCAAACCTGGTGTGTTGTACTTGATACTTCCACAGCATTAGGAAGGAGGAAGATACAGCCACTAAACCAGCAAAGCTGGTGGTCTCCCAACTGGCCCCACTGGAAAATGAGTTGTGGGTGAGTGGAGGGGTTGTATTCAGCCAGTGCAGCTGCTGCACTGTACATTAGTTATCCCAAAACAGAACTCGGTGGTTCTTGGGTTTTAAAGTGTCTGAGTGGTCGATGCACTAAAAACTACAGAAACGGGCAATGCAATGCAAGGGAGACAGAAGCATAACCTGGCACTTGCACTCAAAGCAGTGTTAACAAGGTTTCTGAGACAGTGTCCATTTCACTTGCAAGTTCTTTATGTCCAAAGCTTTTGGATGCTTTCATACCAAATTCTAAGAGTAATTTTAATTTGCTCACTCTGACTGAATTGAATGTTGGAAGTTGAGCTTTGAATTGTAGAGCTGCTGTTTCACTCATATTCTTTCTAGAGGTGTACCCTGGTAGCTCTCTGGTTGGTGCTCTCCTTTGAGGAGGAGAAGGCAGCTGCTCCATCTGCTCTCTGCATGTTGTGTAGGATGATGGTCTTTAAAATTCACTGGCTCTTTCATAAACACACAGAAAATCCCCACTAGAATCCTCCTGGGCTGTCTGTGGGACTGTAGGTGGGATGATTTTTGATGGGCGGGCCACTGAAATATTTATCCTGGGAGCACAGGCTGTGCTGTTAAAGTGCTGTTGAATCCCCTGCATGGGCAGTGGGCTGGTTGGGAATGCTCATCCTCTGAGCCCTGTTCCTGGTTGGGAATGCTCATCCTCTGAGCCCTGTTGTTCCTGGTTGGGAATGCTCATCCTCTGAGCCCTGTTGTTCCTGGTTGGGAATGCTCATCCTCTGAGCCCTGTTGTTCCTGGTTGGGAATGCTCAGCCTCTGAGCCCTGCTGTTCCTGGTTGGGAATGCTCAGCCTCTGAGCCCTGCTGTTCCTGGCTGGGAATGCTCAGCCTCTGAGCCCTGCTGTTCCTGGCTGGGAATGCTCAGCCTCTGAGCCCTGCTGTTCCTGGTTGGGAATGCTCAGCCTCTGAGCCCTGCTGTTCCTGGTTGGGAATGCTCAGCCTCTGAGCCCTGCTGTTCCTGGTTGGGAATGCTCAGCCTCTGAGCCCTGCTGTTCCTGGCTGGGAATGCTCAGCCTCTGAGCCCTGCTGTTCCTGGCTGGGAATGCTCAGCCTCTGAGCCCTGCTGTTCCTGGCTGGGAATGCTCAGCCTCTGAGCCCTGCTGTTCCTGGCTGGGAATGCTCAGCCTCTGAGCCCTGCTGTTCCTGGTGGGGAATGCTCAGCCTCTGAGCCCTCTTGTTCCTGGTGGGGAATGCTCAGCCTCTGAGCCCTCTTGTTCCTGGTGGGGAATGCTCAGCCTCTGAGCCCTCTTGTTCCTGGTGGGGAATGCTCAGCCTCTGAGCCCTCTTGTTCCTGGTGGGGAATGCTCAGCCTCTGAGCCCTCTTGTTCCTGGTGGGGAATGCTCAGCCTCTGAGCCCTCTTGTTCCTGGTGGGGAATGCTCAGCCTCTGAGCCCTCTTGTTCCTGGTGGGGAATGCTCAGCCTCTGAGCCCTCTTGTTCCTGGTGGGGAATGCTCAGCCTCTGAGCCCTCTTGTTCCTGGTGGGGAATGCTCAGCCTCTGAGCCCTCTTGTTCCTGGTGGGGAATGCTCAGCCTCTGAGCCCTGTTGTTCCAGGTTGGAATGCTCAGCCTCTGAGCCCTGTTGTTCCTGGTAGGGAATGCTCAGCCTCTGAGCCCTGTTGTTCCAGTTTGGAATGCTCAGCCTCTGAGCCCTGTTGTTCCAGTTTGGAATGCTCAGCCTCTGAGCCCTGCTGTTCCAGGTTGGAATGCTCAGCCTCTGAGCCCTGCTGTTCCAGGTTGGAATGCTCAGCCTCTGAGCCCTCTTGTTCCTGGTAGGGAATGCTCAGCCTGAGCCCTGCTGTTCTGTTCCCTTCTGCAGCGCTACGTGGACGGCGGGATCAGTGACAACCTGCCCCACTATGAGTGCAAGAACACCATCACAGTGTCCCCCTTTGCTGGGGAGTGTGACATCTGCCCCAAGGGCAGGTCTGCCAACTTCCATGAGATGAATGTGACCAACACCAGCATCCAGTTCAGCCTGGGCAACCTGTACCGGCTGACACAAGCCCTGTTCCCCCCAGAGCCCAAGGTGAGGCGCTGCCCTGGGTGGGTCACCAGGCCTTGCTTTTGCAGAGAGCTGCAGTAACCTCAACATCTCATCTACTCACATAAATGCTTTCTTGTTTCTGTTTGTGTTTTGCCTTCACTTCTCCCTGGTTTTAGTCTCTCAGACTAAAAAAGCCTGCCCTGTGATTGGCTTTGGGTATTTATTTGGGAATTAGCACAGGGTTCTCTCATGCAATCCACACGGGTAAATCAATATCTGTCAGCTTGTGGTCCTTTCATGTTCACCTGCTGACTGGGTGCTTCAGAACTTTGAAGGATTTCTCAAGGTTCATAGTTTTGCAAAGTTCTCAATGAATACTGAGGAGAAACCTGCCAGAGACTCACCAGCTGCCATCAGGCAGACTCTGCATTTCACTGACCAGAGTATCAATGGCAAAAATGCCTTGATATCCAATTTTAACTCTAAAAAAGAAGTTATCCAGGTATGTTTGGTTTGGGGGCAACTTTTAAAATTCTCACTAATCTTATCTCCATATAACACCATCTGTTGGATTTCCACTTAAAACACTGTCGGATATTTTGTGACTGGGACAATATTTTAAAGAGGAATTCCAGCTTTACTACACTAAATTCCTATACTGGTTTTCCCAGTCAGTGTGTCTGTGAACTGTTTACTGAGGAGGTGTGAGGGGGTCAGTCAGAAAAAGGATAAATGCCTTTAAAGTGCAGTGTGTCTAATGGAACCATATCGTGAGTGAATAAGAATTTTTTAACGTCATTCTTAGAAAAGGAATGGTCAAGAAACAGTCAAAAATAGCTTCTAAAAATTCTTAATAACCTTGAGGCAGGCAAGTTCCCTTTAAAGTTTAAGGGCTATGAGTTGCAGATCTGATGAGGAAAATGCTCTTGAATTGCCATTATGGAAGTTTAAAAAATGAAAACAAACCTTCAAAGAGGATTGGGATACACCGCAGCAGAGAAGTGATTGTTCTGACTGCTTTTCTTTCACAAGTGGGGGGTGGATGGAAGTGGCTTTTCATTCCGCAGAGTGTTGATCTCAAGCTGAAACTCCTTTTATTTCCCTGACTCGTTTACTCTCTTTGCAGGTACTTGGAGAGATCTGTGAGCAAGGATATCTGGATGCTCTCAAATTCTTGAA
This sequence comes from Pithys albifrons albifrons, assembly GCF_047495875.1. NCBI lineage: Eukaryota > Metazoa > Chordata > Aves > Passeriformes > Thamnophilidae > Pithys > Pithys albifrons. Next base: position 44,025,040 of record NC_092460.1, on the reverse strand, counting down.
AGAGAATGGTATGTTAAACTTACAGTCTCATGAAAGACTTCAGAAGATGACTTGGAATGGAGCAGTTGTTGAGACCCAGATAAGATTGGGATGAAGAACTGAAAGTTGCTCTACTTCTAGAATGCTAGTAACATGTTTTATGTTAATAATTTAAAATAATATATATTACTAGTTTTAATTTATGTTAATAATAGAAATTAAAATATTTTACATATTAATATATTTCATTTATATTAATAATGTAATAGTAATATTTGCACCCTTGAGACAAGGTAAAGACAGTTAACTGTAAAGACAGGTAAAGACAATTAACTGTGTTAAATGTGATTAATCCCTGTAGTCTTTGGGTGCAGAAGGTAATGGGTCAGATTAGAGGAAGAGTGGGAATGAAAATGGGATATTTGCACTGTAGCAGCACCAGCTGCAGGATTGCAGTGCAGTCATTGATGTGCTCACTGCTTACACTGAGTTACAACTCAACATTAAATACTCAAATTTTCTCGAAAGAATTCTCTGGTAAAGAACATCACAGTTCTGCCTAAGAGCTTAATTTACTGGTAATACTATTTAATATTTAATGAGTTCTGCTTCCTACCTTTTACCACGTGATTAAAAGCACAAGCTCTGCCAAGAGTCTGTCATTTGGGGTTGCCGATGCTGAGGTGGTTCTGTTGCTGTCCTGCACCCCCAGCTTTCCCCTGGGCACGTTCCCACCTCTGTCTGACACCAATATCTCACATTCCTTGCTGTTTTCCCTTGCTCTCTTTGCCCCACTGTTGTCCTCCTTTTCACACCACTGATCCTGTCATCAACTTTGTTTTCCTTCTGTCACAGGTTTGTTTTGCACCAAGCTTAATCAGTGATAATTACAACCTTTCCAAGGTCATTCAGTGTGCTGCTTCTTTCTTGTTATTTCAGCTGAAGGAATTAATTTCCCCCCCCATCCGCGAAACTTCAAATAATTTTTTTTCCTAAGTATATTCTTTTGACATTTGTCATTTAGTAGTACTTGTAAGTAGGATACAGATTTTGTTACATTTTATAGGTGTGGATCCTGGTCAACTTTGGGGGTGTTTTTACATGTATAATTTTACACTGATTTTCTGGAAACAGAATATAAATACCCTTTGTGCATTTTCTGCTTTGCACTCATTATCTCTTGCTGATTTCTGAAGTAATTCTCAGTGCTGTTTCTTCATTGGCACCAGTTTTGCAATGCAACCAATGTTGATTTAGATCTGTACTTTGGATATACCTGAAAAAACTACTGTAACCTACTTCTTTCATTTTCAGCCCTCTTGCAGCAATGCCTCAGAGTACTCACTTGATACCTGCCCTGTGAATTTCCCAAATATCTGATGTGCTTTGGGTGTTTTCTTTTAAATACATATTAAATCAGTTTTCTTCCTCTCTTCTAAATCATTTGCTTTCTTGCAGTAAGGCAACTTTGGTAAATGACTGTTTGTTTCCAGTGCAGTTTCAGTTAGTTTTTCACTCTTCCATTTTCCTTAGAACCTGTTTTAAAGTAAGACCTAACCCTTCAAAGGAGCCACCAGTGTGATTAGACATTTTTGGGGTGCAACCTAAGTGGAAGCTCTTGGCTCTTTCAGGGATTCTGAACGACTCCATTTATATCCACTTGCCCTTCACAAAAAGAAACCCTCCTGAGGCTGCACAACACCCAGACCTTGTGAAGAAAAGAAAGCTGGCAGAGAAGAGCAGAGTAGAAACTTTGAAAATGGGAGTGCTTAATGAGCAGCTAAAGCCAAATCCGTGGCCTTTGGAAAAGAGCATATTTGAGAGTCTCCCTCCCAGGCTTCGCAAAGGTCTGTGCTTCAGGCTGTTCCCTCTGACTTTGGGGTTTGGTTTTTTAAAATTAATTAGTGCTTAAAAGTCCTGGGTAATGCCTTTTCTCACTGTGGTATGACTCTGTGTTTCCCATAATTTAAAGTAGCATAGAGAAGATTTATGGTAAACATGCCCTGAATTAATTCCCTTGTCTTCTAGCTGAGCCTTACTCAGTAACACTTGGTAACATTCACTGCAGATTGCAAAACTTTGAGAAAATAAGTAAAATTGCCTTCAAATAGTCTGACATCTCTCCCAAAATAATTCTGCTTAAGCACTGCAGGAAGCTTGTAAGGAACAGAATGGGTTCTATGCTCAGTTCTCCAAGCTGTTCCCCATGAGGGTGATCTCCTACCTGATGCTGCCATACACACTCCCAGTGGAGTCTGCTTACTGCGCTGCTTTACGGTAAGGAGACTTCAGGAACCAGCTTGGAATTATTGTCTCATGGGAAGTTTACTCACTGGGAGCTCCTTCAGTGTCGTAGGAATTCAGGCACTCTAGAATTTTGGTGGTAAGACCATTATTTCTGCCTTCATGATGCATCCTCCTAAAGCCTGTATAGTCTAAAGCCAGATAAATAGACATATTAAGAAGATTCCTAAACACTATTCTCTTGTTACTAATACCTACCTTGCAGTGGCTCAAAAAAGCACCCTTAGTTGTGCTTTCCAGCACATTGTTTATTGCTGTATTCTGCAGTGGTATCTGAACTCCATCCAGGAAGTTCTTGTCCTTCTTTCTGAAGTCAGGACTGAAATCCACTGTTTACTCGCCATAGAAATTCCCTTACCAGTTTTGTTTAGGCTGAGTGAAAGTTGTGCTGTTGAAACACAAGGGTTTCATTTGGTCAGAAAAGGAGAAGTCGTGCTATAAATGAAAGCACCATGAACCCTGAGCTTTGTGCTGGCTTGGGAGAATTCCAGCCCATGAGCAGCAGGTGTCATTGCTATCTTCAGAAAATGCTTGAAAAGTCAAATGTTCTGTAAATGAACCACACAGAACTCCAGTGAAGTATCTTGTTCTGTGCCACTTGAGTTGGCACTTTAGTGCCAATTCTGGTGGATGGGGGAGGAAGCAAATTTTCACATATTTTCTGTGGGGTTTTTCTCCTTGTCCCACTGGGATGTGACTGACTTCTGTTAAGGATGTCATAAGGAAAAAAAAACATTTGTGGCATGGTTCTGGTTTTGCCTTCTCTGTGCTTTTCTTTTGTTTTTCCTTCCTCTTTCACTAACCAGAAAGTTCCTACCACACAGAAAGAGGTCCTGGAGGCAGGAATATTGGTCAGGCACTCAGCATCATAACTCAGAGGAGCAGAGAGCTGTGCTGCCCTTTTCCTTGGCTTGTGGGAAAGACATGAATGGTCTAGGTGGGAATTCAGGCAACTTGGGAAGAAATGGGGGCATTGGTGGGGGAGTTAACTTGGGGAGAATGAAAGCTGTGCTGGATGTAAAGATAAAACACAGCTCAGATGTACTGCTTGCAACAGGTGTATTCTGATTTTTGGGGGTTTTGCAGGTTAGTGAACTGGTTTCCTGACATGCCTGCTGATGTCCGATGGATGCAGGAGCAGCTGTTCAGGATTGCTGGCACAGTTTATTCCCAGGCTAAGAGCAAACTCTTCTGGGCATCCAGGTAAAGTCCCAAGTTTCTTTCTTATCAAAGGATTTAATGGTTTTCTCAAGGGCAACACAAAACAGCTCTCACTGCTTCAAATGTATTTTCTGGTTGTTCTTGGGAGTCTGGGCAGTTGACAGACTCAGTTCACAGACTGTTCTGAGTTGGAAGGACCCACAAGGATCATTGAGTCCAACTCTCAAGTCAATGGCCCACCCATGACCTTGGTGTTATTACAACCAAGTTTTAACCAACTGAGCTAACAGGAACCATTGTAAGAGTTAAAAATTAGACGAATAAGAAGGATAGTCTTGTAAGATAGTTGGGAAGAATTAAAGTAAGACACATGATTGAAAATTTTTAGGAAACTGTCTCTGTGGAAGAGAAACCTTGGCTTCATTATCTTCTCTTCTCTGGGGTGAGGTTTGGCCTTTCAGATTTTATTTCTGTTGAGCTTTGCAGGACTGTGTGTGTGTGGAGGAATTGGTGACAGCTTGCTAAGAATCTACTTTTCCCTTTTTTCTTTCTTTTTAACCAGGAAAGACAATTGTGCCCCCCTGAGAAAATGCCCACCTGCCCCACCCACTGTGGAGTTCCACTCCTCATACTGCCACCTCCAAATGCCTCACTCTGCTGCCCACATCGAGAGCTGGCTCTGGGAATCCTCCTGTTTCATGCACTCGGCCATGGAAAACCCCCCTGCTGAAACACAGAGGCAGCCAGACCTGAAGGCCTATCCCAGTTTCCTCCCAGATCCCGAGGAGTCTGCCTTGGAAATGGATGTTGACTCTTCCTCAGAGACGAGTTTCCACACTGCTCCAGAGTATTAGTTTGGAAACAGATTCCACACTTCGCAAATTTCTAACTTAAGACCCTAAAGGACTAAAGATCACTTTGTTCATTGCCAATAAGTCTTGGAAAATTACTTGTTTACAGCTTCCTGACAAATCTGCCTTGGGAATTGTACTGTTTTAAGGATTCTAAAACCAGTGGCTGCTCTACTAAGTGACAGACCACAATTCTGTTGAAGCACCAGCTCAATAAACTGTAGTCAGACTTGCAGTTAAACGGTATCTCTCTGGAAATAAATTTTTTAAAAATTTATTTACTTTCAGCATGAAAAGGTAAAGTCTGTAAACAGACTGTCAGTAAAACAAGCATCAACAAGAAGATGTTTTTAAAAATGTAATTCTTAATATGATGTGTTGGGGTTTCTTTTATAGCACTTAAATGAAATTGGACTTCTACTTCATAAAGGGAAATACATCCATTTTTAGTGGCCTCTGGTGTCCATTTGCCTTATGTTTAAACATAACATTGTGTTTTTGGAAAGTTGTCTGCATGAGGTATTGTAGGAACAGTATTCTGAGTTGTTGTGTGTATTTCACAGTTCTTTCCTCTGTGTTTCTTTCCCTCTTCAAGTAATTCCAGGGAAAAAGACACAAGAAATGGGGCACATTCCCCTGAGGTGTAAACAGGTACAGTTTCAGTGATTTCAGAGGGACTTTTTTTGAACTTAACAGAAAGACTTAATGCTTGACTAAGTATTGCAATGTAGGTGAAACAGTGACTGTGATTAGTAGCAAACAGTAAGTGGAGAAGCTGTTAAACTTTACAGGTGATGTTATTAAAAAAAAAAAGAAATCAGTGTATAGCAAGTGGTGAATGATGTTTAGATCACCCCTAATCATTCTTGATATTTTTTCCTCCTCCAGTTTGAGAGATTTTTCCTTTCTGCTTTGACTCTCCTCTTGCAAAAGGAGGGAAGAACAAAGGTGTGTCTCCTGTCTCAGTGGGGTGTACCCTGAAGGAAGTTTCCCAGGGCTGTTGGAAGCAGCAGGTGTGCAAGACTTAGTGAAAGGATCAGTATCCAGAGCTCTCCAGAACAGGTTCCAGAGTCTCAGTGGGATTTCCCTGAGCTTGGACAGCACTAACAGGGATTTGGGGCTGGAGGGAGCAGGGGCAGGAGGTGCTGAGTGTCCATTTCCAACTCCACAAGGCTGGTGCTATTTTACTTCATGTCTTGTGTGTTCATGTCCTCAAACTTGCCAGAGAAGTTGGGAATGTTCCTGTAACTACAATTAAAATGTGCAAGATCTATTTTATGTCGTCTGCATTTGTAATTTTAAACTTTAAGGAAAACATACAGAATGTTGTGCAAGACGTAGTTTACCAGAATGTGTTAGAACTGAGTGCTCTGTGTGCTGGAATAGTTCTATTAACTGTGTTTAAATCAACCTTAACCACTTTTTCTGTTGGGCACAGCTCCAATTTTGTCCTTTTCTAAAATAAACCCACAATCTCTTCTGTTACCTTGTTTTCCAAGCTGTCTTGGGTATAATTCAGAGTTAAATCAGAAGGTGTTTGTTTCATTGAGGGTTTAAGTGATTTGATGGCTCTGAGGGGTCTTATTTTTAAGAGAAATACTCCAAAATCTGACAGGTGATTTTAATTTTTAAATTGGACCTGAATATCACCTTAATTTGAAGTGTTTGTTTGTTTTGCAAGCCATTAGTTTACAAACAGCTTGTTCTGTTTAATGAGAAATAATTAAAATCCAGAGAAAGTTGTCTGGAGGAAGAAGACAAAAGGAGTCTTGTTTTGGAGTTAAAGCTCTGTCATTTAGCAGGTAACTAAATATAAATCATATAAAATACAGTCATATTATTAGATAACATAATAAAAAGAATAAAATAATTCTGTAATTGATATACTTAAACTATTTTATTATAAAATAGAACATAAGCAGATAAAATACAAATAATATTAAAGAATACAAATAATATTAAAGAATGTATAATATAAAAATAGTATTACATCATGGATTCAGTAGTTTGATATATTTAATAAAAACATAAAATTATGTATAAATTAAGTAAAGTGTAAAACATAAGCTGATAACCAAATATAAATAATTTAAAATATAATATTACATAATAGATAACATAAAGGAATATTAGTATAGTAATTAATTTGTTTGATATATTTAATATCAATATGAAAGTTACATGTGGATTATATAAAATAATGTAAAATAAGATAATCAAATATAAATAAAGTAACATATAGTGTTAAATACTATAAAATAAGAAAATATTTAGATAGTAATTTACTAATTTATGTTCAGGCACTTAGATCTTTGTTTTCCAGAATCCAAATGTAAAAAATAGAATTAATACAAACATTTCCATATAGATGATATAAATAACCAAATACAGTTTGTGGGGTGTTTTGGGGATCGATCCCAGGGTGGTTTTGGGATCGATCCCACAGGGTTTGGGGGGTATTTTTTGGATCAATTCCAGCATGTTTTGGGGGTGTTTTTGGGATTGATCCCAGGGTGTTTTGGGGATCAGTCCCGGGGTGTGTTTGGGGATCAATCCCACCGTGTTTCTGAGGTATTTTTGGGATAAATTCCAGGGTGTTTGGGGGTGTTTTGGAGATCGATCCCAGGGTGTTTATTGGGGTGTTTTTTGGTGTTTGGGAGGTGGTTTTGGGATCGATCCTGCGATATTTGTGGGGTGGTTTTGGGTTCAGTCCTGGGGTGCTTGTGGGTTTTTTTTGGGGATCGATCCCAGGATGTTTTGGGGGTCAGTCCCAGGCTGGTTTTGGGTGTTTCTGAGGTGTTTTTGGGATCAATCCCAAGAGTGTCTTGGGAGTGGTTTTGGGATTGATCCCGGGGTGATTTTGGGATCAGTCCTGGGGTGTTTTGGGGGGATTGATCTCAGGGTGTTTTTGGGATCAATCCCATGGGTTTTAGGGGGTGTTGGTGTTTGTGGGGTGTTTTGGGTGTTTGGGGGAGGGTTTTGGGATCAATCCCAGGGTGTTTTGGGGGTGTTTTTGGAATCGATCCCAGCGTGTTTCTGAGGTGTTTTTGGGATAAATCCCATGGGGTTTGTGGGCTGTTTTTGGGATCGATCCCAGGGTGCTTACGGGATGTTTTGGGGGATTTGTGGGATCGATCCCAGGGTGTTTTTACGGGGTTTTTGGGTGTTTACGGTGTGTTTTTGGACCAATCCCGAAGTGTTTCGGGACCGTTCCCGCCCTCCCCTCAGGGCCGGCGGAAGCGCCCGCCCGGCCCCGCCCTTTCCGGCCCCTCAGCCAATGGCCGGCGGGGCGGGGCCGCCTGTCATGGCCGCCCTCAGCCTGCGGCCCTGAGCGACCCTCAGCCCGTCCGTCCGTGTCCGCCGCCGCGGCGCTGCCACCATGGGCACCGTGCACGCCCGGGTAAGAGCCGCGACCCTCCGGGGCGCTGAGGGGGCACCCACCGCCTCTGCCAGCGCCACCGCGCCCGCCCCCGCCCCGCGCGAAGGTCGTCCTGGGGCGGCTCCGGAGGGACAGGGCTTGGGGCCCGTCCCGGGGCTGCAGCGCCCTGCGGCTCTTCCAGGGGTTTTTGTGGAATCGAAGGGTGTTGGAAGGGGCCTTAAAGAGCGTTTCACACTCCGCTGTGGGGACACCTTTCAGTAGCCCAGGTTGTCCCAAGCCCCGTTATGAAGCGCTTTGGGCCCTCGCAGGGGTAAGGCAGCCACAGCTCATGTGTGGGCAGTGCCGGGGCCTCGTCGCCCTCCCAGCCCAGAATCCCTGCCTGGGGAAGAACTGCTTCCTAAGGATCCTTTCCTAAGGAAGAATTTCTTCCTGAGGATCTCTTTCTAGGGAAGAATTGTTTCCTGAGGATCCTGTCCTAAGGCAGAATTGCTTCCCAAGGATCCCTTCCTAAGGCAGAATTGCTTCCCAAGGATCCCTTCCTAAGGAAAAAATGCTTCCTAAGGATCCCTTCCTAAGGAAGACTCGGCTGTTTTTTGGGTCCTTCCCAGAGTTGACCTTCCCATGGGGAGGGCTGGTTAAGAGTGAGACTGTGGAAATGAAAACAGAAAAAAACCCCTTGACGAACCAAAAGAAAAGAAGTGAAAAAAAAGCCTCACCACGAACAAAGAGAAGGTGCCTCAGGGTGGCTTTGGGGTGAGACTCAGGGGCTGTGGGGCTGCAGTGCTTGGGGAGGGCTGTGCTGCCCCACACAGCACTTGGAGATGGGCCTGAGCACATGGAGGAATCTCCAAATCCATCTGCAAGTGCTCAGGGAAGCAACACAAAGGTTTAAGTGTTGAGTGTAACCCTGAAGAGCAGCTGCAGGAACTGGCTCCAGTTAATGCTCCAGAGTGTCTAATTTCTGGTTTAAAGTTCTTGTGTTCTCTGTTTGATGTTCGTGTATAGTATGTGTGGTTACAGAGAGCATGACCCTTGCCTGAAAATTCCTGGGAGTGGGAGAAGCTCCTGTCTCCATTTAACTTGATTTTTATGTGTAGCAGCAATTTACTCTTCCAGAAAAACATCTCTGCTTAAGGAATGCAACAGGTATTGTGTTAGGGACTAAGGCTGAAAGGAGATTTACTGAGTTACTCAATCCTGATCTGCTTTTTCAGGTAACCCCCTACTCACTCATACTTGTCATCTCCTGAGAAGTCTTATTTTAACCCTCTCAGGTATAGGAACCAAACCCATGTCAAAATAAGCCATTTTCATTAAAATGTTCCCCTCTGAGGTTCTTGAGCCTTGTGTGAAAAGTTGTTTCTACAAGAAATATTGACATGTTAAAGCATATAATTATGTGCCAAGCAAAATAACATGCTGAGAACACCCTTTTTATTTGATTGTTCAACATTCCTACTCCTCTGCTTCCCAAAAACCGGAATTAGAGAAGTGCTTGATTTTTTAGACTTTTTTTAAGAAGGTAGAATTCTTCTTTCAACACATGCCTTAAAAATGAAGTCTGTTTTTTGGAAGAGTCAGTATTTTTGAGAAATCATTAAAAATGGAAATTATTTAGGTTTCATTAAGAATTTCAGCAAGCAGGTCCTTTGTGTGTTTTGTGTTGATAATTGTTCTTATTTTAGTTCCTCTCTTTTGCTGTTTTCCCTCAGGATTTGATGAGCAGTGTCAAGAACCACCGTTTTTTTCCTTTGCCACAGACATAAATCATTAATCAATGTACATTATTAAATACAGTTTTCCTTTATGCTTTCAGAGTTTGGAGCCTCTTCCCATGACTGGGCCAGACTTTGGTGCTTTGGGAGAGGAGGCTGAATTGGTTGAAGTTGAACCTGAGACCAAGCAGGAAATTCTGGAAAACAAAGATGTAAGTGCCTGAAGAACATCCTGATGTGGGGGTTTTGTAGCGAGAAATGCCTTGGCACTTTTTCTTCCTTGTTTTTCCTAGGGCAACTTCCTAAGATGTGGATTGAGATGTGAAAGAATCATGTTTAGTACTGAGAGTTTAACTGGTTGCTGATCTGCAGTTTGTTAGGTGTGAATACACAGTCATGCAGATCTATGAAATACAGGCAGTATAATCTGAATAATCTCTTTTTCAAACTCTGTTGTAGACTCACAGAATTGTTAGATTGCAAAAAACCTCTGAGATTATGAGGCCAATTGTTAACACAGCACTGGGCAGCCTGTTCCAATCTTTGACAACCCTTTGAAGCATTTGCAGGTTTTTATCTCTTTTTTTTTTTTTTGACATTTCCCCCCAAAATTCACTGAAAAGGTTGGGGAAAATATAGGAAATGCAATCACTGAAGTGCATTGGTACCCCCTGGCCCTGGAGTGTGTTGTGATGTTTGCAATAAAATTGTCTGATGGTAATATATCAAGATGAATGTTTTTAAAAAACACAAAATGTCATCATATGAGTGATCTTCATTTGCATTTTAAACTGCACCACTCTGGTGGTGGTGGTAGTTTAACAGAGTTTAAATATTTGTGACTTGTAGGTTTGGGTTTTTCTAACTCTTTTCTGATACAGGAATTAGCAAACAACCACAACTAACTACATGTTCTGTCTTGGTGTGTCTTAATGTTTGTGGGATTTCTGCAGTTATTCATTTGTCCATACAACTCTCCCAACTAAACCCCCACTAGCTGCATTGTTGGTGTTTCTCCTGCTACAGCCAGTAGTAACTTTGGTGTTGGAGTTCTCTTTTCTGTATTAAGGGAACAACTTCTCAGACTCATAGATAGCACTGATTTCTGACAGTGTGGGTGAGCAGTAATTAATTTTTCACCTGCACAACAGTAATTTCTGTGCACTGGTGATTTTGGTTCTCATTCTCAGAAGCAAACTGAGCATTTGTGTGTCCCCCTCTGTGCTGTCTAGGTGGTGGTTCAGCACGTGCACTTCGATGGACTCGGGAGGACCAAAGATGACATCATCATGTATGAAATTGCTGAAGTTTTCAAGGCTAAAAATCTCATTGATGTAAGTTCTGGAGTGAATATAAGACCTGCTGCTTGAAAATTCAGCTTTATTAATGAAAAATATTTTTCCTTTTCCTTGTTTGGGCTGTTCTCTTCAGACATGGGACAACTTTGTCTTGTTTTGATGGTTCTGATCATACAGAAGCCAAACTTTAACAGAAAATACTGGCAGGTACTGCATTTCCTGATGTGTTCAGCTCAGAGATGGTGGGAGATGGCAAACAATTTTTTCAGTTTCACTCCTCCCATTTGAGAATTTTTAACTGTGTAGGTGACACTTTCAGTTCATTTGCTTAAGATGAGTTTTTGGGACTCACCAGAGGCAACTGGTGCCAGTCTCCACAGTGGATCAAAGTGGGAGTTGGGCTGGGTGTCCTTGCACTTTCAGGGGGTGGTTCCTTCTGGAGCATGGCTGACAATTAGACCTGTAAAGTGTTTAAATTTAAACAACTTGGAGTGACTGAGGTTTTGCCAAAAACAGGGGCTCTTCTGTAAGTGTAACTACTAATGGGTGGATAGGTTGTAACTACTGAAAGCTATTTGAATAATAGGTTTGAGTACTACAACAATTAAGAAGCAAATTAACCAAAGGCAGGAACTGAGCCATGTGCTCTGGGTTTATTTATCTCTTGGCAGATGCAAGTGTTGAAGTGGCTGTGATATGTTTTGATCTACATATTTATGTCCTTGTGTACAAGATCATGAATATTGCACACCTTTCCTGCATTTTAACTATTCTTTTGGTAACCTGAAAGACTCAAATGGACTGGATGGTCTTGAGGGTCCCTTCCAACCCAACCTATTCTGTGGTTCTGTGTCTGAGCTGCTTTTCTCCTCCTGCAGGTGATGAGAAAATCCCATGAAGCTCGTGAGAAGTTGCTTCGTTTAGGAATCTTTAGGCAGGTGGATGTTCTGATTGATACCTGTCGAGGTGGGTATTCCCTCATTGATCCTCACCTTTTTTCTCATCAATACCTCTCATGGAATAGGCTGGACATTTTTTGGGTGTATAACTTGCTCTCTTGTGTACCTGGATATATTTTAAATGAACAAATGGGTGTGCAATATACACAAATATATTTGTCTGTGTCCATTATGCTTATGAAGATGTATTTTCATGTATTTGTATGTATATTTAAGTATTACTTGTAAACATGCAAAAATCAGTGAATTTCCAGCACTTAAATAATTACAATAACATCCCTTAAACCTCAGTTTCAAGGAACATGTGAGGGAGAGCTCAAAGACATGCCCTGGATTTCCACAGATTACCCATCACATAACTGGCATTAAATGATTAAAACCAGTCACCCTGTGATTCACCCAAATTCTGCACTCATCCAAATGGCATCCTTTTCTCAAGCCATTTCTCTTTATAGTGTGAACTTCTATTTGTCCTTTAACTCCACCAGTTTTCAAATAAGTCAAGTAATTTTCTGTCTGCATTTTTAAAATAACTGTAGAGATAACATCCACTTGTTTTTTTGTTTATGCAGGAGATGATGCCCTTCCAAATGGCTTAGATGTGACCTTTGAGGTGACAGAATTGAGAAGGTTAACTGGAAGCTATAACACTATGGTTGGCAACAATGAAGGCAGTATGGTATGGATTATTTCCAATTATTAGTAATGCTTTTGGTACTCCTCTTCCTTTCAGTTGCAAACCCAGGAAGGATTTTGGTGGTCCAAACCAAATTATTTTCCTGATCCAGCTTTACTCAGGCTTTGCCAGACCTTTGTGTCTGAAGAGTCTTTGTATTACTCAGGCTTTCATTCAGCAAAAGCCTATTCTGAGCTGGGGAGAATCCTCTGGCTCCCAGCTCAGCAGGTTGATTTTTTAATTCTTGAAACTACTTGAATTAGTTCTCGATAATATTTAGGATGTTTTATCTACTGTTTAGTAAAGAATTTTGAATTTCATTTCTGTGAGATATATTTAAAGCGTTTTTCTTCTCAGTTGAAATGGTTTATATTTGACTTAGAAATTTGTTTTGGTTTTCACTGTTCTAGCTCGGTACCGATTCTGGGCTGCAGAATGCGAAGTTGTCACGATTCCATTAACTGTGGGACTTGCTTTCATGATTCAAAGATACATCAGATTAAAATCCTGTGTCAAAGATCTTTACCTGTTGACACAAGAAGTCCCAGCTGTGCTGCTGCTCTGTGGCTGTGCTTGTGCCAGCAGTGCTGGTGTGAGCAGATGGTGTTTCCCGGTGCCCATCCTGCTCCCTCCCTGCCTCCTCACGTGCCAGGGCAGCTGTGCCTGGGCTGGCAGATAAGCCAGATCAAGGGACTCATCCCTTTCTTCTTAGGGCTATTTTTACCCAGTATAAGATCCTGCATGACTCAGGTGGTGTTTTGTATGTGTAAGGGCAGCAGCAACTGGGTGAGCTGAGAGCTGCTCAGGCAGCTCCACTGCCAAGAACCATGGCCAGGGTGTTGTGGCCTGAAGGAAACCAGCAGGGAATCCTTGCTGGTGCCAGTGCTGCTCAAAACTCACTGAAAGCTGCTTTGAGTTCTCTTTGTACTCAGCTTCTTCTTCTGTTTGATTTTCATTTGTGACAGAGAAGGAAAACTTGTGACTGTTAAAAAAGCACAACTTGTATGCACTGGTATTGGCAACACAGGTTATGTTTCCTTAAGAGTTGAATAGATTTGGCATTTATTCTAATCCCTTAAATTCATCTGAAGCCTGAATAATGTTTCATACTAAAACCCCTTTCTGGTTAGCTGGATAACTGCCCACAATGTTCAGGTGACTGATTTCTCCCCAATAGCTGTTAGACCAAAGCAGTCAGGACTTAACCTTCTTTTACAACAGCAGACACAACAACAGCACAGTCCTGGTAATGCCTGTGCCTGGAGCAACCCTGCTCCATCCTTTCTGCCAAAGGGCTGCAAGGAATTTGTGTCAGAACAGGCCAAAGTGTCTCACAAAAAGTTTCTGGAGAATTGTAAAGTTGTTGTGCTGCCCTCAGGACGGGTTGCAGAAGGATCTTGTGGTTCAGAACAGACAGACAGGGAAGTGGCTCTGCAGGGATCATTTTCCATTGGCTTTGGTTCTGATAAACCCTGCCTAAGAAAGGCTGAAGTTGTAGTGATGCCAAAGACTTGTTCTCCAGGGCCTTGAGACTGGCCTGGAGGTTTTGTTTGAAAACATCAAGACTGATGGTGCAGTGAGAGTGCAGGTTAAGTCAGCAGCTACCGGACACCAATAAAAATGGGATGACTGACTGTAACTTGTGCTCTGATGGCTTTTGCTGACACTTCAAAGAGAAATCTAATGGAAAAGAAAACCATATTCACTTTATAAGTATTTTTAATGTCTTAATTTCTTATTCTTCTGGTAGATATGCTTGTCTTCAGCATAGGATCAAGATGCAAGGCAGCAAACTACATGAAAAGTTGTCATGTGTGGTTTTGGGTTATTTTTCTTTTCTTTATTTTCTATAGGTGCTTGGGCTCAAGTTCCCAAATCTCTTTGGCCGTGCAGAAAAAGTCACCTTCCAGTTCTCCTATGGAACAAAGGAAACTTCCTATGGCCTGTCCTTCTTCAAACCACAGCCTGGAAACTTTGAAAGAAAGTAGGGGATGCATTTTTGAGTACTTCTTTTTTAACTGGAGGAATATAAAACAATGAATAAGATCTTTCATTGAGTAACAATTACATTTATTAATTTTCTGAGAGTCTATTAATGATACAGCAGAGCTGGTTTAAGTTTTTGAGATTATTCAAAATTCCACCTGCCTAGTTTCCTTTTAAAACCTGCCAGTAATGTTGTGTTCCAGTTTTTCAGTGAACGTGTACAAAGTGACTGGACAGTTCCCTTGGAGCTCTCTCCGTGAAACAGATAGAGGAATATCCACAGAATTGAATGTGAGTGGAGCACAGGAGCTTGTGGAGCATGTGCTTCATCTGCACTTCTTTGGGTCACAGAGCTGGGTTTGCAAACACTTGGTTTGCTTTTTTATGGCTGAGTCATTTGTGCACAGAGCTGACATCTCAGTGTTTGAGAGAGGTCACCAGTCTGGCAGGGACAGAGGTCATGCACCTGAGTGTTTTTGTTTAGAATTCAGACTAGTTTAAGAATGCCAGTATGTTTTGCTCCAAATTCTTTGTTTAAAATTACTATTCAGAGGGCAGCTGATTGCCTGCCTTACTGTATGAGCCCAAGTCAAGATATTTTCTATTTGGGATGGATTAAGTGGTGGGTGTGTCCTTGGAGAAACTCTGGGCTGGAGCAGAATTAGCATTACTGAGGAATGGAAATTGTTTCTCCTTTGATTCAAGAAGTTTGGAAAGAAAGCTGTAGACTGGAGTATGACAGATATTTGGTTTAACTTTGTAGCAATGTTTTCCTGTCTTAGTTTCCCATCTGGAAGACCAATCACACCCTGAAGTGGGAGGGTGTGTGGAGAGAGCTTGGCTGCCTCGCGAGAACGGCTTCCTTTTCTGTTCGAGAAGAAAGTGGACACTCTCTGAAATCTTCTCTCTCTGTAAGGCCTCCTCATGGTTGTTTCTTGAAACACATTATTTTGTCATCTCACACTTAGGAATGATCCCAGAGAAGCTTTCTGTCCCCCTGGGGGTGGGAAGGGGTGTTTTACCCCAGAGATCTTTGGCTGTTCCCTCCGAGCCACCCAGGAGGTCCAAAGAAAGAACATGGAATCACAGTTGCCTGTTGTTCTTTGACTGTGGCTTGTTTTATAGCAGTAAATCTCCTCATCCTATGCTTACCATGCCTTTGCTAAACATTTTTTTTAATATTTTTTCCTGTCGCAGTTTTTGGTCACTTGGCATCTTTCAGCTGTTGCTTACAAATTGGAGAGGATAAACTGCTGGTTACTGTCACAAAATTGATGGTTTAAACTGGGGCATTGCTGCTACTCTATTTCTTGTGTCTACCACGGGCAAAGGATGAAAAATAAGATAAAATACATTTGCATTTCATGTGGCTTTTAAGTTCACAACTAAGGCAATCTGTAGGTATATTGTTCCCAAATCCATGGAGCTAGAACTGTTTTCTATTGTTTGCAGTGTTTGAAGGAAAATAATTGTGTCACTCTGAGGTATTCAGCTGATAATGAGAACATAAACCAAATTTTTTTATTCTTTTCAGCACGCCATGGTAATTGATTCCAGGAACTCCTCAATCTTGCCAAAACGAGGTGCTTTGCTGAAGATTAATCAGGTAATATTAAATCACTGGGTTTTATCTGTGGGTTTGAGGAAGTCTTAATTTATCTAATTAGTGTTCATGTTAATATCTAAAGTTAGAAATTTATCTTAAATTGAGTAGGAGACAATGAGGACCAGTATTTATTTTTTATGTTTACAGAACCTTTTAAAACCATGCAGCTCTCTTATGGTGGCACATTTTCCTTTGTGTGCCATTGGTCAAACAGCACAGCCTCTCTCAATTAGCATCAATTGTTTATTAGCTGAGACACTGCTCCTGACAGTATTTACTTTGCACTTTCAGTAGTTATTAACAGTCCTCTTTTCTAACACTGTCATGTAAAACTGCCACACTGGTCCTGTTACAGAAATTATGAGTCTGAGAATCAGAAATAAAAGACTGAGTAAAAACAGCTCTCCAGGGCATACATCATCATCATGGCCAGGCTTCGCGAACGAAGATTTGAGAAGGGCACTACCCACGCTTGCTGCAAGCGTGCTGGTGGCTAAAAAGGCCGATACGGGATAGGCAGGTCCGGTCACAAAAGGCACAGCGGAACGTCTCTCTAGGTGACATTGGCAAGGAACGGTTCTTTCTGCGTTGTCTTTTCTCCTCAAGACTGACTCTCTGTGCATTCTCAAAGGAAGCAGCAGCGTTGTGAATGGTGTGTCTCCATGAATCCCGATTGGAGGCCAGAGTGGACCATTGGTGACAGTCAATATGGCCAAGGCTGAGGTGTTGTTTCAGGGAGTCCTTGTATCTCTTCTTCGGGGCTCCTCTTGCGGCAGCCAGTGGCGAGTTCACCATAGAGCACAATCATCGGGAGGCAGTGGGTGATCCTCCATCCTGGAGACGTGCCCTGCCTAGCGCAGCTGCGTTCTCATCAGCATGGCCTCCATACTGGTGACCCCTGCCTGTTCAAGAGCAGACACATTGGTCACGTAATCAGACCAATGGATGTTTAGGATTGAACGGAGGCAGCGCTGATGGAAGCGTTCGAGAAGCCGCAGGTGGTGGCGGTAGATGACCCAGGATTCAGACCCATATAAAAGAGTAGACAGTACAATGGCTCTGTAGACACTAATCTTTGTACTTTTCTTCAGGTGTTTATTGGACCAGACTCTTTTATGGAGTTTTCCGAAGGCTCTGTATGCCTTTGCTAGCCTGTTGTCTATCTCTTTGTTGATCTTACCGTCTGAGGAAATGATACTTCCCAGATAGGTGAACTGCTGGACTGACTTAAGCTCTGAATTGCCTATGGTGATGTGAGGATGATGGAAGACTTCTTGAGGTGCAGGTTGGTAGAGAACTTCCGTCTTCTTCAGGCTGACTTCCAGCCCAAAAAGCTCAACAGCCTCTGAAAAGCAGGATGTTAAGTGCTGCAGAGCTGCTTCTGTGTGAGCAACGAGGGCGGCATTGTCAGCAAAAAGCAGTTCACGGACAAGGTGATTCAGGGTCTTGGTGTGGGCCTTCAGTCGCTTTAGGTTGAATAGGCTTTCATCGGTACGATATCGGATGGAGATGCCGTTTTCTTCATCGAGGTCTGCTGTGGCTCTTTGGAGCATCATGCTGAAGAAGACTGTGAATAGAGTTGGGGCAAGAACGCAACCTTGTTTCACACCATTGGTTATTGGAAAGGGCTCAGAGAGTGCATCACCATATCTGACTTGTCCACGCTGATCTTCATGTAGCAGGATGATCATTTTGAGGAACTTGGGGGGACATCCTAAACGTTCCAAGATCTGCCACAGGCCTTTTCTGCTCACAGTGTCGAAAGCTTTGGTGAGGTCAACGAAGGTTACATAGAGACCTTTGTTCTGCTCCCTACACTTCTCTTGCAGTTGTCTGAGAACAAACACCATGTCTGTGGTGCTCCTATTGGCTCTGAAACCACACTGGCTTTCAGGTAGAAGATCTTCTGCAATAGTGGGTACTAATCTGTTCAGAAGTATTCTTGCAAGGATTTTACCAGCAATGGAGAGCAAAGTAATACCTCGGTAATTTGAGCAGTCTGATTTTTCTCCTTTCTTCTTGTACAGGGTGATGATGACTGCATCACAGAGATCTGGTGGTAGTTCCCCTTGTTCCCAGCAACGCACAAGAAGCTCGTGAAATTTGGCATGGAGTGCTTGACCTCCATGCTTCTAGATTTCAGGTGGAATTCCATCAACCCCAGCTGCCTTGCCAGTTTTCACCTGTTGTATGGCCTTGAGTATCTCTCCCATAGTAGGGGCTGCATCCAATTCATGTTTCACTGGTTGTTGTGTAATGTGCTGAATTGCTGAGCCTTGGACTACACGGTTGGCACTGAAGAGAGTCTGAAAGTGCTCAGACCATCAGTTCAGGATGGAGGTTTTATCTGTTAGAAGCAGTTGACCATCTGCACTGAGTAGGGGGCTTTGAACCTGGTGTGTGGGTCCATACACTGCTTTCAGGGCCTCATAGAATCCTCTTTGGTCACCCAAATCTGCGCATAGTTGTGTCCTTTCTGCTAGGTCGAGCCACCATTTGTTCTGGATGTCTCGAAGTTTCTGTTGGAGCTCACTGCATGCAAGACAAAAGGCGGCTTTTTTTATATGGCAAGATGGCTGAGCAAGGTGTGCTTGGTGAGCAGTTCTCTTCTTCTTCAGCAATTCCTGGATCTCTTGATTGTTCTCATCAAACCAGTCTTTGTTTTTCTTGGAGGAGAACCCTAGGGACTCTTCAGAGGATTGCAGGATGCAACTTTTAATATGTTGCCAAAGTGCTTCAGAAGAGGGATCTATGGGATTATGTTTAAGTCTAGTTTGAAGGTTTTCCTTGAAGCTGTCTCTCACTGTGGCTGTTTGAAGATTGCTGACTCGGAGCCTCCTCCTTGGAATGCTGCCTCTCTTAGGTTTGGGCTTGAAGTGGAGGTTAAGTTTGCAGCACACAAGGCGATGGTCTGTTTGACATTCTGCACTCGGCATCACTCGAGTATGACAGACATCGCTGACATTTCTCTGTTGTACTAAGATATAGTCAATGAGGTGCCAGTGCTTGGATCGAGGATGCATCCAGGTCGTCTTCAGGCTGTCTTTCTGTTGAAAGATAGTGTTGGTGATGGTGAGCTGCTGTTCTGTGCAAAACTCTAGCAGGAGGCGTTCGTTGTTGTTGCAGTTTCCAACACCATGCTTGCCCAGGACTCCTTTCCACGCTTCAGAATTCTTACCTACTCTAGCATTGAAGTCACCAAGGATTATGATCTTATCATCTGCAGGAACATTTTGGGTGAGGCGGCGCAGGTCTGTGTAGAATTTCTTCTGCTGGGTCAGCTTGGAGAGTTGGGGCACATACGCTAAAAAGAACAACATGTTGCTTGTTGTGTAGAGGGAGGTGTAAGGACATAATGCGATCGGAATGACCTGTCGGCAGATTTTCAAGTTTGGAGGCAATGGAGTTTTTAATCATGGAGCCAACTCCTGAAAGGTGTCTTTCAGTTTTGGGTTTGCCTGACCAGTAGAGTGTGTAGCCAGCACCATGTTCTTTAAGGCTGCCTTCCTCATGAAGACGAACTTCACTGAGAGCAGCAATGTCAATGTTGAGCCGTGACAGTTCGTGGGCAATTAGAGCAGAACAACGCTCAGGACATCCACTATCCCCAGTATCAAGCATGGTTCTGATGTTCCAACATGCGAGTGTTAGTTTGAGCACACCTTTGCAGGCAGGTGTATGCCTTTGAAATCTCTTTGTTCTTGTTTGACCGCATGGAAGATGCCGGTTGGCTGCGGTTATCCAACTGGGTGTGGAGATGAGCTTTGTTTAGGCCACCTTTGCTAGGCCCCTCTCCATGTGGAGCAAGCAGTGCTGTCCCTAGAAAAGGCTGCTTGGTCGTTCAGGATGCTGCCGCAAGGGACTGTCATCTCTGGGGTCAAGTCTCTAATGACCCATGTCCTGAACCACCTGCATGCAGGGTTGGGTCTGAGGCTTCCAGCTGCTTCCTATCACCTGCCATTTTCGACCCTCACCTGTCACTACAGGGCTTTGCAATGTGGGTGAACCCTTCAAACCTGCGCAATGGATTTTTTAGGTGAGGCACAGCATGCACAGAACTGGCCCCACCCTTTACTCCTAAGGTTCATCTGCCACGGCCTAGCGAGCTCGGATGGTGACAGTGAATACCTCAGGATGTAGGTTTGGTTAGAGTATCCTTCTCTTAGACGGATGGCCTTACAGGGCTAAGCGAGCTCCATCTGCCCAAGTTTGGGGTTGGAGTTGTCCTTCTCCTAGGATGGTTGCCAGATGGCTAGCGAGCCCATCCTACCCGTGGACACACTTTGTCTGACCCTTCAGCTGAGACCTGTCTGGCATGGGAGACCCTACCAGTGGCACAAACCACCTCCAGCATACCTCTCAACCTCATGAGGGCACGCAAGCTTCTCCCCCGCAACAAGGGGGTGTCCCCGGAGAAGAGGGCATACGCATGATACAGAAAATGGTTTTCACTCTTTGTGCTCAAAGCTGGGTTAATATTTCACAAGCATTAATTTCTGGTTTAGGAGCAGATTGCTCTGAAATGTCAGTGGAATTAGAGGTGCTGCTTTGAGCAGAGGGGAACTGTGTGAGAATGGTGGTTGTGATGCAGGGTGTAGGTAGCATGTCATTTGTTAGATGCTGCCTCTGACACTGAGTCTGGACGCTGAATTTTCCAGCTCCTTTCTAGTTTGCCTTCATTTACAAAATGGCTTAGAAAGCAGCAGTTTGGTTGAATATTTGGAGGGGGAAAATGCAGCTCATTATTCTGAGGGTCACACATGCCTTGGTCCAAAAGTAGTTGCTTTTCCATGCCAGTGTTTCTGTAATTCTTGTACAGAACAACACTGTGCTGATGTGGACATGCTTTTAGAGGGAAGAAACAAGTAATATCTGTTACAACATCCATAACCTTCTGTCTTTGCAGGAGCTGGCTGGTTATACAGGTGGAGATGTGAGCTTTCTAAAAGAAGATTTTGAGTTCCAGTTGAACAGGCAACTTCTCTGGGATTCGGTAATTGTCTTAAAGATATTTTAGTACTTGATCTGAAGTTTATCTGACATTATTGAACCTATGTCTTATGATGATGTTTCACCATGAATTAGTGAAAAGATTGTGGAAGGTGGATGGTGTAGATACCTTGATTTGCTTTTTTAGAAAGTGAACTACACTTTATTTCTAATCTTCTATTCCTGCCTTGCACAGAAATGGACATTTTAGAAAGAACAACTTGACAATTGACTCTGTGAACTCTTTTCCTTCCAGAAATAATGTTGGACGTGTCTGTTCCTTGTGATTTTCCAAAAACTTTGAAAGTTTTTCAAAAACTCCACAAAGTTTTGAAACTTTGAGCTGGTTGTGAATTTTTTGACTAATCTTTGTTTATTTTTTTTCTGTCATTGAAATTATGAAAATATAACTATTATTTTTGGTATTCTAGCATGTAATTACTTATTCTATGTAAAATTATTGAGAAAGAATGTTTCATGAACTTGAGTTTCTTATGAAACACGGGCTGCAAGCAAACGATAAAATGTGTTTGCTTTAGTGATTTGGCCCTCAAGAATTATTTATTATAGTTAAACAGCAATGCTGTGTGTTTATTTAATGTCAGTATAGTTGCAGAAGTTGGTTTCATTTAATTACAAGGCTAATTTATAGACAGGTAATAATTGAACATTTTGATCAGCTTTTGGTTGGACTTTGGGTTTCAAATTGCCAGGAGTAATTTATGTCAGCAGTGTTGTCTTATATTTCAAGAAGATTCCCAAGAAAATGGGAGCTGGATGAGGTTTAGTGTTCCCTGCATAAAAGAAAGAGGGCAGCAGCCATCCAGAGTTTGCTGGAAATCCCACCACAGGTGCCACACTGATGCTGTGATATCCATGCACACACTGTTAGCAACGAAATCTTTATTATCTTAGAGAAATTCAGTATTATATGTTAATAAACAACTTCTTTTTCTCTCCAAAGGTTCTTTCAGCATCCCTCTGGGGTGGAGTGTTGGTACCTATTGGAGACAAACCATCCAGTATAGCTGACAGGCAAGTTTTTAAAATGTTTGGGTTTTTTTCCCGTCAATATGGGTAGTGTATATAGAAAACTCCAGAAGAGAAAAGCAGTACTAGTTCTGGTTCTGAGAAGAAAATGTTTCTAGTTGGCTGTAATTGCACGTTGGCACTCCAGCCATTTTCATATTGGGGTAATAGAACTTTATAATTTGCTCTGTAGTAGCTCTACCTGCCAGTATTTAGGGTTGCAAAATGGTGTTTATCATCTGTAAAATGTTGTAGCAGGCACAGGTGCTGCTGTAGCTGTTTTTAGATACAAAGCCATATTGTAACAGTTTGCCCTGCAGACAATTTTGCCATCTAATGCTGATGTTTAAAGATCGTGTTACTAAATGTCTGTTACTAAATGTCTTACAAAGTTGCCTTTCAAGTGGAGCCTTACATTTAATTTGCCTTCATTCCCCAGGTTTTACCTCGGAGGACCCACGAGTGTCCGTGGATTCAGCATGTACAGCATTGGACCCCAGAGTGAAGGTCTGAAACTCCTCTGGCAATGCTGTGAATGTTGGTTTGTGACAGAGAGCCACGGCCTGGCCTTCAGCTTTGTGTAGCCTGAAAATAATTGCACTCATTCTGTACCTGGGGAAGTGCTATGGCTTTGATCTGATGTTATAGGTGGAATAAAGGAATAAAATGGAATAAAGCCAGGTAGTTCTTAATTGAGACACAAGCTAATTTTGTAAACCAAGTGTGTGTTCAGACTTTGATATTCACTTCAATTAGTAAGCAGCCTTCAAGTTGAAAAAGTTCCTGAAACATGGTTGTAGCAAGTCACATTAAATCTCTTTGTCTGATACTCTGTTTGATACTGAGCAAATGCTCAGGTGGCTTAGAGGAAAGGGAATCTCAGCTGAGGTGTCTTGAGAACCAGGAACTGCCTCAGGTCTGTTCCTTCCTCTGCTGCTGATTGGGTGTGTCAGTGGATTCAATAGTTTAAAGCTAATTGTTTAATTGGATCAATCTCTCATTTTTCGAACTAAGACAGGTATTGCAGAGGTGTTCAGGAGGTAGATTTGATGACCCATGAGTAGGGTGCAGGAATGAAGAATAAGGATTGTCTGAGTGCTGAGTTTTTCACTTCATGGCGTTGGGGTTGGAGAGAGAGAGAAGCAAATGGGCAGAGTTGTAATGAGTAGAAGTGCAATGTAAACCATACCTTTAACAACTGGTTCTCATACCTTTAACAACTGGTTCTTCTAATTTACTCCACAGTAACTGCTTTTCTTCCAACATTTTGCCCCAACAGGTGATTACCTGGGAGGAGAAGCCTACTGGGCTGGAGGGGTGCACCTCTACACCCCTCTCCCCTTCCGGCCAGGCCGCGGGGGTTTCGGGGATCTGTTCCGCACACATTTCTTCCTCAATGCTGGCAACCTCTGCAATCTTAACTATGGTAAGATCAGTGGAATAAAAAACCTCCTTCCCCATATCCAAAAGCAAAAGGAGAGCTGTTCTGTGTCTGTTTACTCAGAAGCAGTTTGTTTACTGCGTGTATTTTGGTGCCTGTCAACAACCTGCTGGTTTTAACTTATGCATTTGACAGGTTGCCAATAATTTATTTTCCTCTTTACATAAATTGTAGCACAACTTGGAGGAAAGAAACCCAGGATGGTAACAGTACTAGTTGTGAATTGATGATGTTTGCAGGTCACTGTGGTAATTAACACTTGCTGTCTTACACCATTCTGAAGGTAGAATGGAAGATGTTTTGGTGGGATGAACTAAATAAAAAGTGGTGGCATGATGGTGTGGTAGCTGATGGGACTTCTTTTTTTCTCCCATCCCCAACTTTTTTCATTTCAAAATACATGTCAGTGATTTAGTGTATGGCTTTTCAATATAATTTCCATCAGTTTTAGGATATAGTGATATTTCATGTCTGCCTGACTTGATGTAAGAAAGGCAGCATCCCCATGGGAGAGAGACACTTTATGCACCACTGAAAAGGAGATTAATCAGCTTTAAAATAATAGAGACACACTAAATTGTAGAATAGAATCACAGAATGGGTTGGGTTGGAAGGGACCTTAGAAATCATCCAGTCCCACTCCTTGTCAGGGGCAGGGACACCTTCCACTAGCCCAGGTTGCTCCAAGCCCTGTCCAGCCTGGCCTTGGACACTCAGGGATGGGGCAGCCACAGCTTCTCTGGGCACCCTGTGCCAGGGCCTGCCCACCCTCACAGGGAAGGATTTCTTCCCACTATCCCATCTAATCCTGCCCTCTGTCAGTGTGAAGCCATTCCCCCTTGTCCTGTCACTACATACTCCTGTAAATAGTCTCTCCATCTTTCTTTTAGGCTCCCTTCAGGTACTGGAAGGGAGTACTGGAAGGGAATACTAAAGACATTTAAGGTTCTTGCTAGTAGGGCCCCTGTTGTGGGAAATGAAGATCAGCAATGCAACCAAAATCCCAGTAGTCTGAGTCCAGGGTACTTGGCCTTTGTCAGAGTTGTGTGCAGTGCATAAACTTGATTGTGCAGGAGCTGCCCCTGAGCAGTGTGTGCTGCAGCCCTGCTAGTGCAGTTGGCCCCCAGCCCCTTGGCAGGCAGCTGGGAGTGCAGCCCCCCTGCTCTGGTTGGCCCCCAGCCCCCTGGCAGGCAGCTGGGAGTGCAGCCCCCTGCTCTGGTTGGTCCCCAGCCCCCTGGCAGGCAGCTGTGAGTGCAGCCCCCTGCTCTGGTTGGTCCCCAGCCCCTTGGCAGACAGCTGTGAGTGCAGCCCCCCTGCTCTGGTTGGTTTCTAGCCCCCTGGCAGGCAGCTGGGAGTGCAGCCCCCCTGCTCTGGTTGGTTTCTAGCCCCCTGACAGGCAGCTGTGAGTGCAGCCCCCTGCTCTGGTTGGCCCCCAGCCCCCTGGCAGGCAGCTGGGAGTGCAGCCCCCTGCTCTGGTTGGTCCCCAGCCCCTTGGCAGACAGCTGTCAGTGCAGCCCCCCTGCTCTGGTTGGCCCCCAGCCCCCTGGCAGGCAGCTGGGAGTGCAGCCCCCCTGCTCTGGTTGGCCCCCAGCCCCCTGGCAGGCAGCTGGGAGTGCAGCCCCCCTGCTCTGTTTGGTTTCTAGCCCCCTGGCAGGCAGCTGTGAGTGCAGCCCCCTGCTCTGGTTGGCCCCCAGCCCCCTGGCAGGCAGCTGGGAGTGCAGCCCCCTGCTCTGTTGCAGGGGACGGCCCCCGGGCCCACCTGCAGCGCCTGGCAGAGTGTATCCGATGGTCCTACGGCACCGGCATCGTGCTCCGCCTGGGGAACATCGCCAGACTGGAGCTTAACTACTGCTTCCCCATGGGAGTACAGGCTGGGGACAGGTAGGTTTGCCACACCAATTTCTTCACTCCTCTTTGTCTGGGTTGTCACAGAGAATCAGTACCTTTTAGTTCTGCTTAGCAGAGATTTTTGAGCGCTCGGTGTGCTCCTCCAGCTCACTGTATTCACAGACATCCTGGTTTAAGACTTTGTTTCTCAAGTTTCAGAGTCTATTAAACCTGAGATCAGCTGTTGAAATGTATGAATAGCTGTGCAGCAGTTTTATTTCTTCAGGGGAAATGATCACTCAAACTGCTCATGGGATTTTATAAGCCTTCCAGAAGCAAATGATTGCATAAATACCTAGTATAATGTCTTTCTTTGAAAAATGAAAACAAATTTAAGTATAGATAAAGGAAGAACAAATTGATTTGTTAGCAACCAATTAACCTACATCAAGTAAATGTTATAGTGTGTAATAAAAAAGCTCCAGGGGGCCTGTTCTTGCCTGTGAATATATTGTGAGATATTCTGTACTTCATACAGGAGTTGGATTATATTTCCACTTATGTTTCCACTTATCATTCATGTGCAATGTGAATGAATAGCAGCAATTTGAAAATCAGGAGCTTGATTTAGCAAAGGTAAACTCTCCATATGGATGACAGATTGACAAAACAAAAGCCTTTGTCAGGTAAAATTGAATTGCAGCTTTCCAAAGATGGAAAACCTTGGGAATCTGGGGATAGGGAGAATGGATTTTGATTTCATCAGTACCTTCGATATCACTTACACTGGTTTTTATTTGTTTCTTTTCAGGATATGTGATGGTGTTCAGTTTGGAGCAGGAATAAGATTTCTATAAAACAGAAAGATTTTACATCACTCTATGAAGTTGTGCTCTATTATTGAAATCAAGACTGTAATACACTTTGATAAGGCCTACCTTTTTTTCCTTGGAATACAGATACACATCAGAGTGATTTGCCTCTTGGACTCCCCAGGAAACTACATTAAATAATTATGGTCTAAAGGTTCATTGTACCTCTGATTCTTATCAAAGATGGGAGAGTGCTTGGAGGAGTTTAGCTATTTTATCTTACAACTTATGTGTTCCATATTTTATGTGGCTTTTAGTTATTAGATTTTACTCAAAATGAGAAAGTTGTCAGGTATGGGCTCTTGGATACAGCTCACATAATTCTAGTTGTCATTAGCCTGCATGGCCTTGCCTCTTCCAACCACAATCCTCACAAGTGTTGGGATGACCAAGTGGGAGTATTGTTGGAGTGGAAATTAAGGGGTTTTTCTCCATCATCAACTTCTGTTGAAAAAAATCTGTTATGTGTCAGAAATTGTACCATTATAACCCTTTTAATGGTTCTAAATGAACATAATTTAAATGTCTGTTTAAATGCTTCCTACAATCTGAATTCCATACTGTAAAAATTCAAGTCATCTGTCTACCATAGTAAGTACTAAAATTAGAACTTTGAAAGGTTCAGAGTTCTCAACTCTGAGGTTGTTTTGAGTGTTTTAATGCCTCAGTGACTCATTGAGATGCCAACTGGACTTCAAAGCCACCTCCTGTGTTATCTCTTGGTGTATATTCCAGTTTGTAAGGCTGGACTCATTCACTAGTTCAGTCCTAACAACTAATCTTTGAAGGTAGTTGGATACTGATTATTTTTATACACATCAGTTCTACATGGTCATCCTAAAAGAGAATGTGACCTTGGAGTTCCCTTTCCCTGCATCTAATTTTTTTTTTCTTATTAAGTGTTGGCAAATTTAAAATCATAACACAAAGAAGATCCTGGGAGAATGGAACAGAAATACATGAGCTGTTGTACTCCTGATTTTCCCTGCTCGGCTAAAGACAGGTTTGGACATAGTAGTAGACTACTTGATTTTGCAGAGTGCTGTCAGGACTGCCATCAAATCCTGTTCCAATCAAGTCAGCACTCAGACTCCATTATTTTTAAAGTCAGACCACAGTTTCATAGGTGGCTCCAGCATTAGTTTGTACTGCTGTTTTTGTAGTACAGTAACTAAATGTGGGTTTGGTGCCAGTTCTCTAAAATACGAAAGTTAGAAGCTGCTCTGCCTCGTTTTGCAGAGCTGCTTGACTGAACATCCTTCCCTCCTTACGAGGTACCAGCAGCAGGCTCAGATGTTCCAAATGGTGTGAATGACACAAGGCAGCTCCTTTTCAATAGCAAAATTCAGTCAAACAGCTTTTCCAGCATGTTTATCTCACAGCTACTGTAGGAAGCATATATTTGACCAAGCACTTTTGATGAATTTTGTGTTGTTATGAGATAAAATATAAAACTATGGTAAGAATGTCAACAAATGCTAAGAGTTTTTCTCCAACACTAATGATGTTTTGACATATAAAAACATTTTTAATGGGAATGTTTAGATACCAAAATAGTGTTAGGGTTTTTTTCCTAGGAGTTCAAAGTTAGATGTGTGCTCTGTTGCCTTAAGAACTCTATTTTGTGCACATTGTTTTTTATTAAAGGCTGCACATACAACAGGAGAGTCCCGATGAGTATCAGCTGGCCCTTTCAGAGGGCTCAGTTGTGTTTCTGAGCTGAGCAGGCCTAGAGGAAGAGTCTCCAGCAAAACCATTTTCCAGGAGCCTTCAGCTGTGGCTGTTTCTCTGCTGGTTTTGCACTACATTGAAAGGTAACACTTTTTTAGGATGTATAAGTATATCACAGTATAGAAAGTATTCCTGTATTCCTCTGGGAAGAAACATCTGGATTATGTGGTTGCTTCTATAAAGTGTTGGTACAATTAATATACTCCCATTTAAAATTTGTTGCTTAGGCTTGAATAATGAGGATGGATAAGACAGAAATCACAATCCCAGAGGCTGCTGGGCAGACCCAGTGGGAGAACAGCTTTGGACAGACCTGAATCCTTGGGACTGCATTTCTGGCCAGAGTTACTGGTGAAAGGATGGAACGAGTAAGGCCTGGGATTCCAAAACATGGTGTTGGCTTAAATGGATAGTCTGGGATGTCACTGCACCTCAAGTTGTTGTAGCTTTCATGGCCATGGCCACTGTTGGGGACAGTGGGGGGGGTGAGAAATCCCTCCAAAATTCCCACCCATGTGAACAGGGCTGAGGTTGCACATACCATGAGAATCACAGAGTTTCTTCAGCTGTGATGTTACTGTACTGCTGGCAGCCCTTTCTGGGGGCTGAAGGAGGCCTGGGGAGGAGGGGACTGTTTTGGGATGGTGTCACTGCTGTCTCGGGGGCACCTCTGAGCCAGGGGGCAGGTGGCAGTACTGAGAAGCAGGGCTAAATTTGCATCACCATTCTAAGGAAGTGGCTGATTTCTTGGAGCTGTTCCACTTAGATTAAAAAGTTGAAAATGCTCTTTGGGTCATCTGCTGTTACAAGGTGCTATTAGTAAGTTAAGTTTTTGGGGAGCTTAGGGAAGGTGGAGGGGGAAACTGGGAGGTTGTCAGAACGTAAAGAGGCAGGTTTGCTGCCATATTAAGAGCACAACTGATTTAAAAATACAAGCTTCACAAATAAAATATGGTGCTGACCTGAACAATATGGAAACATGCTCCAACTGAAGTGCCTTTGCTGTCGCTCTGTGCCTTTTTTGATACAGGTCTGTACATGCTGCCGGTGGAAATACCTGAAGAGATGTAGCCACTCATGTTTAATACTTAATACAAAATACCTGTGGGTTTAGTCAGGCATGTGTAGGAACTGCTGTCCCTGTTGTGCCCCAGATTTGAGGGAAGCATTCCAAGTCTTTATCCCTCCTGTCACCAAACACACAGACCCACAGAAAAGTGGGTGAGGGTCAGGTTGGCTCTCCCTCCTCTGTGCTGAGTGAGCAGTTACATGAAACTGTATGGATTTCCACTGTGATGTTATAGGGGAATAAAACACTCTTACCCTTTTCTGGGAATATTTAGGACCTGGTCAGATGTGTGGAAGATTATTCTGAACAATCCACAAACAACAAAAACCCAAACACCACCACACACACTCCCAACACATTTTCATGCATCTGAC
Organism: Pithys albifrons albifrons; assembly: GCF_047495875.1. Classification (NCBI taxonomy): domain Eukaryota; kingdom Metazoa; phylum Chordata; class Aves; order Passeriformes; family Thamnophilidae; genus Pithys; species Pithys albifrons. Next base: position 43,995,794 of record NC_092460.1, on the reverse strand, counting down.
CAGGAGGAAAAATTGACTCTTTTCTGGTGTCTGTAAGGTTTCTATCATCTTAGAAAGTCAGTACAGGTCTTCTTACAATATAAGACTCTAAAGATTTTCTAGTTTTAAGAGGTTGGTTTTGCTTTGCTTAAATACCTGAAGAATTCTGAGAGACCATAAATTCACTGCCATCATTATTTTGTGATACATCTAATTACAGTAATCTCAGGTAGTCTAAAACGTTGAGAGCAGCATAAAATGCTGTAAGGTTAAAGTAGAACAGAAAAGTATGAAAAAGAGGGTGAGCAATGTTAAAATGAGCAAATTCAGACATGGAAATGTTCAGCTAAATATTAAAGCAACAGTTCAGTGCTGAAAATAAGAACAGATTTTGAAGCAGGTTTTGCCTTTCCAATGAAATTGGACAGGTTTATGCTCTGGCAGTTTTCTTAATGAATATACACTCAATATATCGAATATATTCCTATAGGAATATAAAGGAACCTCATCCCTAATGAGAGGGAGGGTACAGAGGGAATTTTGTGGGTGTAAAGGGCTGGTATCTCATTTGGGATGGAGGGTTTAAACAAATAGTGTAGCTGGGCTGGGTCTGACCTGGAGGCCACTGACCTGGTGCAGCAGGAGCTGTCACTGCTAATGGCCATTAGCCAGTTAAACCACCAAAGACCAACACACACTTGATCACAGCAGTGATAAAAGCTCTTCATTTCCTCTTGAGAAGAGCCCTGTTTGTTTGAACCGCCCTCTGAAATGCTCTGGGTTTTCTTTGGTGTGTTTGAAGTGTATTTATTTTGACTCTCTGTTGCTGGGGGCTCTCCCTTCTTGTCTAAAACAGCCTGGCCTCCTTTTCCTTTGCAACAGGCCGGCACACTTCTGCTTATTGGCTACAAACTGAGGTGTTTCTTTATAAATAGGTAGGACATGAAAAATCGGGTGAATGGATCTGGGTGGGTTTATTTCAATTATCACAAGATACTTGCTCATAAGTGGGTGGTACATCCTGAGTTTTATACTGGAGTAAGTGAAGTTTTGTGTGCTGTTTGGATTGTGTGTACAAATTGTTAACCAATTGGCTTGCTTTCTTGCTCAGAGATTGTACTCACACATTTTCTGATTGCAATGTCATTAAAAAATCAGGTATGAGCACTCATTGATTTTTATGGGTTTTTTCCCCCAGAGGTTGGTTAAAATGCTTTTTCTACACTGCTTGTATTTAAGACTTCATTTTATGAAATGAAAGTGCCCACACCTAGTCCTGTTGCAGATCAGCATCTGTGTGTGTGTTTTTCCTACGAATCCAGGTTATTTTTGATCCAAATGCAAGCTTTATTTTCAGTGCAGTGTCTGATGTGGCTTGTGCCAGCAGAATACAGTTGACATCCTTGCTAATTATTTAATTTTGCAAAGATGTGTAACAACCTTAAATGAAATGGGCAATTTAACCAATTACTGCCTTTCTATGTACCTAGCGTAATTAAGGCTGCTCTTTTTTTTAATCTCCTTTTTTTCTGCCCCCCTATTTCCCTGATGTATTGGCTGCAGTGTTATATTGCAGCATGGAAGGAACTGCAGGGACTGTTGTGGGTGTGCCTGGGCTTTGTCTGGGCACAATTTCTTCATGGGAGTTGATTAGACCATTGGTGTTTGTGTTGTACACTCAGGTCTCATAAGTCTGAAATTCCAGTCTATGAAGACTTTTTCCACTGTCAGGAGCACAGGGAAGAACTCTCCCCTGCACCGGAAATCAACATAAAACATTGACTAGGTATGGCCTGAAACCATAAAATCATTGAAGTGAGAGGTGGTTTTGTAACTAGTGTCGATCCCACCCCTGCCAAATTCTCACCTGCAGTCTCAGAGCCTTTGCTGTGGGCAACTCACTGCTGTTTCAGGAAATGGAATTTATTTGCTGTTCCAAAGCAGCAGTATCAATAAAAACTGATCATCATCATGGCCTTTATGTGCAAACACCAGACAGGGTTGTCTTGCTGTGAGGTACAAGATAGAGTGTTTGCAGGGAGGAGGTTATTTGGCTACAGCTGGGGCAGTGGGCTGTGTAGGAACAAACTGCTCTGGTGTAAGGTTTTCCATGCATTCCAAAATCAGAATAGCATAAAGCTCACAGCTTTTTAAAGGCAGTGTAACCTGTGAGTTAAGGCAAATGTTTCTGGGACAGAGCAAGCCATGCAGCAGGAACCTCTGAGGACAATCAGCTGCTCAGGGGAGAGATGAGCAGGTGAGGAGGAGGTCACAGTGCCTGGGACAGAGGAATGTGGAGTGGGACACTGTGCAATGAGACACTGTGGTCTCTGCCCCTGCAGCAGCTCTGCATTAAACTCTGGATGCGGACAGACCCTTACAACCCCCTTCTTGCAATGCTGATCTCAGGATGCTTCCTTGTATCCTGCAGTAAAACTGGATTGGAATTGAAAGCCATTGGCAGGTTTGGGGCTTGCCAAGGAAACAGGAAGAGAAGTTGAGGTTATAACCAGTGCTTTAAGCAGGATTTCCACTTATTGAAATGGGTTTCTGAAAGTAGGAAAAATAAACTTTGATAAGGAATGAGAAAACAGTTTTTGTGTACATTTCAAGATACCTTATTGATGAGTGCCTAGAGCAAGAAATCATGCTTAAAAATATTAGACTGCAAATACACAGCATATCTATCTGGGCACCAATTTACCGCATGAACCCTCAAAGATTCTGGCATCATATTCTGCTTGTGCAGCTCCTAAACTTGACAAAGTGGTGATTCTGATTCCTGTCCGATCTGGTCTGGGGGCTGCACCTCCTGGGAGCTGGGAAATGTGCAGCAGGGTATGTTAAAATCCACAGTGTAGATTCTTTTGTGAGATATTTGAATGATGTGGTAATATGTAATGGTAGTATGGGCCTGGAGGAAATGATGGATGTGGAAATTCTGCTCATTAATCTGATGAGGCAGCCCTGGTCCAAGCTTCCTGCAGTGCAGGACTTCTGAGATGTAGAAAGCACCCTCCTGGTTCTTGGTTGCTTTTGCCAGAGGAATGTTTATAAACTTCAAATCCAATCCATTGAAGGCAAATATTTAATGTAGCTGCAGGTCCTACTCCAAACCTGTCATTACCCCTCAGTCCTGTGTTTTTGCCTTTTTGCTACTTTCCCGTTGATTTGCAAAACAACAGAAATAGACACTCTAAGCCAAACCTGAGGTTCAAATGCAGAAGGAAATCCAATTCAAAAAACAGGTGAGCAAGCCCTGTTTTCTTGAATCTTTCCTTAGCTGTTGTGTTAAATATTGCTTTCAACAGGGAAAAGAAGTTCACAGAAGCCTTTTGGAAGGGTCTTTCCAGCCCTAGTCATGTGTGCCCTCCACTTCCCTCCAGCTGACACGTGCCCTTGGGTGAGTTTGTGCTCAGTCACACTGGAAAGTGCAGGCTGGGTGATTTTGGTTTTGATTTGTTGGGCTGGGCTTCTTTATGACTTGCTGAAGTGCCTGTAGAAAAGCAACTAGCAGCTGGAGGTGTGAGGGACAAGGGTAGCCCTTGGTGACAGAGGGGATGAGCTTGGGTTAAATCTCCTGAAGCTACACACTCAGAACTCTCTCTGCCATGTTCTGCTCTGGATGTGTCCTGTGGAGTTACTTCTGTGTCAGGTCAAGCTTGAAAATGTGTCCTGTGAGCAGGGAGTGCAGAGCCTGAGCCAGGCTGGGTGTGCAGAGCCTGAGCCAAGTGGTGCTGGTTTGAATGTGGCCCTTTGTTGGGACAAGGGTTGCTGACAGGGGAGCTGCTTGTGGAGCACAGCCAAAGGTTGTGCCTGGCTTTAGGGACCCAGCAGCCTCATTAATATCAACTCCAAGGGCTTAAAAACTTAAGCCTGTGCATGAGGCCTCCCAGGGTGAGGACCTGTTTTTAATGTGTATTCCACAACCCCCTTATCATGTTCCCGGGTGCTGTGAAATGATAAGTAGTACATTCTCTCTGTGGGATGGAACCCAAGTTTCTGTTTGTGGCTGTGTCTGTGCACACACCGTGCTGGTGGCAGCAGCAGTGCTCGGAGACCTGCGAGGTGGTGACAATCCCCCTGTGACCTCGGTTTGTGTGAGCTTGGCAAACAGGGAACCCATGGGCCTCTTGTCCTTAATCTTTCTGCAAAGGAGATGCCCAAACCTGCCCGGCAACATGCCAGGAAGAGGAGGAGGCAGGCTAGTCCCACAGAAGGGGCACATGGCTGCAAAATTAGGAGGCAAACCTGAATGCAGCCAGTGAGCACCTGCACAGGTGTGCCCTGACAAATGTCACGTGCAGAGTGTGTGCCCAGTTGCTGCAAAATGTGGAATACGTAAAAATTTTCTTAAGAAAGAATGTTTGATCTTACTCTGAAGACTGAGAACACTCTGGTCTGGCTGTAAGGAGCAAAGCTTTGCTTTGCTTTTGCCCTGATGTTTTGGTGTTTTTTACCCACTTTCTCTCCACGTGGTCACTGTGGATGTGTTGGTGCCTCGGAGGGCGATGCTCCGGGGGGTGCGATGCTGGTCCAGGTGTGATGGTCCAGGTGTGATGCTCCAGGTATGATGCTCCCGGGGTGATGCCCCAGCCGGGTACGGGCTCTCGGGGCGGGGGCTCGGGGGGTGTCCCCGGCGCGTCCCGCCCCCGCCTCCCGCGCACTTCCCGGCCGTGGCAGGGCGCTGTGTCCGCCGGCAGCGCTCCCGGTCCGCCTCCAGCTCCGGCTCGCCCGCCCCCGCCTCTCCCGCGCGGTGCTTCCCCCGCTCCGGGCTTCGCTGGGGCCCCTCAGCCCCAGGACGGGTCGGGTGGGTCGGGCAGGACAGCACCGGGCAGGGCGAGCCCAGCAGAGCTCCATCCATGTCCGCGCAGCCCCTGCGATCGCCGACGCTGCGGCCGCACAGGATGAAGAAAGAGGAGTCGTTCCTGGGCAAGCTCGGCGGGACCCTGGCCAGGAAGAAGAAAGCCAAGGAGGGTGAGCGAGTTCGCTGGGAGGAACGTGTTTCCCCTCCCGCCCCGTCCCGTCCCTGAGCCCCGCTTTGTTCGGAGCGGCCACAGCGGAGTCCCCGCGAGCCGCAGCCCCACCGGGACCAGCACCGGGGCCTGAGCGGCGATCCCCGCCATGGGGAGGGATGGATGGATGGAACCGGCACAGCCGGGCGGTCCCCGGTGCCGTGGGGGAGGGATGGGTGGATGGAGCCGGCACAGCCGGGCGGTGTCCGGTACCGTGGGAAGGGATGGGTGGATGGAGCCGGCACAGCCGGGCGATCCCCGGTGCCGTGGGGAGGGAGGGATGGATGACGGCGATGGGTCCCCGCGCCTGGAAGCGCCCAGAGTGGAGCGGCCATTCATCGGGCTCGTCCGCTCCCAGCGCCTCTGCCCATGGAAGGGAAGCCCAGAACCGGCTGCGAGAAAAACTTCAGGTGCTGCGAAACTTCAGGCGACCGAGGAGACCGCGGGCATCGTCTTTCTCCCCGAGGCTGAAAGCTGAGGAAGCCACGAGGAAATGATTAAAAGTCCACCTGTGTTTCCGTGCAGGTCCGCTTCATCCCTAGGCTTTGTGTTGGTTCTTTGCTAAGAGTGGTTTTCATAACCAGCTGCATCCAGCTGAATTCCCTCACTCTCCAGAGTAAGGATTCCTCGTGGATGTGCTTACACCGAGTGTGCCCACGTGTGTTGTCGTGGGGATGCTCCCCCACCCCATGGGCAAATCCTTTGTGCACCCATTTCTGCCTGAGCCACACTTGCCCACCTGTGCAGAGATGGCACCGTTTGCTTGAGCTGAGGAGTTTGTTGTTGCTGTTGTACACAGGGAGTTGTCTCTCTGCTAGAATTGATAAAGATGGTCTGGCCCTGAATATACCAAGTGTACCTTTCTCCTGAGTCTGTCTTCTCCAGGGGTGGTGTACATGGTTCTCTTCAGCTTCCCGAACTGGCCAAGTATTGGTTTCTGCAGAGAAACTCTTCCTCTGTTATCCCAGACTCCTACCATCTCCTAACAGGAGATCTGGGTGTCCTTGCCTTATGGCATAATGCATTTTTGACTTTCTGGCTGGTTAAAAAGGGCCTTGGATTTGTTCTGGTGTTTGATGGGTGTAGTGCAGGGATGTAAATCACGTTTCAGCCTCCTTTCAGCTGGCTGCAAAGCACATGTTTTGCCCATATTGAGCCTGTGAATTGCCAACAGCATTTATGAGGCGGCCTTTTAAATTTTTATGAACAAAATATGAGACCTTGAAACCTGGAAATCACTTCCCTTTCATTCTGCTGGCTCTTTTGGTGTGGCTTACTGAAATTTCCTTTATTATCTATTTTTAATCAAGTTTCTCTGACGTGGTTCTGTTGAGGAGCAGCAGGAGCAGCTGTGCCTTCTTAGGTGATCTCATTTGCCTCTGAAGGAAGGTGGAGGAAAAGGCTCCTCTCCAGCTGGGATGCCAACCACGTGATCTGAAAGAGTGACTTTCATTCAGAGGTGGCTTCTAGGCTGATGTGGGCTGGCAGTGTCCCTTCTTAAATGAGCCATTTCAGCGTATTGTTGAGGTGACTGCATTCAGCTGAAGTTGTGCTGAGTTTGGCTGTTCTTTTACCTGCTGGAGTGGCCAGGGCTCCCCTTGGCGATGGAGTGGGCCTGTTTTGGTTGCTCAGGGTTCTAACTCCTCTGTAGTCGTGTGAAGCACCACAGTCCTGCTCCTCTCAGGGCCATGGGGAGCAAACCGAGACATAGGAGGCAGCTTTTAGTGTGAGTTTTCCTTCCAGTCTGAAACCGTGAAGGGAGGAGACACCTGCGAGCCGCCACTGGTTGGGTGTGACATCCTGTGGTTCTGCAGGTGACTTTATGAAGAAAAACAGCTCTTTACCCTTTGTGGGGCAGCTTGCAAGCTGAAGCCGTGCAGGGAATGGCTGTGGAGCTGGAGGCAGCCACGGGATAAGCAGTGGGGTCAGAGTCTGCTCTGTGGCTCCTGGTGGGACCTGGGCAGCCACAGGAGCAGATTCCAGGGCTAGAAACCGAACCTTTTCGTGTGAGTGTGGAGCAGAAATAAACTGGAAGCTCATGTGGGTGGCGTTCCTGGCGTGGGTGGATAGTCCCTGTAGGAGCCATGTGCTCGGTGTTTCCCGGGAGCTGAGGAGCTGCGCTGCCCCTGGAAGTGCCTTTTCCTTGCTCCAGGTTTCTGCTGGTTTTCCCGAGGGGACCAGCAGAGGTCAGAGCGATCTTCCCGGAGCGAATCCTGCCATCTCCACGGCGGTAAATGAGAATGCTGCCTGCTGGTTTGCCACAGCCCACAGCCTCTGTCCCTCCTCTGCCTCAGGCAGCCCGAGGGCTCTCCATTCCTGCTGTCCTTGGCAAGCTCTCACCATCCCAGCTGGGTTGCCAAAGCCATCTCTAACCTGGGCTGAGCAAGAGCTAAACCCACTTCTGTTAATCCTTTTGCCTTCTGTGCACATCTTCTGAGCAGTGCAGCTCAAAAGGTCCTGAAATTTTCCTTTGGCACTTTGGTTTTGGTTTCTTTAATCACAAGTAGGAGCCATCTCATTAATAGCCATAATATGAGGCTACCAACCCCTGAGCAACTAAATTTAAGTATTTCATTTTGGCTAACTACTTCCTAACATGCTGCAATGTGTTTTTGGAGAGGCTGTGCTGGGAGGGGAGGGTTCATTCAGCTCATCAAGGCAGCCAGTGTGAACTCCCACCCTTGCTTTATGAGGGGAGGATGAATGAAGTTCAGAAGTACTGGTGAGAGACACTGTGGCAGGATTTGAAATATGTATTTCAATGTGTAAACAGCTTTAGCACTGTGGTATGACATGATGCTTTGTGTGTGTTGGTGGGGTAGGCTACGTCTGGTCAAATTCATCGGTGTTTTTAAGTCAAATTGTATATGTTGCTTAACTGTTTGAGAAAGACTGAATTTCTACCTCAAACCTCAGTTTTACACTATTACCCCTTAAGCTTATGTTTCTGAATTTCTCTGGCTGAACAGACTTTTTAGGCAGCCCTGACTCAACAGAAAGAGCAGCCCTTGTTGCTCATGGGGAGGCTGTTTTTACCCTGGTTTCCTATGGAAGTGTGAGTGAGTGATCTCACTGTCTGTTTGGCTCCTCCCTTCCTCTTCCTTCCCAGGAATACTTTTAACTCATAGTTTGGCTAAAGATACCCCTGAGAGAAGAGTCTTGATGATTATTAATGGCTGCAGGTGGTGTCAACATGCGTCACCAGTGAGTATAGAAACGCCTTAGTGGACTCCTGCATAAGGAAAAGCAGGAGATGAGCTCAACCCTTCTGCACTACTGGAGAGCCCACATGGAAGGGACTTGGCCAGGGAGAGGTCAGGAAGGTCAAGGGTAGAGCTTTGTCATGTGTGTACTTAATCCTGCTATCAGTCATGGCACACATCCTTAGAAAAGTGAAATGTGACACTTCCAGTGCTTGGTTTGTACTTCTCCCCCTGTGCCCCTTTTAGGCTGTGTGGAAATATGCAAAAATCTATGTTTGGCTGGTGTTACTGTTACATGGCCCTGTCTTGGTGTATCAGACATTTACATTAGGAATTAGGAAGAAATTTTTCACTATGAAGGTGGGGAGGCCCTGGCACAGTTTGCCCAGAGAAGCTGGGGCTGCCCCATCCCTGGAAGACTGGACAGGGCTTGGATAAACCTGGGATAGTGAAAGATGTCCCTGCCTGTGACAGGGGGTTGAAATGAGATGATACTGAAGTCCCTTCAAACCCAAACCATTCTGTGATCTTGAGCTTTCAAGATGTGCCACCTCTTCTCCAAGATCTGCTTTAAATACCTCAGGAGAACATGAGGGGGCTGGCAGGGCCCATACCAGGATACAGTTTGTGAGCTGGATGATCCCTCAGCTTCTTTTTGGACCTTGTAAAAAGTAGTGCTGTATTTTGTCTTCATCTGCAAAAGAAAACTGGAAAAATCTGCCCCTAGAAAGTCTGTGCAAACATATGAAGATTCATATTTCAGTTTCAATTTATTATCTTTTCTACCACTAACTTAAACAGACCTCCATTTCCAGTTGGAATCTGTGTAGCTTAATCGGTATTTGTCCTTTAGGGCTCAGGTACCTCTGACCAGGTCTGGTTTCAGTGTTGCTGGAGCAGTGGCAGTTTGGGTTCTGCCCCTGTGTTCTGTTCTGGCAAAAGTTGTGCTGGGAATATTAGTTTGTGTCCGTGTCTCAAGGGAAAGGAGCTTCACGTGCACAGTAGTCATGCTTTTCACAGAATAATAGACCCCACATTTTCTCCTGCAGCTGCATCTGGGCTGGGCTGGTTCACTCAGCACAACTTCAGGCACAGTCTCCTGGTGAGACAGGAGAGTTTGGAATTACAGCTGGAAGTTTTCCTGCAGACAGGATGCAGTGAGACCCGCAAAACATCTCCACGGCTCTTCAGTGGTGCATTGAGGAAAGCACCCTGCTTTCAGTTAAGGAAAACAGACATTCAAAAGTCCTTTTGTTTCCAGAGTTGCAATCATTAAATTAAGATTCACTGTAAGAACACTGTTATGTTTCATCATAAAACCTTAGCAAGGTGGTTATCAGCATTTCCAGTTTTCCAAAACCAGATTTCCAGTCCTTTTCTCCTTACAGCCTACCCTCATTTCAAAGCAATTGTTCAGTTACACACGTTCTGATTTCTTCTAAAGGATTTGTTATTTATGATACTTTGGGAGAGACTTCTAGTAGCAGTTCTGCCAGGTAACTAGTGCTTCTAGTAGGGACTGGGGAGAGCTGCACGTGGACCCCATGGGAATGGGGGGAGCTGCACAGCCACAACTCATGGGAAGTCATGGAGGGGGGATTTTTGATCCCAGTACTGGACCTGTGCAGGGAGATCAGGCTGTGTTCTGCAGTGCACTACCATAAAAGCATTAATCATTAAGCTGCTGGTGTTTGTAAGAGTTGTGATATTTAGATTATTAATATAAATTAATACATCTGACTGATTTGCACATTGGCAATACAGAAGTGCAGGACACTGGGTACAGTTATACATAACAGTGCTAAATGCCTTTTTATGTACTTCAAGGGCTGTTACAGGCCAGCTGATCTGAGAACAGATGAAGCTGGTGGAGTTTTGAGTCTGGGTCATCCTTTGATGTTAGGAGATTTGGGAGATTAGCTGGCAAGCTCTTCCCATTGCAAAAGCATGTCAGAACAACTTGCTGCTGAGGGATCCAGGGCTCTGTGGGCTGAGGCAAACCCAGCACAAGGCAGAGGCTGCTGGTTGTAGAAGTTGGTGTTTCAGCAGTTCCAGCTTAGCTGGAAGGAGAGTTCCAGCTGGGAAGGAATTGTACCTTGTGCATGTAAATGTCGTGGGCACAGCTGAGGAGATTCAGGTTTGTGGCTGTGGCAGTGCCAGCATGGCTGGTACTTCTGAGCTGCTCATGGGGATTTGGATGCCAAAGTGCTGTCAGTTTTCAAAGGGAGTCCAGTGTACAAATCTCTTGGGCATCACTAGAAAACTTGGCCTGCAAGATTTCTGAGACCGTCTGTCTCAGGTTCATGGAGATTTGATGCTTTGGGAGGGACATGGAAGCATACAGAGACACTGACATGTGCCATAAGGAGTTTGCTGCCTCACTTGTACCCTCATCTGTTTGTGATCCTTGTCCCCTTTGCTGCTACTGGCAGTGTAGGAGGCTCTGTGTGCCTTCTCAGCCCTGCAGTCTGGTTCCCTTTTCAGCCCTCAAGCTCCCCTCAGTCATTTCAGCAAGAAGAAAGGAAGGGAAACCTTGTTTCCCAAAGGCTTCTCATTGTGCTGCCCTCTGCTCATTAGAGCAATTATGACTTAGTTTGCACACCTCCAGGTTCTTTGAGCTAGCAGCATTTGGGTGTTGTGGTGCAGAAGCCAAGTACTTGAAGGTCATCCAGGATGGATCTCAGGAAAGGCTCTTCCCCCAGAGGGTGGTGGGCACTGATCAGGCTCCCCAGGGCAGTGGGCACAGCCCCGAGTCTGCCAGAGCTCCAGGATGGTTTGGACTGTCGGACAGAGGGGGATTTCTGGGGTGTCCTGGACAGGGCTGAGGTTGGACTTGGATGGTCCCTTGGATCTCTTCCAGCTCAGAATATTCTGTGTATCTGTGACTCTGTGGTGCACCTGCCTCTGGTTGTTGCATTGGCACCTGTGCCCTGGGCTGAGGGATGATCTGTGGAGGGAAGTGTGGCACCTGTTGTGGTGGGGAGGGAAGTGGAGGGGAAGAAAAGGGGCTGTGATCAGTGGGAGAGCATGGCTTTTCAAGGGGTACTTCCAGGCTGCCTTCAGGAGGAGCTCCTGACTGGATTTGGGGACCTGTGCTGCAGGACAGGTTGCTCGGGGGAGTTTCTGCCCTCCCCACCATCACGGGAGAGGGGGATCTAAACCAGCAGTTCTGTGTGACCAGCAGTGCCCCCTGTTTGCCTTTGGGTGGGCAGAGCATGGAGGGGAGGTGGGGACAGGACCCTCTGTGTCGCACAGCTAATGAGCCAGTGGCCAGGTGATCTCTCCAGAGTGAGCCATCCTCTGCACAGGTACAGATTTCCTGATCTGTGCTCTTCTCTGTGCCAAGCAGAAAGCTGCAACCCAAAACTTGTGACTTCTGTTGTGTCTGTCTGGTGGAGCTGGGAAGGTGTTGTGGCTGACACGTGTGGTTTCAGCCTTTGTAATTTGAGTCTGGGGAAGTCTTGTTCTGAAAAACCAGATGTGGAGAGGACAAGCACACCTGGCAGCTTGTGCTGGGTGAGAGCAGTGGCTCTGTGCACTCTGGGCCCTTAAATCCCCATCACTTCCCCTGGAGGAACATAGATGGGCACAATGAAGCTTTTAATTATCAGTCCTGTACACATCATTTGTTTCCATGCTCTCTCCGCAGACCCCTCTCCAGAGCCCTTGGGATGGGATTCTGCTTTTGGCTTTGCTAGTGGTGAGCAAACTGGGAAGGCAGTTTTGCCTCTCAGTGATTGTTTCTGCAAGTCAAAAACAGTTTCTTTGTAATCCCCAGGACCTGTCTGGCAAACACGTAAAGCTCTTATAAAGTCTCTTTGCAATGTATGCAGCATTTTGGTTATAGAAGAAGCAAGTTGTTCTGGCTCCTGAAAGTCCAGTTCCTTCTTGTTGTAGTTTGGGATTATTATGTAAATTCTCTCCCCTGCCACTTAACTGCCCAGGCCAGCGGTTAACAAAAGAAGTAGTTAACTGTGATCGCTGGGGTGGGGGCAGGTTTGTCTCTTTTGGTTTTTTTTTTTTTTGGATATTCTCCTCAGTCTTGGCTCCGCGGAACGGGGGAGTGGGGGGCTCCAAGGAGGCAGGCTGCCCTGCTGGTTACTGCTGGGGTTTTCCCTGGCTGTCTTGCCGCTGCCTACTTCGGATTACTTTTTCCTGCCGTGCTGCTACCTGCCTTGGATTTGCTGCTGGTTGCTCGTACCTGTCTGCTTCTTGGACGGGGAACACAGGGGAAAGAGACTGAGTCCATCTGAAAGCCCACTGCTCGTCTGTTTCGCTGGAGAGGGACTGAAACTCACTCTGCAGCCAGCGGGCTGTGACAAGGACACTTAAGTATAACCTTTTCTCCCGGAGGAAAACCTGCTGGGTTTTGTTGTTGTTGTTTTTTTTTTCCTCTTATGGTGTTGGGAAAGTGGGTTGCACTAGTCTGTTTACATATATATATATATATATATAGCAGTTATCCTTCTTGTATTAAAATTCCTTTTCTTAAATTTGATAAAGAGTGGTGTGATTATTGAGGAGGAGGCCCCTCCCCTGCTTGTGGGTAAAACATTTTGGTTTTTCCCCTCAAATCGAGACATTTCTTGGCGCCCAACGTGTGGGGCTTGTAAACAAAGAAGGATAACTGCTATTTTGTGGCACCATGTGGGTCTTGAGCTTAGGGTTCATCAGGACCATCCTGTATAATATATTGGCTTTTTGTTGGTACAAATTCATGCCAAAAGGAGCGGCAGGTTTAAGTCTTATCAACAAATCAATGAGCAAAACTCAAATAGCCGCAATTATTATTGAGTTCTTACTCTGGATTTATGGTGCCATGAATTCGATGCCTTTGGATGTCATGTGGGTGGTGCTCTCCAGGCTGTTTTCCTGCCGCAACCTAAGCTGCTACCTCTGGGGATTCAGTGATAATAGTACGGACCCTTGGGAAGGAACAAAGGGGAATCTCTTCTCCCAACCCTTTGTCCATTCCCCATTCAAGTCTGCTACAACAGCTTTTGAGATGTTTAAATTCTCCCTGGATGCCAGAGATATCTTGCTCTTTATGGTTTTTCTGCAGGGTTGTATCCCTGCAGCTTACAGAATGTTTGAAGGTAGGGCCAGGGTTTTTCCAGAATGCATTCAGAAACCTAGCCCAGTGAAGGGGGAAAAGCGAGAGAATAAAACCCCTGATGCCACAGTGAAGGGAGAAAAGGATGAGGCTAAACCAGGAGGACAGGCCAAGCCTATGGAAGTTGCCCCTATTCAGAAAAGGAAATATAAGACCAAATTAGACCATCCAGCAGACGATGAGGGGGCTGCTGCACCTCCACAGCAAGCAGACCCAGAGCCTGAGATCATCACTGAGTCATTGTCATTTGATAATCTCCGTAGTTTGCGGAAAGACATTGCTCGACACCCGGGTGAGCCCATCCTGACTTGGTTGATCCGAGTTTGGGACCTTATGGGTGAAACCTTACAACTGGATGGTGCTGAAGCCAGGTTTTTGGGGGCTCTGGCCCAGGACGTGGCTATTGAACAGGTGTTCGTGAGGGAATCAAAGCCCCTTTCACTCTGGGCACGACTTCTAACGAGTGTAAGAGAGAAGTTTGTTTATAGAGAAATCCTGCAGGAACATCATATTAGGAAGACTTGGAAGACGATGGAAGAAGGAATTTTACGTCTGAGGGAGATGGCAATGATGGACGTGCTTTTTGGAAGAGGTGGGCAAGCCAATAATGACCCTGACAAGGTCAGATGCACACCACATATGTGGTGGGACCTTTCACGCTCGGGGCCAGCTGAATACACCGATTTCCTGGCATCCATGTATAGGGAAGAGAACCATGAAACAGTGGGCGCAGTAGCAAATAAGCTCCGGATATATGAAAGCATGACCCACAGCCCAATGCAGGCCCGTATTTCTGCTGTAGAGACATTGGTTGAGAGTCTCAAGACGCTGCCTGCAGAGGTAAAAGCGATCAGAGAGGAAATTAGGGAAAGTCTCCAAGTGGCACCAGTGCGAATGAGAACCTCTGAAGTCAGAGCCAGACGCCCCCCAGCCAGAGGAAGTGGACAGACCTCACGAACTGAGATGTGGTACTTCCTGGCCAAACATGGAGAAGACATGGGACGGTGGGATGGGAAACCCACCCGTGCCCTTGCAGCCCGAGTACAAGAACTGAAGGAGAATGGAAGAAGGTCAGTGAGAGTAAGTGCAGTCCCAGTTTCCCACGGGCAAGAATCTGACCCACAGGAGGGCACCTCCCAGGTGTACTCATCGAGAAAAGGTTCTGACCGCTATGACCAGGATCAGTGTTAGAGGGGCCCTGCCTCTAGCCAGGTAGAGGCACGGGACAACCGTGTCTATTGGACTGTGTGGATTCGATGGCCTGGTACATCAGACCCACAAAAGTATAAGGCTTTGGTTGATACTGGCGCTCAATGCACATTAATGCCATCAGGACATGTGGGCTCAGAAACTATTTCTATTTCTGGGGTGACAGGGGGATCTCAAGAGTTGACTGTGCTAGAAGCTGAAGTGAGCTTGACAGGGAGAGATTGGCAGAAACACCCCATTGTGACTGGTCCAGCCGCCCCATGTATCCTGGGCATTGACTACCTCAGGAATGGATATTTCAAGGACCCAAAGGGGCATAGATGGGCTTTTGGAATAGCCACTGTACAGACAGAAGGGATTGAACAATTGAACTCATTGCCAGGTCTCTCAGAAAGTCCTTCTGCTGTTGGACTGTTGAAAGTTGAGGAACAGCAAGTGCCAATTGCCACCACGACAGTGCACCGTCGGCAATACCGAACGAACCGTGATGCTGTGATCCCCATCCATAAGATGATCCGTGAACTGGAGAGCCAAGGGGTGGTCAGCAAAACCCACTCACCCTTCAACAGCCCCATCTGGCCTGTGCATAAGTCTGATGGAGAATGGAGATTGACTGTGGACTATCGTGGCTTGAATGAAGTTACCCCACCGCTGAGTGCCGCTGTGCCGGACATGCTGGAGCTCCAGTATGAACTGGAGTCCAGGGCCGCAAAGTGGTATGCCACTATTGACATTGCTAATGCGTTCTTCTCCATTCCTCTGGCACCAGAGTGCAGGCCACAGTTTGCTTTCACCTGGAGGGGCGTGCAGTACACCTGGAACCGACTACCCCAGGGGTGGAAACACAGTCCCACCATCTGTCATGGACTGATCCAGACTGCACTGGAGAAGGGTGAGGCTCCAGAACACCTGCAATACATTGATGACATCATTGTGTGGGGGGACACAGCAGAAGAGGTTTTTCAGAAAGGAGAGAAAATCATCCAGATCCTTTTGGGAGCTGGCTTTGCCATCAAACGGAGTAAGGTTAAGGGACCAGCCCAAGAGATCCAGTTCCTGGGAGTGAAGTGGCAGGATGGACGCCGTCAGATTCCAACAGAAGTCATCAATAAGATCACAGCAATGTCTCCACCTACCAGCAAAAAGGAAACACAAGCCTTCCTGGGTGCCATAGGGTTCTGGAGGATGCATATCCCAGCATACAGTCAGATCGTAAGCCCTCTCTACTTGGTAACCCGTAAGAAGAATGATTTCCACTGGGGCCCTGAGCAGCAACAAGCCTTTGACCAGATCAAGCATGAGATTGCTCAGGCTGTAGCCCTTGGACCAGTCAGGACAGGACCAGACATACAGAACATGCTCTACTCCGCCGCCGGGAATAATGGCCTGTCTTGGAGCCTTTGGCAGAAGGTGCCTGGTGAGACTCGAGGCCGACCACTTGGATTCTGGAGCCGAGGCTACAGAGGATCTGAAGCCAACTATACCCCCACAGAGAAAGAGATCCTAGCCGCCTATGAAGGAGTCCAAGCCGCCTCAGAGGTGATTGGCACAGAAGCACAGCTGTTTCTGGCACCTCGACTACCAGTGCTGAAGTGGATGTTGTCAGGACAGGCTGCCTCTACACATCACGCCACTGATGCTACCTGGAGCAAGTGGATTGCCCTGATTACGCAGCGCGCCCGTATAGGAAAATCAAATCGCCCTGGGATCCTGGAAATCATCACAAACTGGCCTGAAGGTGAAAATTTTGGTCTAGCAGATGAAGAGGAAGAGCAGGTGACACGTGCGGAAGAAGCTCCACCATACAATCAATTGCCAAAAGAGGAAATACGCTACGCCCTCTTCACCGATGGCTCCTGTCGCATTGTAGGGACTAATCGCAAATGGAAAGCAGCTGTATGGAGTCCCACACGACAAGTTGCAGAAGCTACTGAAGGAGAAGGTGGGTCGAGTCAGTTTGCAGAGCTTAAAGCCGTGCAGTTGGCCCTGGACATTGCTGAACGAGAGAAATGGCCAAAGCTTTACCTCTACACCGACTCATGGATGGTGGCCAATGCTCTCTGGGGATGGTTAGACCGATGGAAGAAAACCAATTGGAAACGCAGAGGGAAACCCATCTGGGCTGCCGATATATGGCAAGATATTGCCACCCGAGTAGAGAAGCTGATTGTGAGAGTCCGCCACGTAGACGCACACGTGCCCAAAAATCGGGCCAATGAGGAACATCTCAACAACCAACAGGCAGACCGAGCTGCGCAAGTGAAAGTATCACAGACAGATCTGGACTGGCAGCACAAGGGAGAGCTGTTCTTGGCTCGATGGGCCCATGATGCCTCGGGCCATCAGGGCAGAGATGCCACTTATAAATGGGCACGAGACCGAGGGGTGGATTTAACCATGGACATTATCTCTCAGGTTATCCACGACTGTGAGACATGTGCTGCCATTAAGCAGGCTAAGAGAGTGAAGCCCCTGTGGTATGGTGGACGCTGGGATAAGTATAAGTACGGGGAGGCCTGGCAGGTTGACTACATCACACTGCCACAGACCCGCCAAGGCAAGCGCTATGTGCTCACCATGGTGGAAGCAACCACAGGGTGGCTGGAGACACACCCAGTGCCTCACGCCACTGCTCGGAACACCATCCTAGGCCTGGAAAAACAAGTGCTGTGGCGACATGGCACCCCAGAACGAATTGAGTCAGATAATGGAACTCATTTCAAAAACAGCTTAGTTGCTACCTGGGCGAGAGAACATGGCATTGAGTGGGTGTATCATATCCCCTACCATGCACCAGCTGCCGGGAAAGTTGAGCGGTGTAATGGACTGTTGAAAACCACTTTGAAGGCGTTGGGTGGAGGGACTTTCAAACACTGGGATCAACACTTAGCAAAGGCTACATGGCTAGTCAACACTAGAGGCTCTGTCAATCGAGCCGGCCCTGCCCAATCAGAACCCCTTCACACTGTAGATGGAGACAAAGTCCCTGTAATACACCTGAGAGGTATGCTAGGGAAAACAGTCTGGATCAACCCTGCCTCAGGCAAAGGCAAACCCATTCGTGGGGTTGTCTTTGCTCAAGGATCTGGTTCCACCTGGTGGGTGATGCAGGAAGATGGAGAGACACGATGTGTACCTCAAGGGGAACTTATCTCTGGGTAAACGACTCATATTACTGTATTTGTAAACACTTAATTATTTGAAAGAAAATTTAAGTTTAATGTAGAGTATCGGCATGGAAGAGAATTTAGGGGTGGATAATGTTGTAGTTTGGGATTATTATGTAAATTCTCTCCCCTGCCACTTAACTGCCCAGGCCAGCGGTTAACAAAAGAAGTAGTTAACTGTGATCGCTGGGGTGGGGGCAGGTTTGTCTCTTTTGGTTTTTTTTTTTTTGGATATTCTCCTCAGTCTTGGCTCCGCGGAACGGGGGAGTGGGGGGCTCCAAGGAGGCAGGCTGCCCTGCTGGTTACTGCTGGGGTTTTCCCTGGCTGTCTTGCCGCTGCCTACTTCGGATTACTTTTTCCTGCCGTGCTGCTACCTGCCTTGGATTTGCTGCTGGTTGCTCGTACCTGTCTGCTTCTTGGACGGGGAACACAGGGGAAAGAGACTGAGTCCATCTGAAAGCCCACTGCTCGTCTGTTTCGCTGGAGAGGGACTGAAACTCACTCTGCAGCCAGCGGGCTGTGACAAGGACACTTAAGTATAACCTTTTCTCCCGGAGGAAAACCTGCTGGGTTTTGTTGTTGTTGTTTTTTTTTTCCTCTTATGGTGTTGGGGAAGTGGGTTGCACTAGTCTGTTTACATATATATATATATATATATATATAGCAGTTATCCTTCTTGTATTAAAATTCCTTTTCTTAAATTTGATAAAGAGTGGTGTGATTATTGAGGAGGAGGCCCCTCCCCTGCTTGTGGGTAAAACATTTTGGTTTTTCCCCTCAAACCGAGACACTTCTTTAGTACTTCTTCCATTGTGTGGTTGAACCATAATGAAATCCACTGAAAAAAGAAATAGTGTATTTTCCATTATAGCTGCCATATGGTCTTATTGCTAATTTTTAATTATCTGAGATGGTTTCATGCACAGTTTATTTGGAGTAAGAAAGGAGACTGAGAGCTGGATGAGGAGATGTCTGTATAGAGGCATGGTGTCTTTTTTTACTGTCTTTAAATAGAAAAATGTGTAATCCTCCAAAAGTGTCATTGCACTAGGGCTGTTTGGCACATGTGTGTAAATGTGCTATTAAACAGATGCAGACACTGCTGTCATTTTAAAATAGAATAGTGTTGTTTGCTCTCTGGCTTGCCTTGCCCAGCAGATGGATTTGGAGGCTTTGCAAAACTGCCTGGATTTTCTTCAGAAGTGATAGAATAGGGGAAAGTACCAGGACATTCCCCCTCAGGAACAGGGTTATAAAATTGTACCTGGGGATTACTGTTTGCCTTCTTCCCTATGTATGGCTCCCAGTGTTGTCACGGGGAACTGGCTCCACTGGAAAATTAGGCAGAAATGCCTTCTTTGCCTCTTTAGTGGTGGACTTGGACTTGGTAAATAGTTGGGCTCAATGAACTTGGAGATCTTTTCAAACCTATAAGATTCCATGATTCTAAGTGGAGTGTCAAAATCCCTGACAGATGAAGTCTATAGTGTTAATATCCTACTGAAGACTGAGGTCAAAAACTCATTAACTACTTCAGCCTTTTCCTCAGCTTTTTTCACTCTGTTTCATCACATCCACCAAAGGGTGGAGATTTTCCTCAGCCCTCCTTTTGTTGTTGATGCATTTATAGAAACATTTTTTATTTACCTTTGTGGCAGTAGCCAGATTAAATTCCAGGTGGGCTTTGGCCCTTCCAGTTTTCTCCCCACTTCACCTGCTGCCATCCTTGCAGTCCTTCTGAGTTGCCTGCCCTTCTAACTCCCTGTTTTCACAAATACAAAGTCTAGCTTGGCACCTTCCCTGGTTGGCTCCATCACCAGTTTTGTTCCATGCACTCCAGGAACCTCCTGGACTGTTTCCTCTGCTGTGTTGTGTTTCCAGCAGACATCTGGTAAGTTGAAGTGCCCCATGAGAACAAAGGCCAGTGGTTGTGAGACTTCTCCCAGAGGCTTCTAGAGCATTTCATCTGCCTCCTCCTCCTGGCTGGGTGGTCTGGAGCAAATTCCAACTGGGATATCTGTCTTGTTGGCCTCTCCCTGATTCTTGCCCACGAGCACTCATCCCTGTTGTCACCAAACACTCCCTCACACACAGGGCTGCCTCTCCAGCCCTCCTGCTTTCCTCATCCCTCTCTCTCTCTCTGTGATCTCTGCTGACTCCTGGGCCAGGATCCTTTCCCCACTTAGGGACAGTGCAACCCATCTGTCATGTAAACTGCTCCATGATCAAAAAAATTCCAAACTCTGCTTGTGGCACCAGACCTAGAGCCAGGTATCGATCTGCTGGCTCTTCTTGTTGCTTCCCTCATTGTTCTCTTCACCTGGGAGGACAGGTAATTAAATTAGGTAATTAAATAAGCATGTATAATGGAGCGCTGTCATTGGGAAACAGGATTTTCATTGTCCTGCTCCAAATGATGCTGCTGTGCCAGGAGCAAACCAGATGCCTGTAGAGCAGATCTGATGCTGTTTGCCATACAAAGTGGTGTGGGTTTATTTTTGCATGTGCAAGGGAAGGAGCAGTGATGACTCACCTGATGTAATGCAGCAATAGTCCAGCTTCAAGCTGGACCTTGGTGGGTCCTTCCCATTCCTGCCTGAGATAACTAGGGCTTGTGAGTTTTCCCTCACAAGATTCTGGCTAAGAAATTCCCTCTTCACTGCTTTCAGTGTGTCTAAACAGACTCCTGTCTTGAAAAGGCCCCCTTGTATTGCAGCTGCAGCTGCACCAACACAGTGAGGGGCTGTGGTTTAAATCCTCTCCTTGTGTCCTTGGTGTCATTTAGTTTTATGTCAGTTTAAGAAACTAAGCTGTGGTGGGTGTTGCTCTGCTGGTATCAGGACTATGAGGATTTAGAAGGCCAGGAGTTATGCTATACCTAGACATGACTCTTGAAATTTAAGGTGTTTTTTTTATCCTGCCTTTCCAGCTGTTTATTTCTGACCCCTCAATTCCTGTCATTTGTGTGTAAAGAAACAGTTCACAGGTACCAACATTTATAAAACTAGTTATCAAGTAGAGGGGAGAGAAAACAGCTATAAACTGAAACAAATGAGGTTTCTTCTGGTCAGAGGGGGAAGTTTTCCATGCTGGGGACTGTGAAGAAGCAGTGGGACAGGATGCCTGGAGTTGGTGCAGCCTCCGTTTGAAGATGTGGTACAATAAAAGCCTGAGTAACTTGCTCTGATCTCAGAGCTGACCTGTCTTTGAGGAGGAGGTTCAGCTGGAGACCTGGTGAGGTCATTTGCACCCTGAACTGCCCACTGATGATGTGTGGCTCCCTGGCATGTCAGACCCCTCAAAGGCTGGATTAAGGACCTTTCTTAGACAGAGTCAAGTCTGTGGTTTAGTGACTTATGAGCATGGGAATGCAATGCTGTGCAGTGGGACTGGACTTCTCATCATATTCCTTTTACTTGAGGTACTAGTAAGAGTACAGTATTTTTTCTGTCTTTTTGACCTATCTAACCCTTCAGTGAGGAGGAAAGCACAGATTCAGCTGTGCTGCTGCTGCTCTGGCTCCTTCTTTAGTGAGGGTGAGTTGGAGGGGCTGTGTGGTTAGAAAGCTGTTTGGGGAATGACCTGTAACTGAGCTTGAAAGTCTTTAAGATGTCCAGCACCACTGAGACACCACCTTTTCTAGCTCACAGGACCTGGTACTGCCAGTGCAAAGGCTTTAAAAGGGAGCACAGAAAGCTGCAACTGCAAATCCTGTAAAACTTTAGTGTGCTCACTAAGTAAGGGAGTAGTAACTTGGTGAAGTGCAACAATTGCCTGTGCTTTGGGCTTGTTTTTATTTGATTCTTTGGCTGGCTGTTGATTCATGTTTGCATTTTGATAACCCTTGAGGGCTGTGCTTGGAAGTGTGGACTGGAATGGCATTTGGAGGCTTGGGTTCCACTCATCCTACACAGTCTTCAGCAGCTCCATTTGGACACAGTGGTGGCTGTTTCTTGCTTAAACCTGGCAGAGTTAAATATCTAAATACTTTTATGGCAGCCAATATCTTCAGTGTACCTTCCCCTTGTGTACTGACTTTTATCTGACTGGGGACTCTGAGTTCCAGACTTTCTTATGCTGTGAGGTCTGTAGTGGTTACCACTGAAATGCTTGTCTTCAGAGGCTCCTCTGGTGCTCAGAGAAACAACCAAATTAATTTTTCCCATATGACATCTCTGGAAACCATTGAGAGAACTCCTTGCATGAGCAACTGCAGTTTATGGTCCATTGAAAACTGTTGAGTGTTTTGGTTAAAGCTTCCAGCCTGGAGCACCGACTGTCCCTCCATTGCTCCTGTGTTTAGGTGAACAGAAAACTAGTATTTCCTAGCAGACCCTCAACTGCAAATATAGTTGCTTAAGTGAGTGTTTTCCAGGGTTTTCCTTGTCTTTCTGAGTGACATTTGGGCCACTCCAGCCATCAGGCATATGCACTTCTTGTGGTCTGCAGAATCATTTATCTCTGCTTATTCTTCCTGTGGAATCATGTTGCCCAAGGAAAAAAGTTGCTTTCTTAGGAATGCAAGTCATAGCTGGTGGACTCCTGTCCCTTTGGCTGGAGTTTGTCTGCCAGGCTCTGTACTCTCAGCTGGAGGAGACTTTCTGTTCCTGCTCGGGCTTACCTGCCAGCACTGCCTTCAGAAGTGAGTCTGTTGCTCTGTGCTTCTCTTGAAATGCCCAGAAGAACAAGCAACATCAAATGTCTTATATTTGTGCAATATTGGGGTGGGGGGGAACCTTTCCATGCCTTGTGTGAAGGAGTTTGGGTGAGCAGAAAGCTGAGGCAGGTGGCACTTCTTAGGCAGTTAACTAAGGGGGGTTCACTCCTGTCCCTGCCACAAAGGGGTCAAACCATGAGGAGCAGGTGGAAAGAAGGCAGAAGAGGGATGGAAACCAGCTCACTTGTGAATGTGTCAGCACCAGCTGCAGGAGGGGCTTTTTGTGGTGTGTGCCAAGTGTTGCACAGTTGGGTGTGTGTGTGGATCACAGGGGGAGCTTGTGGGAGGCAGGAACTTTCTCCCAGATTCCTTCATGGTGCGGAAGACACAACTGAATGGATGGATCTCTATTCCAGAGTAGTGCTGTGAGCTCCTGCAGCCTCTCCCTTGGTGATTAAATATGGATGCCTTAAGTAGTGAGTTGATTCTGGCTATGGAAGTTGCTTTTCAAGGTTAAAGGAGTCTTGTTTGGTGCTTGGCACCTTGTGGAAATCAACCTGCTTCATTTGGGATCTTTGACTGATTTCCCAGACATGGCCATGCTGTTCCCTACCTGCCTGTGCCCATCAGCTTTGGTTGTAGGAGTACACAGAAGCCTTGGAGAGCCCTATAGAAGAATGTAGTATTTCATGAAGAATTCATGGCAGTAAATTTAAAATGCCTTGCAGGTTTTCTGCTGTGGCTGGACACAGGCTTGAAGTCTCCTTCAGTCCTTTCCTCTTCTTATCAGACTTTTTCTTTCCCTTTGTTATGACATGTCAGTTTTGACTCCACATCCTTCTTTGTCCTGGTGGTTTGGGAGAACACAACCCTTCATGATTCTTTGTGGAAAGAAATGAACCTTGGCATGTTCGGAGGGAATTGTAACTGGGGGAGGCTGAGAAAGCATATTTTCCCCATGTTCAAGTGAACTTGTGTGCAGAGGGAGGAGTGTAACTTTGCCTAGTTGTTTTTAGGGGGCTCTCAAGATGGAGTACTTGCCTGTCTTTTCCCAGTCAAAAAACTTCAGGACTGAAGCAATCTGTTCACAAGTTCAGGACAAAGCAAGTGCCAAAGGTGTGCCCAGCTCCTGTCCTGGAGTGTAGGAACTGTAGAGTTGTGATGTGAGTTGTGTTGGTGCTTGGAAGAGCTGGGTAAGGGGTAGATGCCCTCCTGGATATCCATCTGTCACTTTTGTAGGTGTAACTTCATAACTACGTTAAAATACCATTGTTGTCCACACTTATTTCTGCTGGTTGGGGGTGTTTGGGGTTTTTTTTGTTGGCTTCCCCCCTACTCCCCCAGCATTATTGTTTGTGTGTCTACACAGTGAAAATTAACTTTATACTTTTTTCCTTTCTTACCTGGTTAGTTTTCAGACACACTCTCACCCCCAGTCTGTGCCATGATGTGGCTTCTGCTCCCACCAGTGCCAGCAGAAGGAAAGGGGTGAGCGCCAGCTGGGGCTGGAGGAGAAGGCTGGGCAGGGTGGATCCCTCCCTGCTGATGAACAGCTGTGGCCTGAGGCAATAATGAAAGAAATGAGAAACGGGCACTTAGAGCAAAAGGATGAATCCCAGGTTTGGCTTTTAGCTTTAGTTCCATACCTGTCTGCACTACAGCCCTTTCCTAAAATTGCTTTTAGCTTTACTTTTCCCTTTTTTTTAGGCCTTTCTCCTTCCATTTCTTTAGGTCTGTCTGCTGAGGCATATAAATAATTTCTTTTATTGCCACAGTTGTGCATTGAATGCAGTCCCTTGATGCAGTTCCTTTATACGGATTTGGTCAAGTCTTTGCTTTTGATCTACCTGGGATTATGAATGCTCTGTTACAAGTGCTGGAGGCTTTGTGTTTTCCCTGCAGTCTCCATCACAAGATCTCAGGGCCCTTTGTAAATGTAATTAGGATGCAGTAGCAGAGTGGGGAGTTGTGTGTGTGGTTTGTCTCAGTGTAGCAGCGTGTTTGGGGTTGCTTTTGAAATCATTCAGTACACCGGTTTTTCTTAAAAAATGCCAATTTTTGTAAATCTTCTTTTTGTTAAATGTTCCTGGAAGGCTTAGAGTTTTGAAGATGACTTTTCCTCAAAGAATTTAAGCTGTCAGATAGGAATTCTGCATGTGTTGGTCTTTACTCACCAAGGGCCTGTTGCCTTCTGGGCTGACACTTCCCATGGAAAGTGGGAGGTCCAGGTGGTACCTGGTGGTCTGTGCAAGGTGTGGCTGCTTCATCAGGGGGATTTGTCCTGTTCCCACATCTCACAGGAGAGCTGAGGGAATGAGAGTCGTGTCCCTGGTCAGGAAGGGTCTTGAGTATTGGCTTTCTATTTTGGGGATGATTAACTGAACTCTTAGGATATGAGCTCTAGGTGAGTCACTGTCTGGAAAAGTGCAGCTGGCCGTGGTTTTGTCTTTGGGAATAGCAAGGAAACTTGGGAAGCAGTGAGCCATTGAGGGCAGGAAGAGCTGCTCTCCTGCAGCGTGAGTTCCATGGTCACGGCATGTTTCCTGTCCGTGTGCTGCTCCACCACAGAGCATGACAAACCTACTTGAACAAATCATCTGTGGCAGAGCCAAGGCTAACAAAGCAGTCTGAGAGCTTCCAGAGCTGGGGTTTAATGCTGAGCTGGAAGTGCATCCTGAACAAACGTGGCCAGGCTGTGAGCCAGCCCAGCAGTGGCTGAGTGAGAGCAGAGCAGCCTGTACAGTAACCCTGAGCAGTGTCACAGCACCTGCTGCTTTCTGCATTCAGCCTGGCAGTCAGAAATAACCACAGCTAAAATTAAGGAGCCTTTACCATCTGTTTTGTGAGACACAGAGGCTTGTGGGTCAGTCTGGTAATAACAAAGTAATGAATGGCAAATGCTTCAGTGAATTATGCTGTTAGTGGTATCTTAAAATTACAGTAGGATTATTAATAGTGAAGGTAGAAAGGATCAAACTGTTGATATCAGTCTTGCTTCTAAAAAGGAGAAAGCAGGGGTGTCTCTTCTTTTTATAACACTCCTGCTGACTTCAAGGGCTGTTTCCTGACTGTGGAGAAGCCCTTGGCAGCTCTGGTGGCACTTGCAGCTCTCTGCAGCTGATGGCTTCTGTTGTGTGCCCTTCACGTGTATTCCCATGTAATCTCTGAGAGAGCTGCCTGGCTCACAGAGGTAGTGCTGTGTTAGGAAGGCCAGCACAGCTTCCACTGTGACTAAACCACGCTGACTGCTGACACTGCCAGGAGACTGTCAAAGCCTCTGAGGGCTACCAGGAGCCCTGGCTGCTTTCCTGGGGACTGGTAGAGAAGTGACCTTTTATGTGTGAATTTAAATTTCTGCTTGAGGGAAAAATGTAGGAGTTTTGCTGAAAGCCTTGGCCACTTGCCCATCCATTTGGGGTTTGGTGGCTGATGGAGTGCTGAGGTAGTTTAAAGGGCTGGTGCTGCCTCAACTGAGGATGTGCTCAGAGAGACCTCCAGCGAGCAGGGAGGGAGGGTGTGCAGACACCTGGGAGAAACCACAGAGGGTGTGCAGACACCTGGGGGAAATCACAGAGGGTGTGCAGACACTGGGGGAAATTATAGAGGGTGTGCAGACACTGGGGGAAATTATAGAGGGTCTGCAGACACCTGGGGGAAATTATAGAGGGTCTGCAGACACCTGGGAGAAATCACAGTTAATTCTGCCAGATACCTTTCCAAGGTATCATTTTCTGTGCCTGTAGTCACACCTGACTTGTACTGTGGAATTCCCAGCTCAGTCATTTAGATCATCAGCAAGTTTTACCTTAAGGCTGTGACCTTTAGTCTGTGTGTGTGGGTCAGGGTGAGGGCAAACCCATGTTTATGGGCAGGACAGCATTCCCTGGGTGCTCGGGCTGCTCCTCTCAGTCCTGCTGGCACGTCTGAGGGCCTCCTCTACCCTGGCATTGTCAGCAGGAGCAAACAAACCCACCTGGGGCACCAAATGCTGGGCACCATCCTCGACTAAGTGCTGCTACTTCAGCCTGGACTCAAATTCCTTCCCCTTCCTGTTCCCCCTTGCTGCACTTTTCCTCTGACAGAGCTGTGGGATGGAATGATCAGGCTTTAGAAGAAAATGTTTTGCACCAATCTCATACAGAGAGCAAAGAACTGTGCCAGCATAACAGGGGAAGATGTTTCCTGTGGGCAAGGGAAGGGGAAGAGAAGGAGCCCTAGGAATGGGGAGGTGGAGTGTGGGCAGCAGTAATGGCTCATGTGGGACCTACTGTGACTATAACCTGTTGTGCAAGCTCTGCTCTACCAGTCAAATGCCCTCTTGCATGGATAAACCTCACATCAAAGCCACTATGGGCAACACAAAGTAGAGGAGACACTTGCCAGTTGAATAATACCCATAATCTTTGACAGCACCTTTGGGTTTGGGAAAGCACAGGCTGAATGAATTCACATTCCTTCCTGTGAATTTGCATTAAAATACTGATCAGGTTCTTCTCAGGAATGTACCTGTTGCTCCATCCTGCCTAGTATTTTAACTGCCTCCACTTGCTCCTTTGTGGGTTCTCTGTTTTTTTCTTTTTCCAGCATTGTGGCTCAGTTTCCTTTTCCTGTTTCTGTTTCTCTGCTCAGCAGAGATAAGTGAATCCTGGGGGGTGAGCAGGGGGAAGGGGGTCAGGGTTTGTTCCAGCACAGTGTGAGAGGGTTCTGGAGAGCTGCAGGTGGGCAGTACCCCACAGATTCCATCCCTGAGTGCAGTTGCTTGTCCACACTGCTCTGTGAACCTGTGTGTCCCTGGGGGCAGCCGTGGGAAACCCAGCCAGAAACCCAGAGGGTGGAGGTGCCTTTCTTGGGGAGCTCCTTGCAGAGGAAACACCATCTTAGAGGTGCCTGCTTAGGGCCAGGGCAGGTGCTTGGCCATCAGTGGGGCAGGGAGGATTCCATGGCCGGGATTCCATGGGCAGGGGCTGTGTTGTCCCTGCTGGCCCCCCTTCCACAGCAGCTGGGAGCCTCTCTGTGCCTCCCCCTGTGTCACCGTGCCCAAATTAGCAGGGCTTTGGCACTCTGGAGGTGGCAGTGCCTGTTCTGCAGTTGCTGCCATTCCATCAGAGTGGAGACACCTCGTGTGTTCCCCTGTGAGCTGTCTGTGCTGCCAGGGTGGGAATGGCCGGACTGCTGTGCAAGAGGCGCAGGAAAGGAGGTAGGAAAGCTCCCTGTGTGCCAGGAATCTCTTCCTGAGCTGCATGCCCAAGCTGTGTGCAGGCAGCTCTGCCTGGGCACCAGAGCTGGGCAGGCTTTCTGCTAGCAGAGCCACAGGGAAGGATGTGGGATCCCTGCAGGATCTGAGGGCAACCATGCGTTTGATGTGGCTCTTCCTGTTGTGAGGGGTGGGGGGCTTAGGACACAAATTGGCATTAATGTTTTCTGTCAGTTTGGTAAATTAGAATCATAGAATCACAGAATTGCTCAGAAAGAAGGAATTATTTTTGTTAGGAAGAGTAGAAATAATTTTTAAACTAAATTAAAAGAGCAAGCACATCACCTTAACTAAACTTTTGGGAATAGAACTAGTTTAGCTGCATTTGAAAGTATTGTGGCTGGAAATGTGTGCATCACTTTGTTAATTTGGCATACACTGCTCAGAGGTTCTTCTGTCCTGCATTTTCACAGCACTGGGAACAACAACACCCTGAGCTCACTGACCACTTGGCATTCCCAGCAATGCTGTCATAAGGAAAAGAGAGTGTATCTAGAAACAAGGCTGGTACTTCCAAAACAGCTCTGGGCATTTGTAGTCCTAGCAGGGTTTTAAAAATTTTCCTTGTTGTGTTTGGTTTCCACCCAAATTTTTTTGTGCCTCCTGGTGCCTGTCCCTGTTGGCCTCACAGTGTTGGGGTGAGAAAGCCCTGGTTGGGTGAACTGGGTAAGGCCGGTAGAGCTGGTTTAAATCTCTTGCATGAGGCCCACTCACTCCCTGACTTTTTTGCTTGTAGAGTTTATCAAGAAAACAAGAATGAGTGCAGCAAAGGGGTAATGAGGAATTTCTTCAATAACAATCTTTAATCCATCAGGAGGTTAAATCTCAGCCTGCAGACGTTGTGTTGTGTTTGCAGTGGGGAAAGCAGCATTCATTGCAGAAGGCAAACAGCACAGAGCTGGCAGCCCCCTTCCCATAGGAACCAGAGATCAGAAACCATCAGGTCACAAAATACGAGGCTGGTTTTGTTGCTTGCAGAACATAAGGACAGAATTTCACAATTGAGAATTTTGGTGATGTTCAGTATCATGCTGTGAGCCAGAATGAAGTAAAATCTTGGCACTGCAATTAAGAAATGGGGGGAATTGTTTTAAGCACCTGGTTCATTTATCTGTGAGAGGAGTGGGGATTACAGGGTGTTCTTCCTCCCTGTCCTCCTCTGTGCCAGTAGGATCTCTGTGTTTTCCATTCTGTCAGGCAGGGAAAAAGCCAGTCCTGCTGCAGGATTTTGTACCTTTGCAGGCTGCCTGTGGTTTGATTTTCCAGTGGGAAAGGGGAATAATCACTTGCTGGGATACTGTGGCTATTACTTAACTGTTCCTCCTTTTTTCCCCTAAGGAAAGTTTGTCTAGCAAACTTTATTTATTTGGAAGTCCTTGCTTTTCTCTCCCAAAGGAGAATCCAATACCACAAATGCTGCCACTAATTATTTTAGCCCATCCTAACACAGAACAGTCACTGAAAAGATGGGGCTGCTGTGGTGTCTTTATGTCTGTGTCCTAGTTCAGCAGGAGGGACCAGCTAACCCTGTGTGGGGGTGATCAAAGCTGTGTATTCTACCCCCTCTATTCATTCCCCAAGGTCAATGGGCCATTAGCAGCAGCTGCCCAGGGAGCCATCATCACCTTCACACCCAGCCTGAGGGGGGCGGAGCTGCTAATGGGCCATCAACAGTTCAACACCCCCTGGCTCCCAGAGTTAATCACCCATTGTGTGAGTCCCCGCCCAGGGGGAGGGACTGGGTGCTCCCTGAGGGTACATAAGTGGTGGGTAAGAAGACCTCGGGAACTTCTCGTTGGATCCAGAGCAGCAGCAGGACCTTGACAGCAGGAGATCACCGCTTTCGCCCAGACCACAGCCCTCGCCTGCGCCAACAGATTTTTTCTTTTCCTTTTGCTCTGGACTTGGGGGAGCCACAGAGGTCTCAGGGCAAACAAACCCCCTTGGGTTTGTGCCCCAGGACACTGGGTTATACTGCTGGGGTTTTGTGAGTTGAAAGCAATTTCCCTTGTGTGTCAGTGTTGTTATTGTAATATTATTATTAAATTTTAGCTCTGACTTATAATCTCTCTCGTGGTGAGTTCATTTCCCCTGCTGGTTCACCTTTAAACCAGCACAGTCTGTTATTTCACATGCATCTGTTTCAATGTCTTGGCTTGGAATAAATGTTATCTGAATTTAGGGGGAGATGTGCCTTGGAGAGTATAAAAGTGTTGCAGCATTGCTCTGTGTCCAGCTCTGTGAAGATGCTAATAAACTGTTCAATTCTTGTATTCAAGTTTATTTCCTCCCATTAGCAGGATATAGGGAAGTATTTTAATATGCATTTTATTGACGAAGAATTCTTTACTGACTTTCCCAAATGAGAGTTGCAGGTTTTAGGACAAGAGCTTGAAATAAAAAGTTTCAGATTTGTGCTCACCAGCTCATGGCACATCTGTTTTTATTCAGTGGCAATGCTGGAATTAAATACATTTCCCCTTTATTTGGTGGCTCTTCCTGGGAGACTGTGAGGCTTTAAAAGGCCAGTAGCAAGCTGCAGTTCCTGGTGCTGTGCAGCTGGAAAAGGTGGTGCTTGAGTGGTGGCTGTGCTGTCAGAAAGGAGGTTGTTTGTGCAGTTTGGGGTCTGCTCCAGATGCTGAGCCCGCCCCCCTTCCTTTAGGAGGGACAAGCACCCTGCAGTGGGTCCTACCACAGGACTGGACTTCTTGCAAAGAGTTTCCAGCCAGTTGTGTGGTAGCTCTGTGTAATGGGAAGCTGTAAAAGGATGTTCCTTTGATTTGATTTTCCCCTGTGGCTGCAGTTCTTCGTGCCTTAAACTGTGGTCCTGTTTTGAAATGGATCTACCAGATGTTTTCGTACTCCAACCCCTACATATCCACCAATTTTGCATTTATTTCACTCTTTCTTTCTTTTTTCTCCTCTCTGTTCAGTGAGTGACCTCCAAGAAGAAGGGAAAAATGCCATCAATGCACCAATGAACCCAAGCACTGTGGACATCCATCCAGAGGATACACTATTAGGTAAAGTTCTCATGCTACACACCTTGACTAAGGTACTTTTTGGAGTCTCTCCCATGTCCATCTCAATTCCCCTTTTCCCCTCTCTGAGTCCCTACAAGAGCAACAGCATAATTTAATAGCAAGAAGTGTTTCAAACTTGTTAGAATAAAACACTTTTGCCTCTCCTGGCCATATGTGTCTTAATCTACATAACCAGTTGAAGGAAGCTGTCATGGGGACAAATGATAAAACTAAATTAAAACCAGAAAAGTGTTAGTCACTTGGATTTTCTGACTAGAAGAGAAGTAGGAAATGCGAAGCACTTTTCCTCTGAGGTGTGGGCAGAGTGTTGATTGCTCTGTGTGGATGTACCTGTCAGTGTCTCCAGTGATTTCTGCTGGGTACCACTAAAGCTGTGCATGACTTTGGAAGATGCAGAACCACTCCTGAAGGCCTGTCATAGACAAACATGACACCAGTGAGTTTAACCTGAGTCCTGTGGTGATCATGTGCTGTTATGGGTCAAATTTTGTTCAGGGTTTAACAGTATTTTGGGTGTGTAGTGGGTGTCACTTCCTTGTGACAGAATGCCTGACTCATCCTAGGCAGTGATGAGGAACTGAAGGAACAGGGGGGAAAAAGCAGCAAAATAATTCATAGTTTTTGTAGGTTTATGGAAATTTTTCAAGTGTGTTCAGCTAGCAGGGTTTTGTTTTTTTAATAAAGATTAGGGGCTCCTACTTGGCTGCTCAAGGAGCTAAAATGAAGGGTTCAGGGAGACACCTGCAACTTAAAAGCAGGAACCAGAATTTAAAATAAGAGCCTTGCTCCAGCTGTGCCCTGAATACTGGTGTCCACACCTTCAGCAGCATGA
Source organism: Pithys albifrons albifrons (assembly GCF_047495875.1). Taxonomy (NCBI): domain Eukaryota; kingdom Metazoa; phylum Chordata; class Aves; order Passeriformes; family Thamnophilidae; genus Pithys; species Pithys albifrons. The sequence continues at coordinate 43,964,321 of NC_092460.1, read as the reverse complement.
AAACATGCACGTGAACACGTGTCCACATATGCTGTTGTGAAGGTAATTCTGCAAGGGTTTGGGTTTTAGCCTTTCTGAGCTCAATTTGATTTTTCTGCCAGCATTTCAGCCCTTCTAAAAATTGCTTCTCATGTTCATGCCTCTTACACTTGTCCTTTTGGCCATTAGAGAGCACTTGTCACATACCTCCATCTCAGCAGGAGAAATAGAAGATTTTACACCTGCATAATCTATTTTATGTTCTTCCCCCATACACGGGTACTGATAAAAAGTGGGGTAGTTTTATTTCTCAAGCTTAACCAAAGGTTAAGGAGTTCCTGCATTCAGGGCCACATGTGACCAAGTTTCAGGGAACCAGAGAGTGGAGGCACAAACTCTCAGCCCAACTGCACTGATTGGTGCCATAAACTCACTAGTTCTTGGTGTAGTGTCACTTGGGACAAGTATTTTCAAATAGTTAAATACAGTTGGTGTCACTTGGGGCAGGTATTTTCAAATAGTTAAATACAAATCGAGGAGAAGGAGAAAAGTGGTTGACTGCAGTTTTTCGTGTGTTAATGTTAACATGCCCCACATGAGGACAGGGATTTTCCTGAAGCATTCTGCATGGAGCAGGGTCTGAGCTGGGGAAGGAGAGTGGAAACAATTGTATTTTAGGGAAGTGGAGCTGTGTTATCTCTCTGTGTGTCCCTAAAGTTGCCTGACACTGCTCATCAGACACTCCCCTGCTAAGATGATGACTGGGCACTGTCACTTGTCCATCAGCTGACAGGGCCCTTCCTGGTAGGAGTTGTTGCAGAGTTTCAGCACTGTCTGTTTGAACTTGGTCTCACTGAGGTTTCCCATTTCCCTTGGACAGAGGAGAATGAGGAACGCACTATGATTGATCCCAACTCAAAGGAAGAGCCCAAGTTCAAAGAACTGATCAAGGTAGGAGATCAATGTTTTGTCCTTCTTGAAGTCTTTAGTGAGCTGGAGTCACTTGCCAATGAAAATATTTAAAATTCAAACCACAATAAATAGCACCTTGTTACTGAAGTGTGTCTAAAAACCGAGATGAAGATCATCAACAAGGTAAGGCTGAAAGCAGCAGACAGAGACACAGAAATGCCACAGTGAAGCTCCACTGTCCATTTGTGTCCTTGTGATTGTCACAGTGAGCTCCAAGGCTTGGCTTGGATCCCCTGCAGTGTCTGCACATAAACCTGCTGTGCATGAAAGCAGGGCAGGAGCTTTGGAAAGCATTGGTGGGGTTTCAGGAGAAGAGCAGGACTGCAATCAGCACTTGGGGAACAATGAGGAGGCCTCTTGTGTCACAACAAAGTTGGAACTGAGATTCTTCTTGCCCTGCATCCTGTCCTCAGTTTACTTCCCAATACACTTTATTAGTTTAAAATAATGATAAAAATTATTTTTGTTAGAAACAACAACGCAACTATATCTGAAAACTTTGGATAGTGTCTATTGTTTGCAGACAGGGAGTTGAGCTGTGGCTTGTTGCCCTGTGGCACCTTGTGCCCCCTGGTTGCCCATGAGGCTCACACAATGCCTCAGCAGCTGCTCTCCTGGTTTAGAACAAGCCCTGCAATAACATCTTCAGCATTACAAGCCCACATCAAACAGAGCTTAGCAAGGAGCTGTGCTTGGGTTTTGTGGCTATTCCAATTCACCTGGAACACCATGTGGTTTTAAATGAAGTGAATTTGCACATTCTTTCTTTGTTAGTAACTAAGTCCATTAATTCTCTCAAAAGCTGCAGTGGTCTTGCATCACTCCTTCCACATGAAATGTGGTTTCTTTGCTAGTGGAGCAGTGATATCATCCTGAATAGTTCAACTGAACAAGAGTCATTGCAGTGAAGGAGCCAGATGCACTCTGAGATTCAGGAAACTTGATATCAGGATCACCATTGCTTTTAAATTGGGAATTTTCCTGGTTTTAATATGAATTGGTGAGTCTTCCCTGGATGTCATAGTCCATCAGGTGGCAGCCCCCCTTACACCTATGAGAAACATTATGCCTGGAGGTGTTGTTTGTTATCATTACAGACAATACTCTAAAAATAGCCCTCATTTGTCAGTCTGAAGTGTTCAGCTGAGTTCTCTCTGTGGCCAGCAGCCTTTTTTCTTTCCCTCACTCCATTTGCTCTGTGTGTAGTCAGTGTTTGGTACATGACTGAACAGACCCAAAGCTGAGAATTCAGATCAGGGAAGGATAGGAGTTATTTGGTGTTTATATATATAGATATATATGTGTGAGTATTTTATTCACAAAATACTCTATTTCTGGTGTCTGAAATCCGTGAGCTTCTTTTACTCATTGCTCAGTATTTGACAAATGCACAGCTAACCTCAAGTAAGAATTCTAAGTTTGGGCTGGTTTGGAATCAGATACAGAGATATCCTATGGCATATTATTTCTTCTTCTATACTTCAGAGTCAGATTTCCAAGATAGGTTATTGTGAATCTGATTAAAGCTCAGTTTCCATTAATATATCAAGTTCCTTTAGCTGATCCATGTCATTTATTGCAAAGAGTGTTTGGGGGTTCTTGTAGTTCTCTTTTGAATGCTTTAAAAAAAAAAGTTGTTAATCTCTGTGTGCTTTCCTTGTTGTGTGTTTCTCTGTGTATAAAGGTGGAGGGAATCTTTTTTTTCCTCCCTCTGGTTCAGATATGGCTGAAGGGGAAAAGTTTCAAAAAACTTCGTTGCTGCTTGTCAGCCTAAACATAATTAGGGTTAAAAACTGTAGGAATCCAGTCACAGACTTTGAAAAGGTACTTCAAACATTCCGCAGAAGTGGCAGATTTCCTGGGGGTTTCTCATTTTCAGTATGGCAGTAGGAAAAATGCAAAAAAGAGCTTCTACTAATTGAATACAAAACTTTTGAACTGCAGCTTGCAAGAATTGGGTCCTTCTGAAAAGTATTCCCTTTCCCAGGAGATACCACCTTTTGCCATGTCTAATTTTATGGCTTTTTTAGATTTGCTGAGGTGAAGAGAAAACCAGGATTTGTAGAGTTTCACATGTGGCCAGAGGAAACTGCCTCCTAAATGCCCTTTTGCAAACAAGAAGCCTCTCTTGGCTCCCAGGCTTGCCAGTGCTTTGTGCTTAGTCAAAAGGGATAAAAACATGATTTTTTCATATTAATTTCCATGCTCAGCCCTGCAGCCAGTGCAGCTTTCATACCTTTGATCTCTGCTTCCCAATTCCCCCAGAAGTTGGGTGGAAGAGGCTTTTCTTTCTTTGCTGCTTTTGGTGACTGGTCTTCCTGTTTTCCAGTTGTGCCAGATGTGTTCCTGTGGTTTGTGTTATTCCTCACTGTGTTCCCTTCTGGGGGCTCCCTGAGCTCTGCAGATTAACCCTGACCAATTCAAGTTGCAGCCCAGGGCTTGGAAATGCAACGTGGCTCTTAAGCAGACATTTGAATTGGTCTGTAAAACTGTACAATAAATAGATGTGTCAGGATTTAAAGCTCTGGTGGAAATTTCACAGCTACAAACTCATGGGTCTGTGCATTTGACACAGTTCAAAAATTATTTCTATGAGTATGGATATTTTTTATAAGTGGATATTTTGATATGAGTATGGACATTTTTATATGAGTATGGATTATTTGTATATGAGAATGGACATTTGTATATGAGTGGATATTTTATATGAATATGGATGTGCATGAAATGTCAGTCATGGTTTATGGCCATCTTGATGTTGGATTAAAGTTCTAAAACCACACTCCTAATCCCAAATACTAAAGAAAATCAGCTTATTTTAAATGAAGATATGACAAGTTAAGTGATGTAAGAAACATTTCCATGTCCTGAACAGGAAGGTGAGTCTCAGGTGCATTGGAAATCATGTGGATGTTGGAGTGTCTCCTCCAGGAGGAAGGAGGAGCCCAGTTAAACTTATTTTAATGCACAGGAAGAGCTCTGCCTGTGCCTTCTCTCTGCTCCCCTTTGATTTCTGTGTGCCTGTATCAAGCTTTTTAAATTTTTAGACATCCAGGTTATTGACCATTTTCTGCTTTTGCATGAAGGAGTCACTACAAAGAACTGGAGGGCTGACTTGCTGTGGCAGAGTCAGAAAGTATTTGTGCATGTTTATCATTTCAGTGAGCAGTGTGGTGCTTCATTTCCTTTGTGAAAGTTACAAAAAAAACCCAACCTGTGCTAAAGCAATTTAATTTACCAAATAGTAAGTTGAAGGAAAGCACCACTGCCAGCTTCAAACAGCCCAGGCTGTTCTTCCTGTGACTGTTTGCAAATTATTATCTTTGGCACCCAGAAAATTTAACTCAGTTCCTTTTCTTTTGAAAGGTCTTTTATGTTCATTCCTGCTTTGCAGGTGATTGAATGGTTTTCATAGCTCTGGTGTTCAGCAGATTGGGATGTAACAGGTTGTAGAAGGGTTATTGGACCTGTTTGACCAATACTTTAATTCTGGCCTTCTGTCCAGTGCCCTCTCCTGGTGCTGATGACAAAGGTCCAGCTCGTGGGGCTGTTGGGCTCCTGTTTGTGCAAGTGTTCATTCTGTCCCTTCTGAACCTCTTCCTTCTGGCACATTATTCATGTTTTTTCAGGGAAATTAATATATTCAGGGAGACAAATAATAGTAGGGGCATGGGACTGTGGGCATCTGTTGGCAGGTCTGATATTCACATAAAACAGGATTTTGGAGAACACAGACACCCCCAAAGGTTATTGCTGTTTGCTCTGGAATTGATGCCATAAGGTGATGTTTTAATGAGGAAAAATAGAGGGTACTCAAATTGCCATGCTGTCAAGACCTGCATTGAAAACACTAATGGACAAAGAGATGCTTTTACTCTGTTGTTTTTAATTCAGTTGTTATTTGGGAATACAAAAATATGCCTGCTCTTCCTCTGTTTTATATTCCTCATGATATGAAAGCAACATATCTGAGTAATTTTTGGAAATTTGGCTCCATTTTCTCATTCCAGGTTCTGATTGACTGGATTAATGATGTGCTGGTGGAGGAGAGAATCATTGTCAAGCAGCTGGAGGAGGATCTGTACGATGGGCAGGTGCTGCAGAAGCTGCTGGGTGAGTTCACACCAGGCAAGGGGACCCCAAAAACTGACAGGGGCCCAAATGGAATCCCTTCCAGAGCTGCAGACAGGGCTGGGCAGTAACCAGGAATGCACCTTGTTTCAGTGGTAGCTACAGCATCATCTCCATCAGCTGAAAAGGCAGGAAATCCACATAATTCCCAGGCATCTCTTTGAAGGACTAACCATAGTCCAGACAGCTGAAATACATGGTAGGAAAAAGGTGAGGAGGTTCCTGTTTGCAGTGGGGGAACCAGGCAGGAGTTCTGTCAGTGTGGTTTGATTCTGAATGCTTTTGGGCTCAGCTGTTCTGAGGGTCTGGTGGAGTTACTTTTAGTGGGGAAAAATGAGAAAAAGAGAGTGCATGGCAGCAGGAAAGTACCCAAAATGTGGGTGATTCCTGAAGGGCTACACTCAGCTGAACAACTGGGGTCCTGCAGCCCCCCAGTCCTTGCCGGGTGTGTGTTGGGGCAGCAGGCCCAGGGGGAAGAGCTCATGGGAAAGGGGTGTAGCCACCACTTTCAAAAAACACACAGATGTTGCACTTGGGGAGTGGTTTGATGATGGATTTGGCAGTGCTGGGTTGATGGTTGGGCTCAAAGATCTTAAAGATTCTCTGTAGATCACTCAGACTTAGCATATCTTACAGGAGGAAAGGTGCGCACAATTTCTGTTTCCTGACTGGCCAAAAAAAATTCATCTGTTAGTATAGTTGTTTTTTAAAAAAAATCTAGAATTTAAATTAATATTTATGCATTTTGGAAGTTGGTTTAGAAAATATTCAAAGGTATCTTGGCTAAAGAATGTTTCTCTCATTTATATTATTCAGATATTGATAAAAAATTCTTGCTTTAGGTTGATAAAACAGTCAAAATGTTCAAAGTATTTGTGAGTTGATAACCTGCAGGTCTCTTCTATTTGGGTTACTAGAGTGATTTTGTATTTTTGCTGCTTTAAGAAGAATATAAATATAAGAATATAAGATAAGTATTTATCTTCAGCTGGGTGAAATGTCCAGAAAAAACAGTTGAGAGCAGAAATATTTCCATTCTTGGAATAATAGGTTTTGACAACTCGGAGACAGTTCTGAATGCATCTCTAGAGTTGAAGCCCATCCCATTTTGTGAAAACAGTTTTGGTGAAGTACCTTGTTTTGTTTTAAAGAGTGGAATAATATTTAATTGGGCTGTGTCCAACCAGTCCTGACCTTCTAGAGAGATTCTTCCTCAGGGAGGAAGGAGAACAGAGATCAGCTGTTCCCTTTGCCCTGGAGGGCTCTGCCCCTCCCTCCTCACCTCTTCTCTTTCTTCTTTAGAAAAATTCAACTCCTATGTCTTTGGCAAGAGCCACAATGCAGAGGGAGAGAAGAATGCCTTGTTTATGACTTTGGCCACAAATAAATATATTACACAAACAGAATTGAAATCTTTATAATGGAATTTTACAAACTTTCTTGCATTAGTTAATTTTTGGAAGTAATCAACCACGATGTGACAATACCATGACAAGATTATTCTTTAAATTAGTTCCACTAAGGCAGTACAAATCTGTGGGTCAGAGGAGTGTATAACTCTTGAGGATGCAGAGTGTGCTTTAGCTTAAATTCACCTTCAGCTAACCTGAAATAAAGCTTAGCAAGCTGCAGTAAGTGTTCACACAGTTTCTCCCTTTTTTTTTGTCCTAAATTAACTAGTTATAAGAAAGTCCATTAAGCCTGTGCAGATTCCTTGTGCAGGGAAGGTTGTGTTGTGCCAAATGCTTTTCAGCAGTGGAAGAAATTGGGAGGTATAATTAATATTATTACTAACTTGATGGCCGACTGAAAGTTGTTCCATGTTTTGCCACCTGATTGATGAGCATGCTCAGCCAGGCTCTCCCAGTTTTATCACATTTTTGTTGGATTGACACACTTGGATGAAAGTTTGCCTTTCAGCTATTTTTCTTTCTGAGGAAAATAATTCTCACAGAACACTTGTTGCAGAGTCCAGCTCTGCCCAGTGGCCTGTGCTTGTTATTTCCACCCAGCCCCTTGTTTAATGTGTTTTTTTCTGTTCCCTTGGGGTGTTTTTGCTTTTCCCAAACCCAGAGAAACTGGCTGACCGTAAGCTGAATGTGGCAGAGGTGACCCAGTCTGAGATTGGGCAGAAGCAGAAGCTGCAGACGGTGCTGGAGGCCGTCCATGACCTGCTCCGACCCCACGGCTGGACCATCAAGTGGAATGTGGACTGTAAGGGCTCTCTTGGGTTTCCTGTCTCAGCTTCCCCCCCAGGCAAAGAGGGCATGACATCAATAGGCTGATCACAATCTCTGGGATACACTGTTTTTAAAAATTATTTCTTTATTTGTGGTTCTTACCACGTCCATGTATGGATTGTAACTGTCACCTTCTTCTGTGGCCTTTGTTAAGGACAGAGGTACATCACCATCATCATAATTTTTGTAGGATAATTGAACTAAACTTGTTCCAGCATGGCCTGTTACAGTCCAAAAGTGAGAATGGAATTTGACAAGTCTCTTTGCCTGGTTGGTGGAGGAGTTTCGTCTCTTACAGGCAGCAAAGCTCTTGTTAACACTGTGGAAGTTTGCAACAAGCAGTTTCTCCAGCATCCTCTAGCACAGTGCCTGGGGCTGCCTGTCTCCTTGGCCAGAGAGGGAGCTGAAGGGTCTGGGCTTGTAAATTGGGCATGTAGCTTAAAGAAAGGGTTAAATCTACACTTTACTACCTAGGAAATTCTATTTCAGGCCTTACTAATTTAGGAAAAAGAGAAAGAAGCATAGGAAGCAAAAAGTCTGTGTTGACATTTTCACTGCCTTTTTTCCTAGAGCTGTTTGTTTAAAATAAGGCCTCAGCATTCTTTGATTAGCTTAATCTCCCTTGTTCCCTGCAGCAATCCATGGCAAGAACCTGATTGCCATCCTTCACCTCCTGGTGGCTTTGGCAATGCATTTCCGAGCTCCCATCCGACTGCCCGAACATGTGTCTGTGCAGGTGGTGGTGGTGAGGGTGAGTATGGAGGAACTGGGTGGGCCAACCATCATTTGTCACTCTGGTTCTGCAGTGCTGGGCTGCTCCCATGCACTTCCCCTGAGCTCCTGTCCTTTACACAATTTGCGTCCCACTTGTTTGTCCTGGGAATGCATTTTAGATAGATGTGATCCTGAGAACATCCCATCTTGCATGTGTTTGGGACCAGCACTTGCTGTTGCAACAGCAAGGTAAAATTGTACAGTGGGACTTTGTGTAAGAGACTGTTGTGCCTGTAATTTCTGTCACTTTAACGAAGTTTTTTTGCCCTGCTTTTTTTCACAGAGAAGCCACTGAAACACAAGCAGCACAGAAAGGAGTTGCAGCAGAGCAGTCTGCAGAGCCTGTTATGGTGCTGCTTTCCCCCAGTGACTTCATGTGCAGACTTAGACATGCTGTTTTCTTTGGCATGCCCTGCAGGCTTTCATCATTCCTTTCACAGCCCTGTGTTTTTGTGAGCTTTTCTTAGATATGGAGGAGAGGTCTGACCTCAGACACCCTGACTTCTTCCTCCCTGCCCTGTGTGCTGCCCTGGTTATTCCTTCTCTGCTGTGGGTCCTTCTCAGTGCTTGGGTCCCAGGGCAGGAGGCTCTGCAAGTGCCACTCCTTTCAAGAAAGATGAAGTGATCTCAGCCTCTGCTTTGCCAGTCTGGTTGCCACACAAGCCATCACAAGGATGGTTGATTAGGCAACAGCCTCATTTTGTTTTACTTTTAAATAATGGCATTTTCCAGGCTGTCTGCCTGAATATTCTAGAGGTGCAGGGTGTGATGTGAATGAGGAATTAATGGATTCTCCCTGACTCACAGTAAATGTGTGTATTCTCCTGAAGAGGTGACTTTGAACTGCTTTAGTGCTTCATGTTAAAAACAATGAGTTAGTTATAAAGTCACATGAATGTAAATAGGAGACTAATCTCTTTTTAAATTTCTTTTGGCTGTCTTGGAAAGATAAGGAGGAAGTGTAAATATATGCTGGTTTCTCGCACCCTGGTGGTAGAAAAACTGTCCAGGACAATGAAGTGGCTTCTGTAACTGCTGTCAGAAAAAAACCCTTTGGTAGAGAGGGTTTCATTTAGATGCTTCTTCTTGCTTGCATTTTGGAGAGGACTTTGCTTTACCTTCCTTGCCAGGAAAAACCTTTCCCTGTGTGTCTGTCTTTCGATTTCATGGAGAGCAACTCCAAGACCAGACCAGCAGTAAAGCACTTTTGTTCCTATTATTTATAATGGTCACCATGATGTGGCCCTTCCCAAGAGCAGAGTTCTTGCAGCCAAGTTACTTCCAAGCCTTTTGAAATCAACCTCCAGAATTAGTTTTCTTGCTGTTTTTTGTGTGAAATAGAAAACTCTGTAACTATGGCAATGCATGCCCAAGTTACACAAGAGTCCCAGCAAAACAAGGGTTTAAATGGACCTTGTAGTCAAAATCCTGTTAAAATCCTGATGATAGCTACTCCAGGTGCTGAGTTTAGAGTCTAAGATGATGCATGTTTCACTCAGCCTGTCCTTCCAGCCTTCCTCAGTGAGGGTAGGGAGGAAATAAACTCTGTGGATTCACTCTGTGCTTCCAGTGAGAGCTGAAAATCCTGAGGTGTTCCTTCCAGCTGATTCCACTGCCTGATATTTGAAGTGTAAACTTGCATGGTGAAGAAACACCCAAATTCAGAAAACAAAAGAAGTTCACAAAGATAAGTGTAAAAACTGTCCTTCAGGCTCCCTGTGCTGGTTATTTTTACAAGGCTCAGGCTTTCCTCATCCTGGTTTTTCAGTTTGCAGCCTGGCCCACCTTGGTGCTGCTGGTGTTTCTACAGTAATTCTGTTAGTCTGAGCTGCAGGCTGAAAGGTCAGAGCCAAGGCAGGATGAAGAATAAATGTGTCTGGTGCCAGTGGTGCAAAGAATCAAAGGGGGTTTTTTTCCAGCCAGGCTCCCTGAGATACCAGCCTTACCTTCATGTGCTGATGGCAGCAGTTCTCCTGCCTGCCTTTTGGATTTCAGTTTGTTCCTTACATTGCTTCTAGGGGAGGATGAGTTTCTCTTGAAAGCTGTTCTCCTTAAGAAGTTCTTGCTTGAGATTCAGGTGGTGGAAATGATTGAGGTGGAAAACGTGTACGGAGCTTGTGCCACAGGGGGTGGTTTCCCTGCTTACCTGAGCTAGCAAGCTTTATTAACCCTGCCATAAATCATTCTGGCAGACCTGGTTCCTAGATGGCTGCTGAGATTGCAGTTCTTTGTGTCAGCTTTTTGGGTGCAGGGAAGGGAAGAAAGAAATTCCTCCATTCAGGCATGAGGCTGTGTCCTGTAGTTCTGAAAGGAGCCCATAGAGATGTTTAACCAGTTTTTCACTGGGGTGAAAGCACTTCCAGCCTCTCAGCTGGTTTGAAACTGATTCTCACCACATGCTAACTCTCACTTGGGCAGGAGACTCCTTATTCATGCAGAAAATTATCCCAGGGAGAGAAAACTCAGTATCAGGGCAATGCTATTTGCTGTCAGATCACTGGCTGAGCTTTCTGTGCTCCCTGCATTTCCCTGGGGGATTTTCCTGGCAGGTTTGTGGCTGCTCTGGGAGAGCTGCCCCCATGCCTGGAGAGAGCCCTGCCAGCACAGCCCTGGGCTGGGGCACCAGCCCTGTTATTCCAGCCCACACCTCCCTGGACAGTCAGGCTGCCACTTGTGCCCAGTTGTTGACTGACTCCATGCCATGAGTGCCTCTGCTTGGGGGATTTGAACTGGGGCTGACAAACCCTCCTGGCTTTGTGTTCCTGACCCAATGCTGACACTGGGCTCAGCAGGAGGATTCGTAGTGAGTGAGCTGACTGCAAATGCAGGTGTGGATATGCAATTCCCCACCATCCCCTGGGCTGTCAGCCTGATCAGTGCCACAGCCCTGGAGTGAGTCCTCTGCCCGCCGCGTCCCCTCTGCCCGCCGCGTCCCCTCTGCCCGCCGCGTCCCCTCTGCCCGCCGCGTCCCCTCTGCCCGCCGCGTCCCCTCTGCAGGGCTCGGAGAGTGTTCATAGAATCATAGAATGGATTGGGCTGGGAAAGACCTCTGAGATCATCAAGTCCAACCCTTGGGCCAACTCCAGTCCCTTTACCAGATCATGGCACTCAGTGTCACGGCCAATCTCAGGTTAAAAACCTCCAGGGACGGTGTTCTCTGCTCTCAGGCACTCTGAGTGCTGCAGAGCCCCTCAGGAGCTTCTCCTTCCCTATTTCCCAAGTTTCTAACTCTGTGTTCCTTTGCAGAAGCGGGAGGGCCTCCTGCAGACCACACACGTCTCCGAGGAGCTGACCACCACCACAGAGTAAGCACAGAGCACCTCAGGGTGCCACTGGGGCCTGGTGGGAGGCCATTTACAAAGATTAAAGACAGTCTGCCCCTCCTGTCCTTGCTAAATTAACAAAATCCCTTAATGTGGTGCTGTTTTAAGTATATGGAAATTACTTGGTCTCTGGAAATACATTACAAAGGAGAGATGTTCCCTGTAAATTCTTGGGTCACAGAAGCTTTTAATGCAAAGGACCTTTGGGAGCCTTTTTCTCCTGCCTTCTGGAGGCAGAAATATATAACTGATTTCTGCCCAGTGCTGTTTTCTCTCCCAAGTGAAGGTCTAATATAGATATTTTGGGGAAGAATTAGTTGGACAAAAGACAATTCTTTGATATCTCTCTCAACACTGAAGCAATACCCCATGAAAACTCTGAGGATGTTTTAACAGAGTATCCCTTCAATTTTGAGAGGTATGGCAAAGATCTCTGTTTCCAGCAGTACCTCAGGACTTGAGCTCAGCAAACCCAAACTGAATAAATAAACCCTTTCCCTCTTCACTTCTTGCAACAGATTGCTTTATGTTTTTACAGTGCTTTCTGTAAGGAGAAGGCTAGACAAGCATTTGGCTGCAAAGAAAAGCTGGACTTGTCCCTTCCGTGGCCTGGAGGCAGCTCCTCTAACAGGGGCTTGCAGGGGCTTGCAGTTTGTCAGGGCTTTGTCTCCAGCTCAGAAATTCAGCACCACTGGCTGAGCTCAGTGGGGAACATCTCTCAGATGGAAACACTCAGGAATGAGATCATCACACGTCTGGGTGGACATTAAGTGGGGTTTTGTAGGATCAGAGCTCTGGCTTAGGTCTGTGGGCCAGAATTCCTCCCCTCACTCTGGAACAAAGCACTTGGCTCTGCTCTCGCTCAGATGTGGTTTGAGAGATGGAATCTGCAAGCTGAGGGTTAGACAGTTTCTCAGCAAAATATTTACAGACTTGCATGTGTGTTTATACATCTATTTTATGAAGCTATTTAATATTACCCAGCATCAAGAGCCTTACTATTTAATGTGTTGCACACCCAGAGACAAGAATAGCTGTGGAAAATGCAGGGATCAGCAAAATCCTGCATTCACTGAATGCTTTCAGCTTCCTCTGTGCCAACCAGGGCCTGCCTCTCAGCTGATAAACATCTGCATATGTCTGCTGATGTCACTGGCTGTTGATAAGGTTTCATATCTGGCAGTTTGATTTACATAATATCCACACAGGGATCTGTGTTTTCTTTCTTCAATAAAAACAGGTTAAAGTGGGAGAGAGAACTTTGCTGCTTCTAAGCTGTGTGGTTTAGTGACTGATGCCTGTATTTGTGGAAAATATACACAGAAACACATCTATTCATTCATCCTCCATCATAAAAATTGTTATGGATAAGAAATCATAATGATGTGTAAAATATAATTATATGTTAAATATAATTACACATTTCCATTTATTTGAAATGCATCCCCCTGGCATCACTGGTGTTCTGCTGGGGACATTCCTAGTCTGGTCTGTGACACGCTCAGCCTCCTGACTTTGTAGGAGTGAAAATAGAAAAAAATCCTGGGAATAGCAGAAAAAAATCCTGCAGGAAGAGGCCCAGTTAAGCCCATGGTCTTGTCTTTTCAAAGAGATTATTCATGAACTAACCTATTCTTTTTGAATGCTCTGACTTGCAGGATGATGATGGGAAGATTTGGTAAGTAGCAAAGTTGACTCTGAGATTTATTTACTTACTTATTTGTTTGTGTCAGGCACAGAAATCTGGTCTGGTTTCTCTCAGCAGAGCAAGACAATGGGTTGAGCAATTCCAGAGGGTTGGAATGTGTTGTGGGGTCAGATTTTGTCACTCCACACAGATGTGGAGAAAGGGTAGGAGCATACCCTGCAGGATATTGTTTGTGCTCTTTGCAGTAATTTTGTTTAATTAGTGAGTAATGAAGAGTAGCTCCTCATTACAAGAAAGACACAGAGATCTGGAGTATCACTTTATCTCCTCTGTTCACTGGAATTTAGAGTTTAGGCTTTACCAACTGAAGGTCTGGTCTTCTAAACAAAAATTGGGCTTTTTTACATTGCTGCCAAGAGATTTCACTTTCTGTCTTTAGTTTTTTTCAGTGGCATTAAAGTCACTTCTCACTTAAGAGATATGGGCTCATGTAAAGGACTGTGTGTGATGAAAAATAAGTAACTAATTTTCTTTATTCACCTCTTACAATATGTGAATTCTACCATTTCCTTTCTTGCAGAGTATCTACATAATTATTGATAAGGCAATTGGGGGCTAAATATAGGGACTAAATAACGTATCTTCAGGTACCAAAGAAATTTGCATAATAAATATAGCCATTTATTTAACAGCAGAAAACTATTAAAGCATGTTTTGTAAATAAAAAGAAATTGATCTTGGAAAAGCTGTTAAAAACTATGTTGAAAACATAGATTGGGTTAGATATTCTTATACCATGTTTGGAAAGTCTCACCATGGTTTAAATTTTGTGCTGAGCTCTGCTCTTCATACACTGCTGAATGAGCATTCAGCTGAGCTCAGTTTTAAGCTTTACTGAAGTCAAGGGTCCTACCAGTAATTTTAAATTAACCAAATTAATATCTTTGACACTGAGTTGAGGATGCAGCCATAGTATTGTTTAAGTTAGGAATGGGGCATACTCAAAATTTATGATTAATTTTAGTATTTCTTTCACTTGTGTATTTTGTATACCAATTATGGATGGCAAAAAAAATCAGGGAATGATACATATCTTTTCACTTACCTCTGAAATTCCCAGAGTAGTTTGCTCTGGCATTTAACTAAACAAAATAAGATGGTAACTTTTAGCTTGGGTCTTGCTATGTGTCTTTCTGAGAAAAACCTTTAATCTCTGGACACATAACCTGCTTCTCATATTGACTGTGTTGGAGATGTGCTGATTTTACTTTTTTTCCCCTAAAACAGAGCGTGATGCCTTTGACACACTTTTTGATCATGCACCAGACAAACTCAGCGTAGTCAAAAAGGTAAAAAACGAAAGTCCAGTTTTGTTTTCCACATTTTTGGAAAGGTTTTCCACATTGCTTTTTTTGAAAGGTATTCAGAAACATCCAGCTAGTAACAGAATCTGGAGCAGGGAAAAGTTACCCCCAAGGGTCACTGTTTCAAAGCCAGGTGGTATTTTCCACAGTGCCCTGAAATGGGATTCACCCATAAATAAGTTTGCTAAATGGAAATCTTTTACAGAAGAGTTGCTGTTCTACTCAACACTAATTCATGTGATCCCCTGGTTTGTCCCCAAGGCTGAGCATCCTCTCACAGCACACCCACCCAGACTTGGTGTGGGACAGAGCAGAGGAGTGATGGAGCTGTTTGTCTCTCTGCCAGCTCCTGCTTTAGGGAAGACATAAGAACAGCTTCTTCTTTAGGGAAGAACAGCTCGATGGGGTTCCCTCAGATGGTTCCAGTGTGGCTGCTCAGCTGTTTATTAGAACAGCACTATGCAAAGATCAATTTTGCGGGCCATTGACTTAAGAGTTGGACTCGATGATCCTTGTGGATCCTTCCAACTCAGAATAGTCTGAGTCTGGTTCTGTAAATCGTCCCTTCCCTGTGTATGGAACAGAGGATGTGTGCATTTACATTAATGCTTTGAAGTCTCTGCAAGATTTTATCTTTCCTGCCTGAAATGTCTTCTAGGAAAGTGTTTTAAAGTGAGTGGAGAGCAAAGTTAACTCTTTAAAGTGTTAACACCCAGCTCTGTGTCCCTTTGGAAGATCTATGTCCCTTCAGGTGTCAGCACAGGACTGGATTGTAGTCTCAGGATGTTGTCTCTGGTATAGAAACCCCAGACCTGGGTTCCATCCTGGCTGTAGTTTGGTGTGTGTGCTGTTGGCATCTTCCTGGGCACTCTTAGCTCATGCCTTGCCCCCAGGGGGTGGATCTTCCCTAGGAACATGAAAAAATCAGTGTGGGCAATAAATGCACCTCCTGATGCATCTCCAAGCACTGATGTCAGCTCAGCTTTTTTCCTGACTTGCAGTTTCTTTGTGTGCCCAGAAAGCCACTCGTGAGCCGTGTAACAGCACCCTCTGCGGAGCTCTGGCACACGGTGCAGCAGAAGCGACTCTACCCGAGTTGTTCTCAGTTTTATGTACTGATTTATGCAAAAGCAAACAGCACAGCCCCTTATTTATCAGGCTTTTAAAAATGTCTTAAGATTGTGTGTTAACCCTTTCACACAGGCACTGAGTGCAGGTCTAACATCGCTGCTCCTGCTGCTTTCTTTTCTAGTCCCTGATCACCTTTGTGAACAAACACTTGAACAAACTGAATCTGGAAGTGACAGAGTTGGAAACGCAGGTAGGAGGCTTTGTCTGGTTGTGTGTAATCTGTACATTGCAAATTTAGGCCCTCATTCCATGAAACCTTGTTAGGGATGTGTTTCTGCCTGGGCATGTTAATGGGTGGGATCAGAGCTCTGGAGTATCCTGACATTCCTGGAACCCATGAGTAAGTGTGAATTGAAGTGTCAGTGGAGTAGTTCTCACTGTAAAGATAAATTAAGCAATTTTCCAGGCATGGCCTTGGCTAAGCAGAAGCAGATCTTCTCTGCAGAGTTCACTGAACTGTGGAGAGATGGTTATCTTACTGTCTCAGCTAAAAAGCACAGCATCTAAAGAATTATACCATACAGGTAACTGATTTGAGCCTGGGTTAGTGTAATACCAGTCCTTCACTGCTGTTTTGTAGCTCTGCTGAAATAAGGGGGTGACTGGATCTGATCTTTCACAAGAAATTGTTGCTTAATGCTTAGAGGTACCCGGCAATTTGAAGAGATCAGAGGAAGTCAGGATCCCAAGTGAGAGGTCTGTCAGAAATAGCATTCCCCCCTTGGGCAGTCATCCTGTCTGGTAGGAACACTCAGTAGTTTTGCCCAAGTACACAGAATATTATTTAGTATTTCCTGAAAAAAGTTTATTTTGACTTGGGGGAAAAAATTTATTTTATGAAATTAAACTTCCTACCTGTGACAGAGGAGACTTAATTTCAAATTTGGATTAAAGACAAGGATTTGAATGTCCAACATACATGATTTAAGAGAAATCACCAGGTACTGTAGTAGCAGCACTGGGAGTATTTAATGTGCAAACAGCTTTCCCAGGAAGTTGTTTCTTTTATATTTTTAAATCAAAAAAGCTTGCTTAAATACTGTAGAGGAGTTGGCAAGATTCCTGAAGCAAATCAAATGAATGTGAGGAAAGCAAGAGCAGACAGACAGACATACTCTAAGCCCACCCCAAAGCATTCAGTACCTCAGTAAATAGATAAGTGGCTGAAGAAGATAATTTTTCAGTCCCTGCCTATTCAGACTAAATACTTTGCACAACTAAGGAATACAAACTGTAGATCACTCCCAGGTGAATTATTTTCAATTTCTTCTGCTTAAAGCTCTTTACTGTATGTAAGTAATTAAAATAGTCATTGGCACATGGCCTTGCAAGGGTTAATGCTGTAACAATTGCTGATGGGCTTCCTTGTTCTGCTCAGGAAATGAGAGCAGGGGAAATAGTGCTACCAGATGTAGGGAGAAAGCCTCCTGTGGTTTTTCCCTGTTCTTTAGAGGACAGACAAGAGAGCAGCTCCATCAACAGCCTCTTAAATTCAAGGTGATTTCTCTGGCTCAGCTGCACTGGTGGCAGATGGACCAAAGCCCTAAATGCTTGTTAAACTTCCTGTCACTTCCTTGCTACGACTCAAAGGATCACTTGGTGACTCCTGAACCATCTTACACCTCTGTAAGAACACGGTAGAAATCAAAATACACCATTCAGGCCAAGCATCCTGTGTTCTCCTTGTTCAGGAGTGCTTGTTTACAAATAGATTCTTTCTGCCAGGCATGTCATCAATATTTCTCTTTAGTTTGCAGATGGTGTTTACTTGGTTTTGCTCATGGGTCTCCTTGAAGACTATTTTGTTCCACTTCACAACTTCTACCTAACACCTGAAAGTTTTGATCAGAAGGTGGGTAGAAATTCCAGTTGGTTGGTTTTGCATTGTTATCACGTGGTATTTTCCAGTGGTTGTGTCCTTTCTCTTTGAGCCAGGTAAATCAGAACGTGATATATTCTCTTCAGGAGCTGTGGCAAAGAGGCTGTGACACTTGATAGTTAAAAGCACTAAAAGGCTTTCTCTTGCATTTTTTTTTAATCTCAGTATCTTGGATTTTTGCCCTTGTAGCAATGAAGGGTGCTGAGGTGCAGCCAGCACCTGTTCAGTTGTAATTTTGTTATTAATGGTTTCAATTTGCCAGTATTCCCAAGGTAATGTGTGAATTTGGGTGGGGGCTCTGCCTTGAGGAATGAGGATTTGTAAATCAAAGGAGAGGCGGGCTCTGTGGTTTTGGGAAAAAGTACTTTCACATTAGAAGGGATTGGTTTTGTGACAGTGAATGAGGAGGAACTGTAGCAGGTAAAAAGAGATTAATAAATTCTGAGCAATAAACACGAGTGCAAATGGCCTGTCTTCCTTGTGTGCATGTTTCTCAAGATGAGGAGCTGCAATTAAATCTCCCCCCTTGCTTGGTATGACGTGCAGTAACAAAACTGCACAGAATTCATAATGCAAATTGCCTTGCTGAGATTTCAGTAAGCATAGACAAGAAATCTGCTATGCAAATCTCTTAGACCACGTTTGCTCTTCAATGGAGAGATGAAAACAAGGCACCTGCTTTCTTTCATTTTTCCTTTTTGTCCATACCTTGCAATTGTTGTGCCTCTGCCAGAGAGACTGAGCTCAGGGCTTAGGGGGGGTCTCTCAGTCCATGTGGGGCCCAGTCATGTTTTTACACTTGAACTTGGAAATCTGAATGACTTTCTCTATATCAAAAGTGAATATTTGCCCTTCAAGCTTTCATTTCTTTCTTGCTCATCTGTATTTTCTGCTGTGCTTAAACATGTAAATGTTAAGGAGAATTATAATTTTCTGCGCCAAGTATAGAGAGAATAATAAAGTATTTTTAAAAATTGAAGTGAAGGCTTTTAATGCCTGTATAACTCTGAGCTCTGAACACTCTCCCTCTTTCAGGTCCACAATGTTTCCTTTGCTTTTGAGCTGATGCAGGATGGAGGTCTGAAGAAACCAAAGGCTCGCCCTGAAGGTGAGGACGTGCTTTGAATGGTGTATAAAGACACAAGAGCAGGTGCAGTTCAGGGGTAGCTCCTTCCAGAGACAGCAGCACCAGAGTGGAGCTGTAAATGGGCCCCTGGACAGTTTCCCAAAGGATTCCCTGCCTCTGTCTGGGGTATATCCTTGCCTGTGTTTCTTGTCTGCAATAGATGCACTGGAGTGTCCCAGTCTGGTTTAGTGAATCATTCAAGAGCTGTTCAGTGCTGTGTTACAAATTCAGATGGGGTTCTCCAAAACAGTCAAGCAGAAAGCTTTTCATGGTCTAATTCTCTTAATTCCTACAGCTACAGCTGGTTTGGACTCCTGTGATGAGATTTCAGTGACAGATAACTAAGAGGCTTTTGAGGGTTTTTTAGGAGAACCAAGAGCAAAGAATCTTCTTGATTTATATGTACTTGGGAGTCAGAACTGCAGTGTGTAAAAACTGAGTTTTCCCTTTAAAGTCTCTGAACCTTGCAATTAATAAATGATGAGGTTTGCATTGTTGCTTGCACTGGGGATAAAAAGAGGAATTAAAACTTTATGACTGCTAAATGGGCGATTTTTTTATTCCTGATGTTACAAACTCGGTGTGGGTGAGAAGCTTCCTCAGAACAAAGGAAAGGGAGAAGCCCCTAAGAAATGTTTGCTCTGACTTAAGATGAGACAAAGTGGTGATAGTAAACAGAGTAACAAATAGTGGGGGAAAAAAAAGCAAAAGACAGTATTAAATGCCTGTATGTCCTGTCAGTACTGTTTTAAATTTGGGCATGAAAAGTGGCCCTGAAGAATATTGCAAAACAAGACACTAATTTGGGAAAGCAAAGGAGTGTTGTGAGTGTTGGAGCTGAGTCAGTGGGTGTGTGAGGAGGACAAGGAGACTGCACAACTACAAACACACCATCAGGAGTGGCAGTTTTTGAGTGGAAGGGTTAAGGAGATTGCAGCAGGAGACCAGGTAAGCCAGACAAGCCTATTTTGGGGGACAGGAATGTTAAAAATTTAGGAGAAACCTGAGCCAGTTGAAAGCTTGTCCTTTTTTGTTTCATTTTGTTTTGTTCTCACCGTTTGATCTGACAGAGGAGGTTCCCTTCCCATAAGGCTTTCTTACATCCTCTAATGAATGTTAGAACACTATAGCATATATATGTGTCTTTTGTTTGCTCAGGAAAAGGTGCGTGGATTCAGTAAGGAGCAGAATATCTTTACAGTGTTTCAATGATTGAAAATTTAATGTGTGATAGAAGCTGGAGAGCCAAGCTGGCTCACAGACCATTCCTTTTGGCTGCTGCAGGATGCACAGTCTCTTGTGGGTTTCCCTTCCCCTTCTGTGTGTCCCCATTCCCAGCTGCTGGGGTGTCTCTGTGGCTGGAAATGCCTGGAAAAGGGCTCTTGCTCATGGAAAATGCTTGTGTGGAGAGGACAGTCACATCTTGGGTGTGCTTTGTCACCACAGTTGCATTTGTAAGGTCTTGATAGTATTGCCACATGTTTTGTGTTCCAAAAACAATCATTCAGTTTGGCAGAGACTCTAAGGCTCTGCAAAAAATGTTGTTTATTAGTATGCTTTGTTAGTGCCTTGCTGAGCCATTGTTTGTTCCTCAGTAGCCTGGAAAACCTGTCAGGTGAATCCAGGAACTGGGCAGTAAATGCCTCTTGAATTAGGATAGCAAATGCCTCTTGAGTTAGAGTAGTAAATGCCTCTTGAATTAGGATCACAGGGTTGTTGGGGTTAGAAATTTTTATTTCTGTAGCCTATGCTTTCTGCAGTGCTGGCAAGAAAGAGATCTTGTGATTTTGAGTGTCTTTGTGCAGGTGTAAATAAACACAGGAGCATACACATCATCTCCCCATCTCTGTTCTTCCAGCAAAACTCAGTAGATTGGGCCAGCAGCAGGACTTGGTGCTGAATTATTGCAGCAGAATGTGTTCCAGTGGTTTCATTCATTTAACCTCTAATGAGGTTGTTAAGGAACGTGAAAGTTTTAAATTAACGGAATATTTTAAACTGTTTTTATGATTTATGGCCACTTTCAGTTAGCATTTTATTAGTTGTTGTTGGTAATGTTGTGGCTCTGCATGTTTTATCTTAAATAAGAAACAAAGGCTGAGAATGTGCTTATTTTTGGGAATGCCTGTTAGACACTGATCAATAAGGAGCACTGTAATCACCCACAAAAGGAGGATGCATCTCACACTCTGTGCCCTTTAATGCAGCAAACAAAATCATAACGAGGTCTGAAAGTTAGGAAAATAGCAGACTAGAATGACAACAGTGAAGGTAATTAACCTTCAGTCTGTGCTGTCAAGGAGTGGAGGTGGAATTTCCACCACTGGAAGATGTATAAAAAGAAAAGGAAGATAAGAAAAAATAAAGTAGTGTGTTCTTTCCTCTGGCTAAACTTATATTTTAAATCCATCTCTGAGGGAACTGGGAATGCTGTGGTAGGAAGCAGCTTTGTGTGATACCTGAAAAAACTAGAAATGTGTTTTATTTTTAGTTATCCAGGTAGGAGGTCTCTTTTTTGAGGTGCATGACTTCACAGCAGGCAGGATCTTCCTTTGGGGCAGATTGGGATTCTCTTGCAGATGCAAATTAAAACTCATCAATGAAGTATGTAAAATAATATAGGAAAAAGGGTAGAGAGAAAGCTCCTGACAGTCCCAGATGAAATGTGGGGCAGAGTGTTACCCAGTTGGGGTCAGAGGGGAGGGCAGAGGTGTCCTAGCAGTGACTCTTAATTAAAACAGGCAGTAGGTGTTTCCCTTGGCCCTCACATTATTTATACTTAGTCTTGTTTGCTGTCTTCCTGGGTCCTTTGATGATTTGTTAATTATCTGTTCTTCCTCACTTCTGCTTCCATATATGTTGTTTATTGTGTGTTTTTTGCTTCACCCTCCTTTTCTCCTCCTCCTTTCTTACACATGATACCCCACCTTCCTTTCTCCCTGTTCAGCCTTCTCTGTGCCTCCCCCTCAGTCCCTGGATCACATGTCTGTGCTATTTCTTGGCCTTTTTTATAGCTGTAGCCTGGGACCTGTTCCCTGGTGGGGAGAAGGGATATTAAATGATAGAAAGTTTTGGTTCTCCTGAGAACTCCTGCTCTGTTTGTGCATGGTTGATATCCCTGCAGAGCTGTGGAGTGTGAGGTTTGGTACCTCTGAGGGGTGTGACCACTTGATCACTCCTTCCCTGGGCTAGGAAATCCTTGGGGGTATTTCCCAAAGCCTTTACCCCACTCTGAGATGAGGAAGGGAATTCTCTTTCTCCTGTTGCCCAGGGAAGTTCCTGTGACTGTGTGATCCCAAGGGGAGGGCATCATTTGGGACATTTAAAAGGCTTGACTTGGGGAGATCAGAACTCTGAGGGAGTTTTGTTGCTAATTCCACCAGCTCAGAGATGTGGGGACTTGCGTTCCTTTTAGGAAAATGAGGGAAACCAAAATGTGGATTAAGGATTTCTCCTTTTCTTCCACAGATGTTGTCAACTTGGACCTGAAGTCTACCCTGAGGGTTCTGTACAACCTGTTCACCAAGTACAAGAACGTTGAGTGACCCTGGAAGCTGCTGAGGCCTCTGCTGAGGCAGGAAGGACAATGAGCACCTCTCTGCACACTCCCACTGTGCCTTATGCTGTTCTTCAGGCCTTCTTGCTGCACTTGGTGTGCTCTCTGTAGTGTTTGTATGACAGTTCCACTAAAGATTGTGCATGTGTATTCTCTAGGTCACTTGGAAATGTGTAGCTATGTCACACTTTTACCAGAAGATGCTGTTGTTTGTTATAACCTACCAGTGTTCTTTTGAGAAAGGAATTATACCACTAACTACTTTAATAAGCAGGGAAAACACAAGACCTTCCTCCTGGCTGGAGGCTCTTTGATTGTACACTAGACTTTTCTTTTGTCCACTCCTTGGTTGCAGCTGGCATGTGATGATTTTCCAGGCTGAATTGGTAGCAATAGAAAATCAGCATTGGGGTTTATTTGGAAGCTGAACCTTTTCTGTTAAATAAGGTTTCATGTGTTCTGTTGGGTGGGTTGGTTTGAGGGAAATTGCAGGCACTGTCTGAAGCTGATGGCAAGAGCTTCAGTTTGTGTGTTCACCTCATTCTACTCAGTGTTATTTCCATTCAGTGTTTACACAGAATAAGCCTTGCAATGGGATGGCCAACTCATCTCTTCATGTCTGTTTTTCTTTCATGTCTTTTCTAGGAGAAATTTGGTTGCTAGGGCCACTATTACCCACTAAACCTCAGTCAGGAGCTAGTCAAACAGGCACAGGCTGGATTAAGGCATTTTTGTCCCTAGTTGTTTCTGAAATAATGAGCTTGGCAGTTTAAAGGTTGGTTCTTCCTTTCCTGTAGCTGAGTTAGGGGATCAGATCACTCCTGTTGGAGTTGTTGGCAGCTGGAGGGGTCTGGGGGTCAGGCTTTTATAAACAGACAGGTTTGCTCTGCTCCATGAGCTCACCTCAGTCCTGTTTTTCCTTAAAAATGGGTTCTACAGCAAACATTATTTACCCTTGAACTCAGGTTCAAGAGGAAATGTGCCATTTGAATGGTATAGTTTTACAATTGGAACTTTCTCTGTCCCTCATTAAACATGTTTTCATCTCAAAGGGAGAGAAATGGGCTTCTGCTCCTTTGTTTCGTATTGTTTTAGTATTTGAATTATTTGGGTCACCTCCCCTCACACCTCTGAAACAAAGATGGAAGGAAATTGCCCTTTATTAACATGAAAAACTGAGATCTCTGCCCAGTAGGGTGCTCTGGGGAATCACTGCTTGCCTGTGCTTTAGGAAGGAGCTGACCTCTCCCTGCTTATACAGAGCCTGCAAAAGTTGGCCTTGAGTTCAGCTGGGGCCACTAAACTCTGCAAACCCAGCGGTTATTACAGAGATTTACAGAGGGACTCAGGGCTGGTGGGTGGGTCAGCTGTCCCGGCAAGTCAGTGAAATTGGGCTAAATTCTGTGCTGTGTAATAAGGGGCTCCTGAGGCTCTCAGACTTTTAGTTTAATCCAGTGTTGTCTGTGGGAAACAAGTCTGTTAAAGACTTGTCATTCACCAGCCTCCCTTCAGGTGAGGTGAAAGTGCCAATGCTGTTTATATTCTCTGAGTTGCTGGGAAGGACCTCCAGAGAGTCTAGTTTTTGAAATTGCAAGCAATATTAATATCAAAACCAAACAGAAAATAACAGGAGAGAATGGTAAGAGTGATTTGGCTTTCGGGGCTGGTTCTTTCTGAGCTGGCATTATCCAGCTGCCTTCTTCATGCCATGGGAGCAGATGGGAATGCACTGGCAGGTGTGCAGTGTCTGTTTTGTTCAATTACTTGTTTCTGGTCACTGCAGAAACCTGAGTCCCTCTGCTGCAACCTGAGGCATTCCTCATGTGGATATCCTGTCAGCCAGGACTGTATCTTGATGTTACTGTCCCAGATGCCCTGAGCAAGTTTGGGGCAGGTGTCAGACTACAATCTGTTATGTTTTTAAGTGTTTGTGAAAGTTGCACAGGGAGAATCCTCTTTCCTTGGCTCTTTGCTGCCTGGCCAGCTCCCTGTTCCTGCAGTCACCGTGTTTATTGTTAACAGGGTTGTGAGCAGAGTAGATTTAGCTGCACTGGAGCTCCATCCCAGTCTGTGCAGTTTCCAGAAAGAGCAGTGCAGGTGAAAGTGCAGGAAAAGCCTCTCTGAACACTTTGGTCACACCTTTCTGCTACATGTGATGCTTCTTTTCCTCTCCAGGAGCAAAGTCCATGTTAAAAATGTTCTTCACCATCTCTTTGTGTTACTGGGCTTTGACATTTGTTCCCTGGGTCCCAGTGGGACAGATCTCAGTCCTGTTGAGATCAATGCTGGATGCTCTGCAGCATTAAAGCTTCCACATTTGGAAGTGCTTCATGAATGTCTGACTTTTTCAGTCCATACAACTTGACTTTTGGGTGCATCTGCTGGACACACTCAGTTCCACTGAGCTCTGTTCCCACAGGAGCAGCTCAGATGCTCCTCTGCTGCATTCTGCTTTTCAAGATGTAAAACCCAAAAGTGGCAGATTTGTTTTCTTTTTTAGTCAGCTTCAACTTTATAGGATTTCTTACCCCTCTTCCCCACACCCCAGTGCTTTCAGTATTAATGTATTTTTTAAGAGTATTTTCTACTGTTTTTAACAGTGTTTACTCTGGATTTCTAACTACTAAAAACCAGCCTTGCAGATCAAATTCTGGACTTGTCACATGCTGGAGACATCCAGCTTAGTGGTCAGAGTTGTGTACTGTAAGCAAGTTACAATGCAATGCTCTGTTTGCTAAAATTCACAGCAGGAGTGTTATGCATGGTTTGGGACAGGTGTACTATTTATTCAAATAAACAGATAACGATCACTGTGTTTTCTATATCTTATTTCTGCCAATGGGACAAGTCTGTGGGAAGAACTTTTGAATGGCGAGTTTCAGTGATCTCCCATCAAGGGTCTGAGAAACAGGATGGTCTGTGCACACTTAGAAGAGCAGTGGTCTCTGTTTCTGTCCCTGGTACAGGTGATGAGATGGCATAGCCAGACACAAGTGACCTCTTCTGCAGGTTTCTTTAGCTTTTTTAATATTGCTCAGCTACTGGACCTGATCACCTTGTTTCCCTTTGTCCTTCCACAATAGAAGAGAGTGACTGAATTATGATACCGTTAGAAGACTTGGGACCCAGTTCTTGCATATCAGCACAGGAGGGAATCCTGGCATACCAAAGCCAGTACCCTTTGTGCCTGCTGAGCTCTTGGGAAGCTCAGGGAAATCTGGAGTGACACTGAAAATGTCTGTGTGCTTCCCTTTGCTCTGTGTGCAGAGAGCACGGAGTGGCTCTCCCCTACTGCAAGGCTGTGTGGAGAAGCAGGAAAATGCATTATCAGAACTTGCTGTTGGTGGGACTGTTGTTGATTCCTTGAATTGTTCTTCAGTGGCTACTTTTGTGTGAGGGCCAGGTGTGTGGGGTGTGTGTGTGCACGAGATGGGCTTTGGGAATGTGCAGAAGGACTCGGGGTGGGGGCAGATGTCCCTGAAATCAGATGAAGCTCTGAGACAATTTACTGGTGCTGTTCTACAGGAATTTGGGTGCTCCATGCACTCAGGCAGCATCATTTTTGGAGGAAAACAGGTGCTTGTCCATCACTTGCGTTTCAGACTTGTTTTTTTAGCACTGACCCTGCATTGTGAATGAGGCTTTCAAGGAAGAAATCCTCTGTGTTGCCAGTTGAAGCAGGGAGAGACCCAGGGATTACAGATGTGTTTCCCAGCAGTTAATTCTTCCTGCTCGCTCTGCCTGCTGGTATGAAACTGGTTATGTCCCAAGTTCCCAACAGCATCTCCAGCGATACCTTCTCTTTGTTTTTCACTCACTGCATGCTCATACTGCAGAATGCACTTCTGAAAAGGTAAGAAGGTTCTTTGCTAATTTGCTGTATTTCAGTGCTTGTTATCTAAGAGTTACATTTGCCCTTTGAATCAGGATTTTAAGTTCTCAGTTACTAAGAATTCATGGCATCTGGAGATCTGTTTTCAACCGAGTTTCCTTTATCCCATTTTGTCCACTTTTGTCTTTGGCATGGAGTTAACACGGAAGCTGGTCTGTGAACAGTGTTAACCCAGACCAGCCTGATTTGTGTGCTGCTGTTTCATTCTGGGGGTCAGGGAGGGCTGCACAGTTGCTTTTGTTTGCTGAGAGAGTTAACAAATGGAACTGGAACGTGCAGGAAATGTCCAGGGAAAGTGGTTGCTGTAGGAAACTTTCCCTCTAGGGGAGATAACTCTTGTCTCAGAGGAGCATTTTGGGCCTGGCGTGGCTAATTAACTCTAAGGACAAATGAGTTAATCTGCCTGGATTTCTCCTCCCACCAGGCAGACAGAGTGGGGATGTCCTGCATTACCAGAGGCTGGAAGGGCCACGAGTGTGATGCCTAAGCATTTAGTGGGGGTTTTTTGTAGATTTTATAACCACAGAACTTACATAGGTTCTTCTAGGTTGCTGAAATCCTAAAGACAGTTACTAAAGCTCTTTCCCACAAAATTATGAGCTTTCTCATGCCCTGCCAAGGCCGTGGTGTTTGTGAGGAGTCACCTGAAGACAGCAAGGCCTAGAGATCCTGGAAGATCCCCAGGGAGCTGTCCTGAAGACCCCCATGGCTGGGGCACAGAGGGAAATGAGAATCATGGTTGGTCGTTAATAACTCATATTTAAATTACTAGAGAAGTTATAAAAGTATCATTCCTGGTCACGGGGTTGCAGCCCTTCTGGTGTGCACCTTAGAGGTTTCTGATAAAGGTAACCTGTTTATCTGTCTCCATTAAAACTGTTTTTGAGTGTCTGTTTTCACAGAATTAGGTAACAAAGTGCAACAGGACAAGGGGGCACAGACTCAAGCTCAGCCAGGAGAAATTCAAGTTGGAGATCAGAAAAAAATTCTTTGCAGAGAGAGTGCCAGGCATTGGAATGGGCTGCCCAGAGAGGGGGTGGATTCCCAATCCCTGGAGGTTTTTAACCTGAGATTGGCCATGGCACTGAGTGCCATGATCTGGTAAAGGGACTGGAGTTGGACCAAGGGTTGGACTTGATGATCTCGGAGGTCTTTTCCAACCCAATCAATTCTATTCTATGCAGCTTGATTTTTGTCTGTCCTTGCCTGGTTTATTGTTCCATGCCAAGGAAAAGTCTCCCCAGGGGCAGAGCAGCCACCAGCCCTGCTGGGCAGTGCCATGCCAGAGTTATCCTGTCCCTCTGATGCAGGAGGGACTTTTGATTTTTGATTTTCACATTTTTATAGATTTTAGGAACACAGTAGCTTTAGCAAAGTAGACCTAGTGTGTTAATATATTTCCAGCAGCTTGAGTTTGATGTTTTTCTATCGCTACCCTTGTCCCAGAACTGTGAGCTCAAATTCCTTAACTGTTTAGTCTTTTTATCAAGGTTGAAGAATATCAAAAGGAGACATAAACACAAGTCAGATCATTGGAAGAACTCCAGGAGCCCGAAGAAGAGGAGGACTGATGAAGAGGAGGTCTCACCCACCCCAGACTCAAATCCTGAGGGGTGGAACAGGGGCTGGAAAAGGTTGAACTGGAAATGTGTAAAGTAATGATTGTATGGATCATATTATAAAAACCATGGAAATTAGAGCTTGTCGATGTATTCCTGGGTGAGCCTGGGTGTTCATTAAAGTCACTACCCTCTTCTCTCCTACTAAAATTTGGCTTGGAGCCTTTTTAACAGCCTTTTCAGGCAGCACCGCAGTGCTGTTTGCTGTCACAGGAGCTGCGGGTTTCCTGTACTTGTGTTTGTTCACCCTTGGCAGGGCCTGGCGCACACAATGAGGGTCCGGATGTGCCGCGGTTTCAGCTCAGCACCACTTCCCTCTCCCCACAGATCCCTCCCTGCCTGCTCTGGGAACATCCCGGAGAGTTGCTGGAGAGCTGCTGAGGCAGAGAAAGGTGAGTTTGGCAGCAGGGACTCCTTCCTGAGCTGTGTCAGATTCCATGGGCACTTTCTGTGGGTTGTTCTTGCTGAGGGAACCTCTGAGGGGAAAAACATGGCGCCTGAAAGGGGAAGTGAGGCTTAAACTTGGTGCAAAATGCACATTCTCTTGGTTTTTTTCCTGTACTTATTGTTTTAATTGCAGTTTTCTGAAGACGGAAATATTATTGTTCACATTCCCCCTTGGATTTTGTGCCCTGCTTTGTGTGATCTAGGCAGCTGTTGTTGGAAACTGAAGTAATGTAGGGTAAACCTTTTGTCTGTTCAAACAGCACATAAAGCTGCAACTGTTTGGTACCAGTGCTGAGTGCTCTGTGTACATTCTGCAGGTAGTTTGTAAGCCACAGACACCACCTGTTGATGTTTTACCTCAGGAATATCTGAGAGCCAGACTATGAAGACTCAAAGAGTAAAAACGAGCTGCTCTGACCCAAGCAGAGAATTAATTATCTGTAGTTGTGGCATTGCAAGGTTGTGCAATACCCTTGTAAAATTTCACTTGCAGTTCATATTCACAGTCCGTAATGAAACCTCAATTTTATCTAATAATGTCATAATGGAATGCCTCTAAAATAAGTATTTGAGCAGTTATCTCTTACAATGATCTCTTCTCCAAGCACTGAGAAATAACCTGTACAGGAGGATGGGGGCTGGAAAAAGCAGAACTGGAAAAACCCAGCTCTGAGTAGCAGATTTAATCCATGGACTGCAGGGCCAACATGGAAACCTCCATGTGAAATGAGGCTCTTCCATTCCTTCCTGTTCTCATTAAACAGCCAGCAGGTGTCCAAACCCACCATGTTCCATTTTAGGCTGTTTCTTTGGATGTTCCCCTTGGCCAGGCTGCTGCTGCCTGGGACCGAGCCTCGTGCCACCTGGGAATGCTAATTATCAGTAATTAACAAGTTATTCAGTGGTGAAGAACTGTAGTTCTCAGGCCCTGAAATGCCTGTGGGGAATCAGTGGTGACAGGTGTGAGGTGAAACACAATCCTGGCTCTGGGTGGTTTGGTGCTGCTTGGGAATAAGATGTAATAGTTCCATTAAAGTGTCAGCTTGATGAAAAAAGCAAACAGTGTCAGGAATTTGGAGGAGAGGAGCAGAGAACACCAGGAATGCTGCAGGGCACCTCTAAACCTGGGCAGATTTAGTTCCTGGTGCTTCAAAAAGGCTGTGATAGTGCTGGAGGAAGCTCAGGAAAGGGCAGGCAGGATGATCAAAGGCACTACCAAGTGGTTTCCCAGTGAAGGGTAACTGAAGTGTAGGCTGTGCTTTCTCAGTTCTTCAGGTGGAAGGTGTGAGAGACACACCAGTTCAATGGGGAATAAATATATTGACAGCTCTGAATGACCAGGCCCCCAGTTTTGATTCAGAAAGGCTGAGCTGCAGCCTCTTGAGGAGTTTGTTAGGGAACTGTCTGTATATCCTTGCTCTGCTCATGTTTTTTGGAGTTCTTTCCCCCCCAAATTTCTGGGTGCTGTAAGGACTGGATAACAGGCACATTAGTCTTACCCAGGGTAGCAATTTTAACACTCTGGCTGAGTAGGACACACAGGACTGAGGCCTTAGAGGATATTCTATCACATTCCTGCAAATTCTGAATTTCAGGCCTTTCCTTACAGCTTTCCAAGTTTTGGAATCCCTGTGAGGTGCAGAAAGTTGAAGGAAATGAGAGATACACAAGCTGAGTGAGTGGAAGTTGTGGCTTACACAGACAATTGCTGTTCTGAGCAGGACTTCCCAAGGCATAACAGCTGTCAGAAACCTCATTTGAAAGTAAGTAGTCCTCAGGTTGCTTTGTATTAATTAACTTTTCCCTCTCAGGGCACTCATCTCAGATAGTTCTGTCGTTCCTCAGGCATGAAGTGACTCAATTTCTCCAATCTTATTTTATCAAGCACCTTTTTAGAGATAGCATTCAGTGTTGCAGCCATCATAATGCAATTAATTCCCTCCTCACCCCTTCTCCTAGTGCCTTGCTGGCAATTTTGTACCAATTTCCTTTACCAGATTGATGTGCTTTGTTATTTTGTGCCAATATTCTGGACTTGGCAAAATCCCTGTTAAAATATAAAAAATATTTGTGCATTTGCAGTATATGAGTCAGATTTTTTACACTTAAATCAATATACATTTAGTTTAAGCTTGTAAAAGGGACTGTTCAGATTCCAACAACTGTAACTTTTTATTGAGTTTCAGTCTTTGCCAAGCTAAAGCATCCTGGGTTTTTTTAGTCTTGTGGACTTTTTTAATGTTGTGGACTTCAAGCAACTCCTGTGCTCTTGATTTAGTTGTCTGCAAGTATTGGTCATCTGAAAATTTTCTAGCAGATACCCATTAATACCTTGGGACTGGAAGCTTTTCCATATCAGTTGAAATAGGATTTTACTCATCCAATACAGATAAAACAGTTAGATGGAATTAAAGTAAGTTTTAGTACTTCAGGGTTTTTCTCCTACATGTTGATGATTAACAGAAACAATGAAAATTGTTTTTAACTTTTTTTCTTTACACATATTTAAATATATTTTCAGATTAAAAAAAAAAGGTAATCCACTGGTCCTGAAGTAGTAACTGATAAAAAAATCCCTTTGGTTTGTTTGTGTTCTCCTTAGCACTAATTTTGATCTCTATGTGCCTTTACTGATGTTCCTTTTTCCTCCTTATTTTGTGTCAGTTTACCAGGAGTGAGAAAAGGCCATGGATCCAGACTTTCTGAATGTGCTTACACAGCCCTCTGCACTGGATCAATTCCTGCATGAGACTGTCATTGCTAAAGGTGGGTGCTCTGAGCCAGGAGAGGAAAAGGGCTGAAGGACCAAACAGCAAATGTGCAGTGGAGATGACCTGGATGTTTTCCAGCAGGGACCCCGTGGCTTTATGAGCAGAGTGAGCTCTGGGTGTGCACTTTGGCTGCTGCCACTTTGGAGGCACATCATGAAAAGCAACACAAATTCCAGCTGGTTCTTTAACTGAAATTTAAATTTCACACATAAGGATCTGACCAACTTTGTTTTCCTTTTTCCAGAATTGTCCATCCAGATCTCACTGGTTTGAATGACACTGGAGCAAAACTTCCAAGAACAATCTTAATAGTCTGATACCCCATTTCCCTGCTCATAAGGAATGAATTAAAATAAAAAATGGCAGTGTTTCTACATATGGCAATTAGTGGTATTGAAAATATCAACTTACAGCAGATTTTCCCACAAACTTGCATCAGTTTTGTCTGACATTGTAATAGAATTTCATAGAATTTCATAGAATGGCTCTTGTTTGCTTCCTTCCATAGGTGAGAAGAAGAAATTCATAAAACCAACTTCAAGCACCAATCCCAGACTGGAAGAATTGAAACTGGTACCATTTCTTTTGCTCTATTGCTTAACCCTCACCTGCAGTTTGTTTTAGGCTGCTGAGTTAAAGGAGCCAGAGAACCTGTGGGGATCAGCCCTGTGATTTCCCAGCTCCTGGAGCCCACTCTCTCCACGTGGGAATGAGCATTCAGGTTGTTCTGTGGTAACTGTGAAGGGGGAATCCTAAGGCCAAGGAAAGGACTTTATTTCCAAATAGTTTTGGAACCCCCAGTGCATTCAATCCTGTCTTTAATGGCACAGCCCTGAGGAAGGCTCACACACTGAAATCTCCTGGCAGAAAAGTGGCATGGCTCTTAAGGGACCAGCACTTCCTGCATTATGGAGATGCTAAAACTGTTATAAATATTATGAAAAGCAGCTTAAACTGTGTGCTGATATTTGTATTACCTGGCATTTCTAAACCCATGGATAGGTGTGTTTCTGTATTAGGTTTTCATGCACATTTGATCAAAAAGATTTGGGTTTTGTGTCAGGCTTTCACAATGGTTTTACACAAAGGAGAAAATCTGAAAGGTGGTGCTGCAAAATGCAATTATGTTGTCTACAGAAACACTGATCAGTTCTTTCCAGATTGCAAAAATGAAGAGTTTCCCTCAGTTTATGATTCCTGTGAGCTTCAGTGCTTGATCCATTTTCTGACAGACTTCTGAAAGAATGCTCTTCATTGTCTAATTTATTTTCTTTGGGTGATGTGGAGGTGGAGATGGAGTGCTGAGGGAGGCACAGCCCTCTGGGTGCCCATCAGTGCCACTTGATTGTCTTCTGAATCTAAAGGATTGATGTCACAGGTCTGTGGTCAGCAGTGCTCGCTGCTTTTCTGACCTCACTCCTTGTTTGGGGTCCTGCTCTACCCCTCACCCTTGGGAAGCATCACCTGCAAGCATTAGCTGGGAGCACAGCTTTCTACTCTGGAATATTCCTCTTACTTCTTAGCGTAGAATTTGTATTACACGCTGACAGCTGCTCAGCTCGGGCATTGTCATTTCTTGTGCAGTTTCAAGCATCCCAGAGATATTTTTAATTTTTTTTCAGACCCCCTTTATATTTTTGTTAATGCTGGCTAACTTACAGGGATCTGCTGTGGATCTTCTCCTCTGTTTACAGCAAGTGAGAGAGGCATTATCCACAAGACAAACTCCAGAGACTCAAATAGTGATACAAGCAATACCCTTCCCTCTTCCAGGAGGGCTGTCCATGTTAACAGCCAGCTGGGGCTGCTGCTTTTCGGTTCTGCTCCACCAGGTCATCCTCCCTTTCCATCAACATATGTGGATAAACCACATGCCTGGAGAAGTGCTGAGGAGCTGCTTTGTGCAGGAGCACTTGGATTCCTTTCAGCTGTAGCCAGCCCTTGGCTTCCTGAGCAGCTTCCCCTTGCAAAGGCAGGAAGGATATTGGAAAGCCTGGTGGGAGGATTGCCATGTAAGAAAGCCCCAAAAAGGTGTTTGGGCACTGAGCAGTGTAATATTGTAGAAAGAAAAAGCAAATAATAGGAGAGGAAAGGGAGGAGTGACAGTGACATGAATGAGTATAAGGAACAACCCAGAGAATGAGTGAAGCCTCTTTTCTTACAAACTTCTGTCTGGTGGTTGGATTTGTGTGAATTCTGTGATGTCTGATGAGGGCAGGGGGTGGGAAGAGCTGTGCAGCCTTTTCCCTGCTGGAAGTGGGAATAGGGTCTGTCTCCCCAGCTGGATAACCAGTCCACAAGATTCATGGGAGAATAACTTAGTTGTCTGTCTCACTTGAAAATTAGGAAGAACTAATGATACTTCCCTTTACAAACCAACCAAAAAACACAGAGGAAGTGGAGGTTGAAAGCAAAGCAAGATGTGATAAGGGGCTGAAGAGAAAGGTGAAACACAACATGGTGCTGTACTGTCTGAACAACAGGAGTGCTTTGCTTTCCTCTGCAGCTGTTGATTGACTGGATTAACAGAACTCTGCAAGAGGAACACATTGTAGTTAAAAGTCTGGAGGAAGACCTGTATGATGGGCTGGTACTTCATCATCTCTTGGGTGAGCTGTTCTTTGGGTTTAGTTCACAGCCACACCCCGGGGGAACTTCAGATCAGAGACTGAACCTCCCCAGTCCCAACAGCAGTGACCTGCAGGGTCTGCCTTCCCTCACAGAGGGAGCACTGCACGGGGAACCAGCTTGATAATTGCAATTCTGAGCAAAGCCTGATGATCCACAGTTGTTTTACATCATGATTTTACTTTGGAGAAAACCTTTGACCTGCTAGTTTACATAATAAAAAGATTTTGCACTTTGAAGTGTGCAATTCAGTGTGTCTGAGGGAAAGGAGGGTTCGTGAGTTGGGAGCACAGGGGTGACTTGTGGTGGGTGCTACGAGAAACATTGGGTGGAATCAGCACTATGATATATGTGTTTTCCTGCTTAAAAAAATAAAAATTAAAAAGTTCTAGGTCTAAAGAACTGGTCTGGAACTGGAACTGATAAAAATCTAAGAGGCTTTTGACACTATGTGGTGCTTGTATAAACACGTGACGTCCTGGAGCAGCCTGTTGATCTATTGTTTCTATTTCTCCATCTCTCCTCTCTTTACTACATTTTCCTTTTCCTTTTCACTCTTATTGGGGATGCCTTTAAAATGGTATCTCCTTTCCACCAAGGCTGAGAGCAGCAGCATGAACAATACTGGCTGATTGTCATTGTTGCCTGAGCAATGAGCTGGGATTTCTTCTATGAGTTCATGTTGACTTTGTACACCACCTACAGGAAAGATCCACTCGTTGGATTTCTGTAGCACCCACCAGGAAAAGGAGGAATGGAGAGTAGTGTGAGGGTTGGGGGATGGAGCTGCAAGGAATGACTTCAGTCCTCTCCCTTTTTCAGAATTTACTGAGAATTCACTTAATTTACTAAGACACTCTGAGAGCACAGGAGTGTAACAAGGCACATGGATGTGGGCCTGGGGAAGCTACTGAATGGTATCAAACATGTGAAACAAGACTTTTGCTGTCATTTTATGTTTCTGATTTATTTCTGGTTTTTTTCCTGTGGTGGTGTTAAAATCCATCCTTCTGCTTCCCATGGGCTCTCTAAAAGAAAAGCTGGGATCCCTCAAGCTGGATGTTGACAAGATTGCCTTAACAGAGAAGAAACAGCGCCAGAAGCTCTCTGTGATCATGGAAGCTGTGGCCAAGTGCTTGCAACTGGAGGAAAGGCAGCTCAAGTGGAGTGTGGAATGTGGGTGCAGGAGTGAACCTGGAGGGAATTATCCACAATCCCGGGGCTTCCTCTGCTCTGAGGCTGCTCTGAGCAAAGGGCTGCCAGAACGGGAATTAAACAACCTGGGTTTGATTCCTGGTTGAATCTAAAGTGAGACAGGAATCTCTGACCCTGCCTGGGTCTGTCTGAGGGTGTGACTCATGGGTCACTCAATAGCCCTCACTGCCCATGCAGACATCCCACAAAAAGAACTTTTAAGCTGTGCTATTGCTGAATTGTGGTATTATATAAACCCCAATCTTGTGTCCCACCCTTGTTATGGCCCTCCCTGACTTTGGGATCCTCTGCATAGGGAGAATTCACGATTCTGGAGTGCGGTTTAGCTGTTTTGCACACCAACCCCTGTTTTCTTTCTCCCCATGGAGCAGCTATCCTGGCAAAGGACTTGCTGAGCACTCTGCACCTGCTGGTTGCAATGGCAAAGCACTTCACTCCCAGCCTGGCCCTGCCTCCAAATGTGCAAGTGGAAACAATCACCATTGAGGTATTTCTGGTTCCAGGATTTCTTACAGTAGGTCCCAGAGTCCTTTCACATGGCTAAACTTGCTTAGAACTGTGTAGAAATGTGTGTGCAGCTGTGAAAGACTTGAAGAAACTTGTGTTTTCTTTTAATTTCTGCCTTGGTTGGATTAGATTTGGTTTTCAGTTCAGTTCTGCCTTTAAAAGGGCAGAAACAGTGTGCTGTTTTGGTTCCTTGATCACAAAAAAAAAGAAATTGTCCAAACTGGAAACAGCTGTTAATGCCTGTAAAGAAGAAATTCTGCTCTTACTGTCTCTAAATATTTTTAAATAGAAGCATGTAGTCATAACTCATAACAGTGGTTTAATTCTGAGGGTTTATCTCTTTAGGGAAGGGAGTCTGTACTCACCTGTCTCTTCAGGCTGTCAGTTGAGTGAAGCACTGGGGGGTTTTTGATGCTTTTTGGAGTACTGGGAATTATGTAGAGGGAAAAAGGTACAAGGATGTAGGAGAAGATCCCAAGTGGCTTCAGAAAGAGGAAGAGTTGCCATCCTAAATCTAAGCATCCCAGGAAAGTGAAGTGCTCTGCAGGGAGATTCATCTTTGGGTGTCAGGCCATGGCACAAGGGTGTTACAGGGCAGAGGTGACAACCTCCAGTGCTGGGAAAGAGAAGCCCTTAATGCAGGGAGGGAATTGCTGCCTGCCCAAAGCAGCTCCTGCACCAAAGGCTCTCCAGGAGAGACATCGAGGACTGGAGCTCCCCAAGCACCTGCACTAATTGTAGGGCACTTAATGAATAAATGCCCTCTGGTGATGATTGAAGGCAGCCAACAAGTCATGAAAGCCTCATTGTTGCTTATGATTTTTGTGTGTGTGACAAGCCCCAAATCTTTTATTGTGTTTTCAACAGAACACCTCCAGAGGATTAAAGACAGCAAGTGCAGTGGAGAGTATCACAGACAACAAGTAAGGGGGATATATCTGGTTCTTGCACTGTCAATCAGAACAGAATTATTGTGGGGGTGTTCCCCCTTGGCAAAAATAGCTGGGATCATGGTGATGACAAAGGTGTAAACCCAGGCATGCATATGCATAGGGGCTGTTTCTCTGATTCCTTTCCTTTCCCCCCCCCCCTTCAGATTCAGCATTATGATATGATACCTTTCTTTATTCCTTATCCAGACTTTTCTGAAATAATATGCATGATTATTTCTGAGGTGTTTGTCCTTGCCATGGAATTTCACGGCATATCCAGCAAAAAAATTCCAGTACTGCAAATTTACCAGTGCCAGACTAAACTAGACATTTTCTCAAAACACAAAGATTTAAATCTACTTTTAATTTACTGCTGTTGTGTAACTAAATAAAGAGAAAGGAGGCAGTTCTTTTCTGATTTTGCTGTGACAGGAAGGTTTGAGCTTGCTGAGTGTGTGAGGCACTGTCGTTATTGAAGGAGTTAAATAGTGGGATACCATTTCTACACTGAGAAAATATGGACTTCATTTCAAGAACTAGAAACAGATTTTCTTACTATCATTTTTCTATGCTAGAACATCTTCAAACTCTAATATGATGAGCAGCTTATTGGAAGAGGATATTAAGGATTGTGCTTATAAAATCAGTGTTCATTGCTCTGTGGGCCACTGAACATCTCACGTGCTGCCAAGAGCTTAAAAATGGCTGGAAAGTCACTGTGACATGAAGTTAATGGCACTTTGAGCTCTGTCTCTGCCTTACAAGATAGCAGATAAGCTTTGCTTATGAATAAGATTAGCTCTGCTGAATGATTTTTCTAATTCTTGCTTTTTGTTGCACTTTTAGAGAGAATACAGAAGCGCAGTCAAGTAAGTGCTGGCACTGCCAAATTCAGTGTTTCATTATTATGTGCTGTCATCCACAATGTGCTGATCCCTTTTTACCTCATGATAAAATCAGTGTGCTCCCAGTAAAGTTAATGGAGATTCAGGGATTTTTCCTGGTCTTTTTCTCCCAAGTGTCTTCTGTTAATGTCTGTTCAAATCCACCCAACACATTTTGCCCTTGGGCAACAGATGGGAGGTGAGACAGGAAATGAACAGTGGGGTGATGACCCAACAAAGGCCTGTCTGGGGGCAAAATATGTTATGGATTTATGGAACTATTTATAACCATCAAGGCTTCAGAATTGTGCTTCTTGTTGCTACCAGTTCCAATGTACTTTCCTTTCCATGGTTTGCAAATCAGATTTTGAAATCTGCTGATGGCAGCTCAGTAAAACCAAAGTGCTCAGAGGTTTTACCCTCAGGGCTTTTGAGGGCTGTGAAACACCTGAGGGGAAAAATATCCACGTGTCCAGAGCCTGCAGAAGGTCTGGGCACTGCTCAGGCTTCAGTGGGAGCTGCTCTCCTTGCTGCAGAGGAGCACCCCCAGAGAACCAAGGCAACTGCTTTAACTCTGTGCTGTGCCCTTTATTTTGGTGTTTTCATCCGTGGCAGAGGTGCAAACTCCATCATTTAATACATATTTACCACTTATTCCACTGAGTGTTGGGAAACAAAAAGCAAACCCCAACCCTAAATGAAGGGTTTGTTTCAGTGGGTTGATTCTGCTGCAAAGGAAAATCTGCAATTCCCTCTTCAAAGTGTCTTGGTTTTGACAGCAAGAGAGAAATCCCCAAGCCTGGCTCCAGGAGAGGGCTCTCTCCTTTCAGGCATGGCTCAGGGATTGTTTGATGGATTCACCTCTTCCCTGGCACTGCTCCTGCACCAGCCCTGGAATGGGGAGAGCAGAGATATGAGGAAACCCCTTCCCAAAGGAGGCTTCCCTGTCTGTCCTTTGGGAGGAATCTTCCTTAAAGAAATCCCTTCCCAAAGGAGGCTTCCCTGTCTGTCCTTTGGGAAGAATCTTCCTTAAAGAAATCCCTTCCCAAAGAGTCTTTTGGGAGGAATCTTCCTTAAGGAAACCCCTTCCCAAAGGAGGCTTCCCTGTCTCTGTCTTTGGGAGGAATCTTCCTTAAGGAAACCCCTCTCCTTCTGGAGCCACATTAAGCCTCTGATCTGCCAGTTATTCAAAATAAAACCAATTAATGTTGTTTTGATACAGAAGATGATGCCTTTGATGAGTTATTTCGCCGTGCTCCAGATAAACTGGATGCTGTCAAGAAGGTAATTTACTCTTCTTAGTAGACATCAAAATCTGTTACGCAAAACATAAAAACTAAATCTCCACTGAGAAAGTTATTTTCTTCTTTCTCCCCCCTCCTCCTCTTCTGTTTTCTTTAGGTACTTTTGCAATTTGTCAACCAGCATGTTGGAAAATTAGGATTAAATGTGAAAGACATGGAATCTCAGGTACACCATGTTTTGTCAGCCATTTGAGTGTTTCACAATTAGGAACCCTCCTTTTTGTTGCAGTAGTTTGAAATTTGGCAACATAACGATGATCTCCAGGCTTAGGTTTAAGATACCAGGCTTCAGCTTTGAAGTTAATAAGTGTTGAAAAAGTACAGCCTTTTATTTATAGTTCCACATTTGTTGCTTGTTTCACTACACACCTGGAATAGTTGGTTTAACAGCTGTCCTTTTACAAGTAATTTCTTCACCAGTAGGAATCTGGGGGCTTTATCTGTGGAAATATGAAGCTCACTGTGGAAGAGGTTGGGGGAGCTGAGTCACTAGACTGTCTGCTTGCCAGAGTAACCTTGAAATTCCTTTATTGCTAGAATGGCCTTTATTGGAATAATTTTCAGATAATTTTTCATCTAGTTTTCAGATGGAGTTATCTTGCTCATCCTGATTGGCCAACTGGAGGGTTACTTCCTGAATCTGAGGAATTTCTTCCTGACTCCAGGCAGCCCCACCGAGATGGTAGGTGGGTGTGGGATTGCTCAGAGCCACCAACCATCATCCTGTGTGCTCAGTGTGTCCCTGCAGGGCTGTGCTGCTGCTCTCTGGGGGGTCACACCTGCAGGGGGGGCTTGGAATGGCGCAAATGCAGAGCTTGGTGCTCCTAAAGCACCTTGGAATGGGTCAGTGTCTCCAAAATCAGCAGCTCATGGGATGCCAAGAGCTGTGACCTGTGTGTGTGCGGCTTCTGAAGGCTCCTGTGAGACCCAGAGGGGCTGCGTGGTGGGGATCCGGGTGCTGTCACCCAAAGCCTGTGCTGCAAACCCTGAGTGGGTGACATGGGGTTTTTATGCTGCCCTAAAAACATAATGGAGGCATGCCCAGAACACTTTGAAGGTCCCCTCTGCTTGGAAAGCTCTGGAGAGTCCCATCCTTTCCTCCCCCAGCCAGACCTGCTTGGCAGCTTTTTCACCCTCCAGCAGGCACATTTCATCTGTGCTGTGAAAGGAGAAGCTGCTGTCAGCCAGGAGGCAGAGTGGGCTGGGCTGCTCCTCCACAGGTCTGCAATGCTGACATATTTTGGGATATTTGAGATATTTTCAGGTTGTCTCTACTGTGGGTAGAGGTTTCTCACTTGGGTCATGGGAAAGCTCTGAAAATCTTGAAACTGGAGCTGTTTTTCCTGGTTATACTCAGATTTCTGATGGTGAAACGTGTCAGATCCTTTCAGTTGAGGAGGAAATCTCTCCTCTGGTGTGGTTTGCATTCCAGCTTCCCCAGCTCAGCTGAAGCTTCCTCTGATTCCCAACCTTAGCACAGTTAATGCCCCTGGGAAATACTTATTTGTGATGGAAATTCTCAGAGGTCCATATCAGTGAGTAAATATTCCCATGGAGCTTTACATCAAAATGTTTAAAGGCACAATTGTTTGAAACCTGTGTTAAATGGTGTCAAAATTCCAGTGCTGTCAGTTGGTAACTGTTTCAGGGATTTGGAAAAACTAGATTGATTTTTTTTAAATCTGAGAACAGGGGAAATATATTTTGAAGGGTTGACTCAGACATAATCAAAGCATTTCCTTGGGGTAGTTTTTCTTCCCTTTCTCCTCCTCTCAGTTTTCAAAATTGTTTGGCCTGGTCCATTGACTTGGAAAGAAATTTTTAACATTTTCATTAACTTTATTCAGAGGAAGTCAGTGAATATATTCTTACTTAAAATTCCATAGATGACAATTTTCCTTTTTGTTCAGCCCTATTCAAGCCTCAGAGATTTCTCTCTAGAAATGAGGTAGTTCTGCAGTTCAGGCACAAGTCAGAGCTCAGACTTTGTAGTTCTTACCCTGCCCATCACTGCCATCAAAGAATATAACGGGGTCAGGTATTGCTTCAGTACAATTCTTTCCACTGTAGTAAGTTCATTTTAGCCAAGTGACTTCCAAGCACTGGCCTTGCTGCTGAACACTTTGCCAAAGTGCTATTTACCGTTTGTTTCTCGTCTGACCATTCCAGGATGAGAAGTGGGCTGACACCATAACTGATGGACCAGAGTTCAGCTGTCATCTGCACATAAAATGTGTCTCTCAATTCCCCTGTGCTTTCTGACTCCCTGTCACTTCAGACATTAATTGGGGCAGCAAAGTGGGAAGATGTAACCTTTGCTGAGATTGAAAAGATCTCATTTGTGTTGTTACAGGGATGACAACCTCATGCACTGCTCTGATCAACCTCCCCTCCAGCTGGAGGGACAGCTGGGTGTCCAGAGCTTCACTGCATGAGTTGCAGGCAGGGAAAATCAGGCTGGAAGGAGTGGGAATGAGGAGGAAAAGGATAAAGGAATAGGGGGGGACAGGAGGGGAGGAAACCAGGAGCAGATGAGCCTTAAGGTCCCCTCTAACCCAACACACTCCGTGACTGAAGGCAGGATGTGATCAACCTACAAGGAGACAACACTCTGTGTGTGAGGGGGTTTGTTACAGGTTTTGGGGTGTTTATTGCCAAAGAAAATGAGGTTTACAGGTGACTGTAAAGAGATCCAGCTCTGGGTGCTCCTGTGCATAGGAAGGTGAGGATTCTGTGACAGAGAATATGATCACAAAACAGCTCAGGCTGAGCTCAGGAGTGAACTCTGTGCACTCAGGAGATGAGGATGGTGATGAAGGAGGACCCCTGTGCTCATCAGAGCTGTGTGAACTTGGTCCTTCTGCCCAACCAGCCCAGAGCTGAAACAGCCCAAATATCCTGACTCTGTCCAGCTGTAAATCCTAGAGAACTGTCCAGCTTTTGCTTTTGGAAGCACAGCTGGATAAAGCACCTTATTTTGCAAGCTTTCCTTTCTTTGGTAATTATCAGTATTTCTGTCTGAGGAGTCAGTTTGAAATCTGCATGTTGTCATTCCTTGGAAATCTCGTGCATTCCAGAGAGGGAAATGTGCCCCTTTTACCTGTGCTGATTCTGTGTGTGATGCTGTTTTTATGTGGGGAAAGGAGAGGAAAAAGAGAGGAAAACTTTGGAAAAACCCCCATCCTTCCTTCATAAGTGTGTTTAATTCCTCATGAATATTATTAAGGATAATATCTCTGCTGTTACTGTGTGTGGACACCTTCATGTGGTACAGCAGAAACTTCTGGCTCACAAATGGAGCTGACCAGACAAGTCCAGTCTTTGCAGTTCTGAATGAGACACACAGAACCTTTTCCTGCTGTATTTTTTCTGTTCCAAGTGTGCTAAGCATTGTTAAAACCCCTCAGAAATAGACTCCATGCATTTCTTGGCTCCAGTTATGAATCTGGCCTGTTTTCCTCCTGCAAACATCCATTAACACAAGTCTTTCACAGGCAAGGTCTATTTTTAACCAGATGGATTCCTCTACCCACCTCATGGGAGATGTTTTGCTGGAGATGGATTTTACATCTAATTTTATATGATAATTGGTAGAAATTCTGAGAGCCCTCCATCAAAACTAAGGAGATGAATATGAGTACATATTTATCAATCATTATCTTTAGCTACTAGAGAAATATTTTTTCAAACCTTCTGGCCACTGCACTGTCGGGGAGAAAATATTTTCTGTTCTATTAATCCCTCTCTCTCTAACAGCTCCACAATGTTAATCTTGCCTTGGACTTGCTGGCAGAGGGAGGTCTTCTGAATTTTTCTGTGAACTCTGAAGGTGAGTCATGACATGCAGACCTGTGTGGAATGGAATTGCTGATATCCTGCTTGGCACAAATCAGAGTGATTGCAGAAAGCAGCTCCTGCAATGTGACACTGATATTTCATTATGTGCTGCCCCACAGCTCCTCATTCAGGAAGGAAGAGCAATGGGAATAAGGCTTGTTTTGAACAGTCATTATTTCTCTGCTAAAAAAGTTGGATTGTTATAAGTTTAGTAACTTTGCACTAAAACTGTTTGGTAATTCAGTATTTGTTAAAGATTTAAAGCAGTGACAGCTCCTGGGGAAATTACAGCAGCTGAGCTGGAGGGGAAATTATTTCCCAGTCTCAGAAAAAGTTTCAGTGCCTGAAAAGCAAGTTTGTTTCATGTAGGAAGAAACCTTGCAGAATCTGTCCTGAAAATCAGAAACACTGATCTCTCTATTCAGACCCAGAGGAGCTGGTGGGTCACTCTCCTGAATGTGAAAATCACAGGTTTTAAATGGTTATTGTGCCTGGTTCAGACCTGGGAGCTGAATATTGATCTCCTACATCCAGGTGAATGATTTCATCACTGAATCAGTGTCCATGTTCCACCACAGAAAACAAACAGAGGAAAAATCTTCATTTAAATGAGTCCAATTTTCCAATTATAAAGTACAAACGTTCCACAAAAAGTGCTTTACCAGCTGCTGTGGAATGAGGGATGTGGTTACAGTCCTGGGTGGTGCTGTGACTGCATGGCCTGAGGCCTCAAAAGCTTGTTGAATAAGGAAGACAAATCTTTATTAAAATAGAAAGGATTATCTCTTCCGGTGGTAGTTACTTGTAAGCAGGTGGGTGTTTGTGTTTGGTACATGACACTTGGAGTCATGGAAAGACAGAATTTAGGACTTCCTTTGGATTTTTCCCTTTTGTTCTCTTTTTTTTCCACAAATGCTTTGGGGATGGCAGCACTTTGCATGTTGTGCATTCAAGAATTGTGGGGTTTTTGCTTTTCCACATAGAGCCAAGAGTCTGAAAAGCTGAATATCCTCTATTTATGTTAATGTTCCAAGAATCATCTGTGTGAGCTCAGGTCTCCATGCTGAGATCCACCTTCTGTATGAGAGGAGAGAAATCTGTGCTTTCCCTCCTTCCCTCTGGCTGTTCAAACACAGAGCTGATCAGGATAAGAAATCCTGGTGCCAACATCCCCAGGTCCTTTTTAGATTCCCTGGGCAAACCCTCAGCTAGTGAGTAAATTCAGTTTGATTTAGGGATTCTTGTTACAGCTACTCTGGCTATTCAAGGATCTCATTCACTGGGGTTTCATTGTTAGTCTCTCTCCCAGTGATTTACAACACTGTAAGAAGAACAGCAAACCCTCCAAGTCAGTTGCCCAATTCCATTGCAATTATTAAATACAAGAGCAGGTTGTTTGGCCAAGAACACAGAAGTTGGGAAAGGAAATGAAAACAAGCCAACAAAAAAGAAAGAAGCCAATGGCAATGAAACATGATGGAAATATTGCAACAAAAAAAATAAAGTGTCAGGTAGTTCCCAACATGATTCCTGACATAGAAGATTCATAAACAACTAAGGCTATAAAGCCCTGTGAAATTATCCACTCTGTTCTCTGCCAGTGAAGCATTTATTTCTTACTCTGCATGATTTACCCTGTCTGACAGCAAGATAGGGCAGTGAAGGCCACTTTTGCTCAAGTTCACATATTAAATAATTCGTTTTCTAGCTTTGTAGTTCCTGTTTTGCTTCTTGTTGCAAACAGACCATCTGAGTTCACCTTTTAATTGAGGAAAGGTGGCAGATCCCTTGGCACTTGCAGTGTCTCTCTGTTCCAGGCATTGCTGACACTCCCATCTGCTTTTGTGTTCCTGCTTTGTGTATCCACAGATG
Source organism: Pithys albifrons albifrons (assembly GCF_047495875.1). Classification (NCBI taxonomy): domain Eukaryota; kingdom Metazoa; phylum Chordata; class Aves; order Passeriformes; family Thamnophilidae; genus Pithys; species Pithys albifrons. The sequence continues at coordinate 43,920,290 of NC_092460.1, read as the reverse complement.
TTGTGAACAGAGATGTGAAGACTACAATGAAGATTCTGTACTGCTTGTATTCCAAATACAAGACCAAAGAAGCATGAAGAACAGGGCCAAGAGCTCGAGCCTTTATTTGTTTTTTCTCCTCTAGCACGTCACAGTCTGATTGTTTGGATTCCCAGCTCTGTTTGCTGCTGTTTCTGTGCATGAACTTGTGTTTGACACTTGCTGTGCTGACATTGTGTATGCAAGGATGTTATTCATACAGTGTTTCACATACACAGCCTGAGTAACTTTAAATATTGTGTGTCCATGGCCAGTGAGTTCTGTGGCTGTAGCTCTTGTTCCAGACTCTGCCTTTTGTCTTCTTAATGCTGCAGAGAAGTGCAGTGTGTGTTTGTTCTGGACTCTTTCTTTGCTCCCAAAGGTGCATTTGGAAGTTGTTGTTGCAGCCTCCCCACTTTGCTGCTTCTGAGTCACTCTGGAAACGGGAAAGGTGAAGACTGAGACACACTTGCAGTTCAAGTTCAAAGACTTCTTTGGAGAGGTTGCCAGTGGTTTTCAGACAAGAGGATGTGGACTGGACACCAAGTGAATAGGCAGCAGAAAGGAAATCTGACCATATCAAGGGTTTGGTAAATTCCACTGCTTGACTCTGGCAAAGGAACTCAGAACAACGTGAGGCTGTGCAGTGACAGAGGGGTCTCCTGCACAGCTGGAGGAAGGTGTCCTCCTTTCCTTGCTAAGCCAATGCAAACCATGGCTGGCTCAGCCTGTTGCAGCCCTAACTTAACCTCTGACTAGCAGGAATTCCAATTCCTGTGTCAAGGACGTTGCAAGAGAGACTCACATTGTCCACACTTTCTCTCCAGTTAGAGGTGAATAATTTCTGGCTTCCTCTGTGGCTGGGGGAGACCACCATGGTGGGGCAGTGAAACAGCTTCCACCTCTTCTGACATCCAAGGTGTGCTGCAGGGTCTCTCTGAGCCTCTCCCAGCTGAACCTGCCCAGCCACCATCCCAACCACCCCAGCATCTCCCTCTGGATGTGTCAAGGCTGGCTGAAAGTTTTGTTAGCTGTCACCTTTGGTCTTTTGTGGGGGATTGAAATCACACCTCCTTCAAAACCTCCATCTACTTCCTGTCGCAGGTTTGGCCTTGCTTTTACCAACCCTGGACTGGCCCCCCTTCCCCCCCTCTCAAAAGCCTCCTCAGCAAAGTGAAGAAGAACTGAAAAGAAATGAACTCAAAAAACCCTGAACTGAATAAAAAGAATAAATTATATTTTCTAACATTCACAACTACACTGTATACACAGTACATAGGATCCCACCCCCAGGGGAAAGGGAAAGGGAAAAAGGGGACTGGGTAACCAGAAAATTGGGAAGAAACAAACCCAAACCAAAAAAAAAAACAAAAAACAAATGAAACAGACAAACACAATTAAAAACCTCAAGGAAGGGGAAGAAGCATGAAACAATCTCACCCAGGACAGGAGAACCACCAACAACCGGAGGGATCAGACTCCAACACTTCCCACCAGCTCCCCGGCCAAGAGCAGAAGAGAGAGACTAAACCACTTCTCCCCTGCTACGTGGAAGACATGTGTGGAATACTTGTAACTTACTTAGATACAATGGTTACTGAGGAAGCCATGGGTCAAACCATTACATTCTCCACCCCTTATTCCACACTGGTCGTTCCACGCAATCCTTGTATTCTCACATTCGCTTATATCCCGTGCATATATACATATATATATAGTTCATATGCAGTCCTTCGAGGCAGACGTCTTGTCATCAAGGATCAACACCAGCATCAGTTCGGCTTTAGTCTTTCGCCTTTTGGTTAAAGTCACGGTTCCAAGTTCAGGACTGGTTCACAGATTAGGGCTGCCTTATTGTTGGACATCATGGGACACCAGTACTGGCTTTGTTTGGGTCTTTCTCGTCCGATGTCTGGTTTCCTGCAAGACACAACTCAAAGCACAAAATTAGTTTTTCCCCAAGGCTAGATTGCCTTGGGGCACACACTGGATTTCACCATCTTTCCTCATTACCCACCAGGTGTTTCCAGACCCTTGGGCAAAAACAATCCCACAAATGGGTTTGTCTTGGCTCGAGGGAGGAGTAATCCAAACAGATTTCCCTAGCATGCCTCTCAGGTGAACTGCTGGAACTTTGTCTCTATCTACCGTGTGGAGGGATTCTGCTCGGGCAGGACCAGCTCGATTGATGGAGCCTCTGGTGTTAACCAACCAGGTGGCCTTGGCTAAATGCTTATCCCAGTTCTTGAAGGTTCCTTCACCTAGTGCCTTCAGAGTTGTTTTTAACAGTCCATTGCACCTTTCAACTTTTCCAGCAGCAGGTGCATGATATGGAATGTGATATACCCATTCAATACCATGCTCCCGTGCCCAAGTGGCCACTAGATTGTTCTTGAAATGAGTGCCATTGTCTGACTCAATGCGATCTGGAGTGCCATGCCTCCACAGGACCTGCTTCTCAAGGCCCAAGATAGTATTCCGGGCTGTTGCATGTGGTACCGAGTATGTCTCTAACCATCCGGTGGTCGCTTCAACCATGGTAAGCACATAGCGCTTACCTTGGCTAGTCTGTGGCAATGTGATGTAGTCAACCTGCCAGGCCTCTCCGTATATATACTTGTCCCAACGTCCACCATACCAGAGGGACTTTGACCTTTTTGCTTGCTTAATGGCAGCACAGGTTTCACAATCACGGATAACCTGGGAAATAATGTCTGTGGTTAAATCCACCCCTCGGTCTCGTGCCCATTTATAGGTTGCATCTCGGCCTTGATGGCCTGAAGCATCATGGGCCCATCGGGCTAGGAACGATTCTCCTTTTTGCTGCCAATCTAGGTCTGCTTGTGACACCTTGATCTGTGCAGCTCGGTCTGCCTGTCTGTTATTATCATGTTCCTCATTAGCTCAACCTTTGGGCACATGGGCATCTACATGGTGGACTCTCACATTCAGTTTCTTTACTCTGGCAGCAATGTCTTGCCACAGATCAGCAGCCCAGATGGTTTTCCCTCTACGCCTCCAATTCATTTTATTCCACCGGTCTAGCCATCCCCAGAGGGCATTTGCTATCATCCATGAGTCAGTGCACAAGTAGAGCCTTGGCCATCCTTCTCTTTCTGCAATGTCTAGGGCCAATTGGACAGCTTTGAGTTCTGCAAACTGACTCAATTCGCCTTTTCCCTCGGTGGCTGCTGCCACCCGTTGGGTGGGATTCCACACAGCTGCTTTCCACTTCCGGCTTCTCCCTATGATACGGCAAGAACCATCAGTGAAAAGGGCGTAGCACGTCTCTTCATCTGGCAGCTGATTATATGGTGGAGCTTCTTCAGCTCGACTCACTGACTCTTTCCTCTTCTTCATCTGCCAGGCTGAAGTTCCCACCTTCAGGCCAATAGGTTATGATTTCTAGAATTCCAGGGCGATTTGAGGTCCCAATTCAAACATGTTGTGTAATCAAAGCAATGCACTTGCTCCACGTGGCATCGGTGGCATGATGTGTAGAGGGCACTTTCACTTTAAACATCCAGCTTAACACCGGTAGTCGAGGTGCCAGGAAAACCTGTGCTTCAGTACCAACTACCTCTGAGGCTGCTCGTATGCCTTCATACGCCGCTAAAATCTCCCCATCTTGCCGTCGTTCCTTCCTCTACTGTGACTACTCTTTCCTCTCGTGCCATCACTCCTTCCATCGTCACAGCAGTTTCTTCCTCTCTCGCAGCTGCTCCTTCGTCTGCTTCTTCTTCTTCTTCTTCTTCCTCTTCTTCTCGTTCCAGTTGCAGGGGTGGCTCTATGGGTTTTGTAGTCTCCTTCATCCTCGCTGTTTTCTTCTTTATGGGGGCAATGGTAATCTTCCATTTTGTAGCTTGAGTTTGAGTTCCCACAGAGAGAATAGGAACTGTATCCGTGTCGGCCTGAGTCTGAGCTTCAACTGTGGTCTTGGTGGGCTTAGTAGGGATGGCAACTTCCAGATCTTCAGCTTGCGTTTGAGTTTCTACAGAGTGAATGGGAGCTGTATTAGCGTCTGCCTGAGTCTGAGCTTCAACTGTGGTCTTAGCAGGCTTAATAGAGATGGCAACCTCCAGATCTACGGCCCGAGTCTGAATCTACAGAGCAAACAGAAGCTGTATTAGATTCAGCCTACGTCTGAGTTTCAGCCGTGGTTGTAGTGGGGACAGCAGAAATAGCCTTGTCCAGATTTGCATCCTGAGTTTGGGTTTCTACAGAGTGAACAGGGACTCTGTTAACCTCAGCTTGAGTCTGGGTCTCAGAAACAGCATTGGCCTCATGCTGTGTTTGGACTCCGCTTTCGGGGGGCTGAACGGGAACTACACGGGTCTTAGACGGCATATTTTCATTTCCCATCCTGTCCTCAACCCTTTGACAGTGGTCCATGGTAAATCTATGAGCACTAGCCAGGCCCCAACACAGAGACTTGCATATATGGGTCCTCATAGGAAAAACACTCTTCTGATAAACGGCGGACCAGCTCAACAGAGTCACACACTTGTTCTGACATGAACTTCCAGTTAACAGGGGGTGAGATACGCCCTAGCACCTTACCAAGATCCAAGCAAGCTCCATCCCAACCAGGGACTGGCCTGTCCGAAGCCCCTTCCAAAGTTCCAGCGATCCCCCTCGAGGCATGGCCTTTCTTAAATCTAAAACAGGGGAAGCAATAAAGTGCCAGCGTTCTTCCAATCTTATACAACAGTTTCATATATATATGAATATATAGTGCTGTCACAATACAATTTAGGTAATAACTGGGGCCAATTGTAACAGTAGGGATCTCTCTTAATAGACCGTTAATGTCATATTTTAACAGGCCTTTAATGTCACATTTCCACAGGCCTTTAATGCCACATTTTAACAGGCTTTAATGTCAAGATTCAAGAGGGCCTCACATGGATGACATTCATCATGCAGACCTAGATACGTCCCTAGGAGACCTCTCAGAATGTGAGCAAGTGTTACCACCATCAGTATGTAAAAGAATAGAGAAACACATAACAGGAGACCTTTCACTACAAGAGACTGCCGGGCCATGCCAGCTTTGGGGGCATGGTTGGACTGACCTCCTCTGGTACCTCTCAGGTAGTTGCTAAAAAGGGTAAAAACCATTCTTTCTATTGTTTACCTTATTCCTGAGTCCTCTGTTCCCAAACAAAAACCTTGTTTATATCAACAAAGTACTCTTGGCTGCCTTCCTGGTGATTGTTTTGTAAATAAAACTTCGGTTGGCAATTCTCCCGGACACTGTTCTCTATACACGGAACTATTTACAAAACAATCCAAGGTCAGTCTCGGTGGAACCTCCAAATAATGTCGCAGGTTTGGCCTTGCTTTTACCAACCCTGGACTGCCCCCCTTCCCCACCCTCTCAAAAGCCTCCTCAGCAAAGGGAAGAAGAACTGAAAAGAAATGAACTCAAAAGAAAGTGGACTGAATAAAAAGAATAAATTATATTTTCTAACATTCACAACTACACTGTATACACAGTACATAGGATCCCACCCCCAGGGGAAAGGGAAAGGGAAAACGGGGACTGATTAACCAGAAAATTGGGAAGAAACAAACCCAAACAAAAAAAAAAACAAAAACAAATGAAACAGACAAACACAATTAAAAACCTCAAGGAAGGGGAAGAAGCATGAAACAATCTCACCCAGGACAGGAGAACCAACAACAACCGGAGGGATCAGACTCCAACACTTCCCACCAGCTCCCCGGCCAAGAGCAGAAGAGAGAGACTAAACCACTCCTCCACTGTGGAATACTTGTAACTTACTTAGATACAATGGTTACTGAGGAAGCCATGGGTCAAACCATTACACTCCCTCAACATTAAAATTGTGTCATGTTGCAGAAAACTAGACACCCAACTAAAAAAAAAAAATAAAGGTTTTGGTGCTATTTTGTCTCCCATCTAAACTGATTTACTTTCCTGTCGTCAGCGCCTCTGACATTTGATATCTGGTCTGATCCTCCATCTCTGTGTCAGTGGGAAACCAGAGCTCATATGCTGACATTTACAGATGAGACTTTGTTGTGTTTGCCTCTGGATCCAGAGTCCAGGCAAGAGTACTGCAGAGCAGTTCTGTGGATCCAGAGCCCAGGCAAGAGCCCTGGAGGGTAGTGCTGTGGATGCAGAGCCCAGGGAAGAGCCCTGCAGAGCAGTGCTGTGGATCCAGAGTCCAGGAAAGAGCCCTGCAGACCAGTGCTGTGAGTCTGCAGTCCTGCCTTGGACAGAATTACCTTGTTACAGAGGAAAGTACGACAAGCTGCCAGAAAGCTCCAGTAAGGTTTAAGTGCTCAGCCTCGTGAGTTACATGTGGGGCTCTAAGAAATTAAGGTAGCTAAAGTATGAGGTAGCCTATAAATTAAAATAAAACATAAAGAGTAAGTGTGCCACCAAAATGAGGACAGTCTCAGTTCTCAGGCTTCCTACAGTGCTATCATTTCTAGGCCCCCAAAACACCCTCTGGTTCAGTATCCAGTGTTTGGGACTGTGAGTGTTATTACAAACTGTTCAGTATTTATCTAGATGTAATGAAATGCACCGAGTGTGCAATTCCAGCCTCAAGTCTGATTCTCCTGCAGTTTGCTGGTTTACAACAGACCCAGTAATATTTTCCTCCCACTTCTATGTGGGAAGGCATTTCAGTGGGTGATTTAGAACTGTGTTGGCTGTGACCAAAAAGACATACAGAAGGTTTTTTTTGTTTTCTCTATTGTGTATCTACTAACCTGACAGAGTGCAGGTATTCCCTGTGGGACCGTGGGGTTTTTAATCTGGAGAGTGCCACTTGTGTCAGCAGCAGGGCTGCAGATGTTTCCATACAGCTTTAGGAGCTGCCCACATGCCCTCAGAGTGTGTGTGCTGGCTAGGGAGGAGCCCTGGTGGCTGGAGCTGACAAGGAAGGATCCTGGCTGTGCCCTTCGAGGCACCTGTTGTGTGGTTGCTGCACTTCGCTGGCCAGTTTGAGGTATGTGGAACCTGCTCCTCCCTGGGAGCTGGAGGCAGTGCAAGCTGAGGGCTTACCTGCTGCAGAGCTGGACTTCAGGGTTACTCCAGAAATGGGAGAGGGAAAAGAAAAAAGATCTGGAAAGGTCTTCAGAAGGTGAGCATGTGTGATCTTGAGAAAGCTTTTTGTACTCCTTATTTTGCTGTAGCATTATGCCCAGCCAGGGCTCAGCACCTCATTTGAAGGCTGTCAGCACAGTTTGTGCGTGTCACAGCAACAGGGATATCCCACCTTGATGGAGTGAGCAGCGTCAGTGCTGTCACCTGTTGTTGTCTGTGCCATCTCTGCTGGTATGTCTGGACCCTTAGAAACCAACCTCTGCCAGAAGGTGATTTTTCTGTGTCTTTTCTGGGTGTACACCCCCAGTCCCAACAACAGTAGCTGAGGTTGCTGTTTCCTCCCTTTTTCATATTTGCTTTTGCTGGCCACTTGTGTGTAGGGTTGGTCTGGGAGGTTCATTCTCTAAAGTGAGCCTGTCATGTCAGAAGCATTGCATCTATTTCTTAACCAGTTCCATTCTAAAACTTGCTCCAGAGAAGTGTATGTGAGAAATGAGATGTGGGACTCAGAATTCACCTGACACCCAGTGCGTGTCTCATGGCTGGAAGATCTTGGCAGACAGGTCTTGCCTTCTTTACTCAGGTGTATGTTTACCCTGTCTAACCCTCCCCTCTACTCTGATATGCCTTAAATATTGCTTGTGTATTGAAGGTGATAAAAGGCCCTGTGGGTCATTGGTGTTGGGAAAAACCTTAGGAAACTGTGCAGTGCTTGGAAACTTCTTTTTGTGTCCCAGAGCAAGTCTCTCAGTGTCTGTGTGAATATCCGAGGCTGATCTTTTGGAAGGAGCTTGGTATGATGGGGCAGAGAATAGGACTACAGCCCCCCCGATGTGTGTGAGGACCCTGTAAGCTTGTCCAGGGCCAGGCCGTGCTCAGGCCATGACCCCAGAGCCTCAGCATCCCAGCATTGCAGGCGCAGTGCCTTGGGAGCTTGGCACAGGGAAGAGGATGAGAAACTATTAGAGAAATATCGTGTCCTGTGGGGACTGTTGTGTATTTTAAGATATTCTATTTGTTGTGTCCTGTATTTTAATTATTGCCTTACTGCTTCAGCTCTGCATGTAGCATCGCTGCCATACCATAGCCAAGTACAGCATGGGGGAGGTGGAGTAAATGATGTATCCTCTCTGGAGTCTCCCGTTAGTGCTGTTTAGAGTGTGTTGCTTGTGTTGGCAGTGAGGGCTGATTCGCACATGATGGAGCCATAGCATGGATTGGTGATCCTTCAAACTGTCTGCAGTGTTCTCACTTGGAAAAGTGGTGACAGTACTGGCAATCAGAGGCAGTGGCAGATGAGTTCAGTGAAAAGCATGATTGGAGGGTAGTAAGTACTGCACCTTGGCATCTTTGGCATGCACTGGCAGATTGTGTGCAAAAAATATTAAAAATGAATGCTTCTCATTTTTCTATATGTTGAAAAATAATGCCAATTTACATACAAATTGATTTTAACATAGAACCTTGTATCATGGGTATTATGTATAGAATCTAGATGTGACTTATGTGGCTTGGAAAGGTGGGAGAGAAGTCAGCGATGTCAGGTGGTGATTTTTGTACAGAAAGGTGAATTTCCCAGCTGACGGTCCCTGAAAACCCATCCCTAAAACATTCAGACCTGGTTTCTGTCTGTGTAGTGTCTCGTGGAGAACACACAACCCCAGAGATGGTGTTTGTCATTCACCTGCTCTCTGCAGAGCAGCAGCCTCCAGTCTTCCAGATCGCAGCTGCATTCCTGGAGGTCAGCCAGGGGGGCAGAACTGCCATCGGTGAGTGTGGAACAAGGTTCTTTGGGATAAGCCACTTCCTGCTCGTGTCAGGAGCTTCTCTGGGGTTTGTGGGTACCCCCCTGCTCTGAGAACATGTGCATGCCTCTCTCCTGAGCCAAGGGTTTGCACAGGGGTCACTTGTGAGCCACACTGGGGGTAAGTTCTCTGACATGGGCATCATCAGAGGACTAATTATTTCCATGAAAGCAGCAGCTCTTGGGCAGCTCCAGAGTTATTTCACTTGTTACATACTGACTGAATTATATGGTTTTTGGCTCCATTCACAAGAGCACATCACAAAGCCTGAGGGATATTCCCAGCCTAGTGTGTGAGGAAGCAGAAGCCACCGTCTCTTTCCCTGGCACAGGGATCCAGTTGGCTGTGAGCAACACGGATACGGCTCCCAAGGGTCTTTTCTTTGAGCTGGTGAAGCCTCCCCATCATGGCATTGTGCTCAAGTACAGTGCAGGAGTGCAGGAGCTCATGACAGCAGGTGAGTTGATAGCAGTTTGCCTCAGTGCAAGTGTGTGCCCATCCATATGCCTGGTTTAGTTGACCAGGAGGAGAGACAGATGCCCCTGGCAGATATGGATGCATCCATAGGGAAGCTGTACCGGAAACACCAATTCCTCCTCTTGGTGAGTCCTCTGCTTCTGCTCCCTCTTCGGGAATTTCTCTGACAACAGGCAGATCCTGAGTGTGAAGAGATGAAGAGTGTGTAGTGCCTGGAAAGCAGAGAGCCTGCCCTCCTCTTCAGAACACTTCTCTGATTTGCAGGACCGAAACCAACCAGAAGTGACAGATAAGTATTTCCACGATGTGCCTTTTGATGCCCACTACACTTCTGAACTGTCTGAGTTCCACTCGGTAAGCAGCATGCCTGGAGTCAATGGATTTTCTCTCAAGGTGGATGCTCTCTACAAGGTGTGGACTTCTGGTAGCCCAAAAGTAACTTCTCTGTCCAGGATCTCCCAAATGCTTTGTGAAGTGTAGGCTCTGGGCCTTCAGAAGCCAACTCTGACACAGACAATGAACATAAAGCTTAAGATGACCAGAATGATAACTTAAATCTTTTTCCCTGAAGCACTCAGGAAAAAGTTCTTTAAAACCATATTATTCACACCCCTACATGAATTATTGCTGAACACCTCTCCTGGTGCTCAGCATTACTGCAGGTGCTCAGAAAAACCCATCGAGCCACTTTGTCAGGAACAGGACACAAAATGCACCAGCTCTTGATCACGTGATATAACAAACATTGTTAACACACCCCGTGAGCTACTCTGCCCCTTTGGCAAGGTGGAAGCTGGACACCAGTGGTACCTCCAGGTGATCTACGTGATCGGCCCCAAGAGGGCGGCGGGGCTGCGAGTGCAGCGCCCCCTCACTCGCCACTGCCCACGGGACCGCACAGACGTGGTCGAGGGCGCCACCAGGCCAGCGCTGCACGACTCCTTGGTCTACGACAACGAGGGCAACCAGGTCAAGAACGGCACCAACATGAAGTCGCTGCTCCTGGGGAGGGAGGAAGCCGCTGTTGCAGCCTCCCTGTCCCAAACGAGCACCTCGCTGGGCAGCGTCTGCGCCGCCCTCACGCTGTTGCTGCTGCTGGTGCTGGCCGGGCTTTGCCTCCTCGCCAGGAGGTGCCGGAGGCTGTGCAGGAAGCGCCAGGTGGCCGGGGCTGCCCCCAAGGAGCACCCCTGAACACCAAGGTGGAGCTGCCCAGGGGCATCCCACAGGCCGCGGGCAGCCGGTGCTGCACCGTGAGGAATGTTCATCCACGGCAGGAAAGCAGCAGCGTGTACCAGGGCAAGGGCAGGAAGGGGAAGCAGGTGAACTTGGAGGTCAAAGTCCACAGCAATTTGCACAACAGCACGGGAGTGTAACAGAGCACAGGCTTTGGGAAAAGCTTTTTATAAACTCTAAAATGAACATAGCCCAAAACTGAAAAGCCAAATAAAGTCACACTGCTATTTTTGTACTCTGGGGAGGAGGAGTAGTGGCTGTCACTCCCCTCTGCTCCCTGGGCCGTGGCCTCACTGCATGGCACCACCGGCCTTCTCTATCCATGGTGCTCCAGTTCCAGCTCTGCACTGCCCTTAAGGTGCCCAAGGGCCTCCAGCACCTCCCACCACGTCCCCAGGAGGGGACCCTGGGCCAGGTAGGGTGAGGACACCATCCCCATCTGGCATGGGCTCTGTGCCAGCCCAGGGGAACAGCAGGGCTTGGAACATAAACCTCACCTGGTGTGACCAGCATGTCCTTTCCTGTGCTGCCTCCTCCAGCTCTCCTCCATTCCAAGGAGCTTGCCAGGCAGGAACACCGCGGGGAAGGGGAAGAGGCAGGCGATGTTCTCACCTCAAGGGGTGGGGTGGTGGCCTCGGGGGTGACCAAGCACGAGGTTCCAAAAGCCCCGTGTGGGGTGGGGGGGGCTGCAGTACCAGCCGTGTCCACCGGAGGGCACCCTGCACTCAAATTTTGGGGAGGGGCACTCCAATTTTGGGAGAAAGGGGAACTCAAATTTTGGGGAGGGACACTCAAAAATTACAGGAGGGGTACTCAAATTTTGGGGATTAGCACTCGAAAATTGGGGAAAAGGGCACTCAAAAACTGGGGAAAGGGGCACTCAAAAATTGGGGAAAGAGGCACTCAAAAAAATGGGAAAAGTATTTAAATTTTGGGGAGCAGCAATCAAATTTTGGGGAGGGGAACTGAAACTTTGGGGAAAGGGGCACACAAAAATTGGGGAAAGGGACACTCAAAAATGGGGGAGGGTAACCCACAAAGTGGGGAAAGGGGCACTCAAAAATGGGGGAAAGAGGAAGTCAAATTTGGGGAAAGGGGAACTCAAAATTTGTGGGAGGGGTACTCAAAAATTGCAGGAATTGCCTCATTACTGTAATTGCCGGTATTACCATAATTACCCTTATTACCGTAATTATACCTTTAATTGTAATACCACCATTACCGTAAATACCCCCTACCATAATTACTATAATTATCCCACTACGTAATTAACCTTATTACTGTAATCACACTATTGCCGTAATTGCCCTTATTACCGTAATCACACCTATTACCATAATTACTCATTACCGTAATTACCGCTACTACCTAAAAGGTGCCAGAACACAAAGGGATGGCTGCTTTTATAGTGTTAATGGAGCTGCATCATTGGCACCTGAGAGCCCAAGGCTGCCACGTTTTATCTTGGCGCAAAACTCAATCGTTCCTTGGCACGTGTGGGGCTGGGAAATTGCCTTTTTTCAGCCCGAAACTGAGGACAGAGGGAGTCACTGGCTGTGCCTGGCACTGATATAAGGGACAGGGAGCCAGGGCAGGGGGGCACAGGCACTGACACAAGGGCCAGATAGCCAGAGCAGGGGGGCATTGGCTGTGCCTGGCACTGACACAAGGGTGAGGCAGCCAGGGCAGCTTTCCCACCTCTTTAGGCAGCTCTGAAGTGGTTCAAGAACACTCTGTCCAGGTGCAGGTTTGGGTCCAGCTGTAGGTGTGCTCTGGCATCTCCTTCCTAACTCTGACTCTGCAGGGAAAAGGGAAAGGAATCCATTGGAAACTAACCCAGATGGCAAAAAAATGCCGGCTATGGAAAGGCACAGCCCAAGGAGAGCCTGGAAATACAAGGACATAGTTCAGCAAAGGACCAAAAGCTCTGGAGTAGGAATTTTCCAACCCACATCACCTCTAAGGCTTAAGATGCTGCTTTGAGTGCTTCAGAGCTCTGTCCTGGTGCCACCTGCCCAACACTGGGACACAGGGACACAGCTGAGTTCCAGGGCAGTGTAGAAATGGGGCTGGGATCCAGGGAAATCAGTTCTCCAGACACCTGCAGCCTGGAGGACTGCATGGAATTCGGCAACAAATGGACCCAGAGTGCCCCTGTGGTGCTGCAGGATGTGCAAGGACTGATGACTCCCCCTCCAAAATGCCACACAGCACCGCAGGCTGAGAGTGCCGAGGGCAAATCCCCGCCAAATCCCACGGGAACTGCAGGCACAGTGCCCCCAGACATTCCCAATGGCAAATTAAGCCTGGCATTACAGACACAGTGCCCCAAATACCTCTCCCTGGGGAAAGAAACGGGGCCATGAAGACAGAACACCCCAAAACAGCTCCGTCTGGCGAGTAAACCCAGGAACTGCAGCTTGAGTGACTAAAAACATCTCTGGAACTGCAGTTTGAGAGAATGTAATGGTTTGACCCATGGCTTCCCCAGTAACCATTGTATCTAAGGAAGTTACAAGTATTCCACACGTGTCTTCCACGTAGCAGTGGGGGAGTGGTTTGTTTTTTTTTTCCCTTCTTCCGGTCCTTGGCTGAGGAGCTGGAGGGAGGTGGTGGAGGTCTGGTCCCTCCGGTGCCTGGTGGTTCTCCTGTCCTGGGTGAGATTGTTTCATTCTTGTTCCCCTTCCTTGAGGTTTTTAATTGTGTTTGTTTTGATTCATTCGGTTTCTTTGGGTTGGGTTGGTGTCTTCCCTATTTTCCAGCTAATCAATCCCCTTTTCTCCCTTCCCCTCTCCCCTGGGGGGTGGGATCCTACGTATTGTGTATACAGTGTGGTTTGTAAATGTTAGTAAATATAATTTATTCTTTTTATCCAGTTCAGTTTCTTTAGAGTGCATTTCTTTTCAGTTTTTTTTCCCTTTCCTTTGCTGGGAAAGTTCTGAGAGGGGGAAGGGGGGCCAGTCCAGGGTTGGCAACAGCTAGGCCAAACCTGCGACAGTGAATAAAAACTTATTTTGTAAAAATTATTTTTCTTTTCAGGATTGTCAGCGCCTTCATCGTCCCAAGGCAAACTCCGTGTCCCTGAGGTGTGTTTGGTTATTTCCCCTTTCACCCCACGCGTGCAGCTCTGGTGCAGATCTCTGCACATCCATCCACCTGCAGCAATTGGTGGAAAGTTCCAGTGGAATCTTCCTACTGAGCACACAGAGGAGTCACTGATCTCTTTTGTATTAGAAAAACCTCATTTACAGCTTTGGAAAAGTGAACTGGCACAGGGAATCCACAGAGAACTCTTTGTTATTATTGCTATTATGATACTGTGAGGATGTGCTTTTGCTTGGTCTGAACCTTTGCTTCTACAAGTGTTGGAATATTTGCAGCAGTTGTGTTTCCACACAGGGTACCTGCTATGAACCCCTTTTTTGGTTAGAACTGGGAAGATGCAGGCTTGAATAAAGCCAGCCGTGCTCTGAAATTCTGGATGGTTGTACTGAAGTATTTATTTTTGCTATAAATATCTCACTGCAGTAAAACAGCCAGGCCCAAGGAAGCCCTTGGTTATTGTTGCATGTTTTGATAGCAGTGGATTTCTGTTTCCTCTCAGCTTTGCTTTCTGGTTGCCCAAGGCAGCTGAAAGTGGGCTCTGATAGCCCCAGGAACCAGCTGCCTTCACTTTGGTACTTCCCCAGCTGGAGCAGTGGCACAGCCTGAGGTTTGCCACAGGGAGATGCTGCAGAGCTGAGGAGGGAACAGCAGAGGAAGAAGGAACAGCAGAGCAAGGAGGAACAGCAGGGGAAGGAGCAGCTCCTGACACTGGGGTAGGTGCTGCTGCTGGTTTTTGTCTTTAAAGATTTGTTTGTGTAGCATTTGGGGAATCCCAACAAAGTTAGGGGGAAAAGTATTGCCCATGTGCTTGCAATTTCTCTGGAAGGTCAGAGCAGCATTTTCAACAAGTCTCACACTCTCACTTACCTGCACATGTTGTAAACTTTGTGATATTTGGTGCTGAGGAACTTTAAACAGATTTTACTGTGGAATTCAGGGAAATTTGGGGGTTTGCCTGGTGTGGCTGAGAAAACAACTTCCACCTGTATGGGAAATGTAGTGAACTAAAACAGCTCCTGATATTTAACAGAAAGAAGAGGCTGACAGTTCTGTCCTGAAGCCTCTGGACAGACCTGGCAGGAGTGGTGGCACTGCCTGCAGGGTGGGCAGGAATGCAGAGCAGGCTCTGGACAGACCTGGCAGGAGTGGTGGCACTGCAGGATGGGGTAGGAATGCAGAGCAGGCTCTGGACAGACCTGGCACACAGTGTTTGCTCTGAAAGAGCTGTCACTGGTTTGGTCATGTTTGCTGAGAGAGGGTTTGGGTCCAGGCTGTGTAAGCTGGAAAATGAGAGGGAGAAATTGGCAGCTTAAAAGGGATTTATGAGAGGGACAAAATTGTGGAGTGTTTCAGTTTGGGTTTTGGTTTGTTTTGTCCATGAGGAAGAAGTGCTTGGCTTCTGGAGAGAAACCAGGGTGTGCTTTGTGGGCTGCTGAGCACACTCTGACAACAATAACAGCCCCACATCACCCCCATGTGTTTGCCAATCTCAGGGTGCTTTTGCCACTGTGTCCCTGATTTAAAGCCACCAGAGACAGTGAGAGAGGCAGAGCAGGGACCCTGCTGGTGGCAGCTCTCCTGCAGCCTGGTGCCCTCAGGCAGTGCCCCCTGCAGGGATGCCAACCCCTCTGTGGGGTGTGAGAGCCTTCCTGTGGCAATGGGGCAGTGCTGGCAGTGCTCCTGAGGCTTGCAGGGACTTGGAAGAGTTGGCACAGCCATTTGTTCTTGTGCTCTGCATGGAATTCTTGCAGTGCATTGAAGTGTCTCTTGCCCTGAGTGTGGTTTAGTGACTGAACCCCCTGACAGCTCCGTGTGAACACATCAGAAAGGGGCAGGAACACACATTGCACCAACAGTCTGACTGTGGGGGAGAGAATTCCCAAAGGGCACAGGCAATCTGAGAGTCCCTCCTTGGAGCAAACTTTGTGTTCAGACTGCCCAGATCCTGAGGAATTAGTGGGCACACACAGAGCTGCACAAAGGGGGACCCAGGGAAGCTGCAACAGCCTTTGCTTCAGCCTAAAGTCTGAAATACAAAATTGAGTAGAGAAAAGTGAAGAGGCAAGTCTTGAAGCAAGGGATAGAAAAGAAAAAGGACTGTGAACTTGTTCTACTGACAGTATTTGGATTTCTTAGGAAGAGGCCAAATCCTTTGCTGGTGAGCTAATAAGAATTGTTTATTATGGTGAGGGGTTTTATGGTAAATCTGAAGAAATAAGTTAAGGAAGGAAACTCCCTTTGAAAGCTGGAATTATAAATGCTTGTCTTCTTTGGCTGAGTAATGGAGTGAGATAACTTTAGGTCTTGTATTTTAATAGAGCAGATTATGCTTTGGCTTGTGAAAAAGAAACATCAAAGCACTGGTTTGAATTTGTGAATAATTATGGTCAGTCTCTTGTTCTGTGCATGGCTGGGCATCACTGACAGCAAAATACAGGGGAGGGCACAGGACAGCAGAGCTCTGGGGTGGGATGCAGGGACAGGGGAGGGCACAGGGCAGGAGAGCTCTGGGGTGGGATGCAGGGCTGGCACAGGGCAGCAGAGCTCTGGGGTGGGATGCAGGGACAGGGGAGGGCACAGGGCAGGAGAGCTCTGGGGTGGGATGCAGGGCTGGCACAGGGCAGCAGAGCTCTGGGGTGGGATGCAGGGACAGGGGAGGGCACAAGGAAGGAGAGCTCTGGGTGGGATGCAGGGCTGGCACAGGGGAGGGCACACAGCCTGGCAGCACTGCTGGCACAGGAGCTGCTGCTCCAGGGACAGCATAGACTGCACTGAGTGTCCCCAGAAGGACTGGCTGGGCTGTGCTGGTACTCAAGGCTGTGGCATCCACAGAACGGACACAAAGCAGGGCAGAATTTTAAGGGATGAAGCTTTGAGATGTTTGTCTTTTCCCTTCATGTTGTAATTTTCCTCTTTACTCCAGTGGCTGCTCTGTCAATACTTTCTTTGATGGATTCAGATTTGCTTTCTGGACTCAGATTTGGAAGGAAAGTGTTGCTCTACTCTGTATTATTTTGGACAAAACTGCAGTTCTCACAGACCCCAAAGCATGGCCCAGGACATGCTGCTGCAGAGGCACAGGGGAGGAGTGCAGGGAAAAGGGAATGGGCAGGTTCCCCTCCAGCTCCTGGGCACTCTTGTGCCAGGTTTAGAGCCAATACAAGCAGTGCTGGGACTGCAGCAGTTTGGGTGGGCACAGTTACCTGTCTCTAAACAAATGCCAGGCTTCTGCATCATTCCCTTCACTCCTCACTGTGGGACATGAGGCTGCAGAGCCCTCCTGTGCCTGAGGGGCTGTTCCTGCCCAGAGAACTCCCTGCCTCATGGCCCGGGCTGGGCACAGCTCTGGGGCAGTGGCAGCAGCAGGAAATGGGCAGTGCTCATGTCCTTTGGGGGTACAACATTCCCTGAGCACCAGAACCAGTGCAGGAATTGCTCAGTTGTTGGAGTTCTTTGGCAGTGGCTCGGGCCTTACATTGTTCCACTGGACCGTGGTGGGTGATGGGAGGAAAGGAAAGCTCAGCCCTGGGATTTCCATCTCTCACAGATTCTTTTCTAGAAATATTCTAAGACAATTTTTAAAACCCTGCACTTACCAAGTCTCACATAATGAGGTAATAATTAGGGCTGTATCAGGTATGAAAGAAGAGCAGCTCAATCCTTCAATTCCAGGAGAAACAGGTTATATCCACAGAAACCTGAGGGTGTGTTGAACTCAGTAACACCCACAGCCAGCAGAGCTTTGCCATGGCAGCTCCTGCCACCCCCTTTGCACACTCACTGACCAAGGGGCACAGCTGTGCCATGGCAGTTCCTGCCACTCCCTTTGCACACTCACAATGCACAGCCCCACACTGCCAGGGTAAAGGGGCATAGCTTTGCCATGGCAGCTCCTGGCACTCCCTTTGCACACTCATAATGCCCAGCCCCACACTCTGCCAGGGCAAAAGGGACACAGCTGCAGGTCCCCACTGTGCCCCTGTAGAGAGCTCAGGCTGCCCCAGCCAGTGTTTATTGTTCACACCTTTCTTGCAGCCTGGTAAAATTTCCCCCAATATGTTGCAGTGGGGCAAGTGTTTGGTGGGTCTGGCCATGCTGTGTCCAAGGGGCTCCTCTGAGCAGGCACAGGGAGGGAACTCTCACTCCAGGCTGGGAAATGCTGATCACCCCTCCTGGATTTGAGGTTCTGGTTCATTTTGGCATCATCTTACACATTCCTGTCTTAAAGGTCAAACTGCTTCTTGCCAGGGACAGCTGACAAAGGAGAATAGCAGTGCTTGAGGAAAATGCCCTCCCTAATGGGTTCATCTCCCTTTTCTCACCTCTCTGCATGGGATGCTCTTGGAAAGGGATTGGGGATGCTCCCCAGGAGCATTTCTGAGGCTGTGGAAGGCTCAGCCTGAGCTTTCCCCACAACAGGCTGTAAAACTGATGGCTGTCAGATCTGAGCAATACTGGGGGCCAAGGCAGGGGTCAAGTTTTCCAGCCCCTCAGGATTGGTCCATCAGTGTCCTTGGCTGCAGAGCTGAATCTGCACGGGTGCCCTCAGACAGAGCAGTTCTAAAGGACCTCACTGTCAAAGGAGCCCAAAGGAAAGTACATTGTATTTTTGTAGTATGTGTTTTGGGAGCTGAATAATAGAAAATGGGATTTTAAAATATTTTTACAAGCCGTAAACCAACTCAGTGTGTTACTTGCATGTCCACAGTGGCACTGCAGGTTTAGCTGGTGGGATTGGCACATAAAATTAATACGGATACAAAGACTGAGAACAGGCTTGAGTGGGATAAGGAACAGGAAAACCAAAGGGCCCAGGACTCTCAATGAGGAACATCTCCAGGAACACAACAATCCAACTTGAAAACTTTTCTTAGCATAAAACAACCTTCTCATAACTGGCTCTGCCGACCATGGGCTGAATCTAAAAACCTTTATTGAAACAAGCCCCTTTTATGGACAAGGAATTTTAATGAACAGGTAACTTTAATTAATCCAGGGTCTCTATGTTCCTGCAACTTTTATTTGGTGCTGAATGGGCAATCAAGAGAGATTGAGGCAGACCTTTATGAGAGGGTGGTTTCAATCCAGGGGCTGTTCCTAAAAACCTTCATTCATCTATCTCTGCAAATGAGTAACTTGAATGAATCCAGGGTTTGCGTGTCTTTTATCTGAGGGTGTTGCAGTGGGCACATTCTCACAGGTTCACACACACACACACTGACATGTGTCACACTCTGCTGAAATAGTGCAGAAAGAACTTGGGTTCAAAATATTTTCCCCAACAAAATTCAAACTCAAACAAGTTATCTGTTAATTCTAAAAACTGATTTATTATTTATTGATCAACTAATTGCTAAAGAGTGCAGAGGGAGAGGAAATAAGAAAGAAGTTGGGAAAACGCTATGATTGCTTTGTGGAAGCAAACAAAAAGAGAAATTATGATTCTTCTTACCTCTAAATAAGCAATTTTAACCACCTGTTTGTTTGGTCCTTGAATGCTGCTCTGAGGTAAACCTGTAAAATCATAAACACATTCCTTTCCCAAGTTCAGTTTAAAAGATTCAAACACAGACTTTGTTCACAAGTGTTCCTGTGGCCCAGAAGTAGCCTCAGACTCCCCTTCCCTTTGGTTTTTGCTGGACTGGTGTCACCTGATGCTTGCTGATCTTGGGCCCACAGAAAGCTCAGCATGGCTATGATTGATTTGAAAGCACATTTCAAACAACAGAAACTGTTTAAACTCATGGCCAGGCTCTGTCAGAATGCTCATGTTTGCCTGTGCCTATTGGAAAACTCTTGACTAATTGCCCAAACCAGTTAATGTACAGACCTGCTCCTAAGCAAAGATGCTGCATTTCAAAGTGGAATTGAAGCCTAATTTCAAAGGAGTGAGCCTGGGGTGGCCCAGCAGCTCCTGCAGGTGCCTCTGAGCATTAGAAAGGCAAATGAGGGTGGGCCAAGTCACCCTCCCATAAGTGGGCAGGACTGACAGTCTGAAGGGAATTGCTGCCCTTGTCTAAGGCAGTTCCAGTGGATCTGGAGGAGAATGAATTCCCCCCTCCAAGTTCTGTTCCATGCAGTCCCTTCCAGTCACTCCCAGTCTGTGTTTCACGTTGCTCAGGGAAGGGCCAGAGCCAAAGCTTGGGGAGCAGCAGGAGCAGACCTTACTCAGACTATTTTAACAACTTCAGTCATCTCATCCTAAAGGTTTTTTCAGAGAAAATCCTAACTGCCTTTGGGTTTACATAACCACATTTAGTCCAAACTGTATCACTTCAGGCAACTTTCTGGCCTTGCACAGATCAGAACACACTTTGGATTTTGCTTTAATCTTTCTCCTTCCTGGCAAAGAAATGAGAGATATTGTGAGTGGAGCTCAGTGAAGGCCAATTGCAAAGTTCCTGTCTATCACTTGGGAAATAATGAGGGGGAACAGATCCCAACAGGTAGAGGATGGAGCTGATGAGGATACCTTGTGATGTTTAAGGAATTATCTGTAGAAACCGAGTGTTGAGGGTGTAACTTGGAGATTCACTATGGACATTTCCCCCCAAACTGGAAGAGGCCTTTTCTAATGTTACTGAAGAATATCAGTGTTGCTATTCCTGCTGTTACCATTTTAACTTTCACCCCAGGGCTCAGGTCAGCAACAACAACAATTTCTACAGGGTTATCAGGTTTGCTGAGTGTTCCCTTTGCTGCTCAGGGATGCTCAACAGGCCTATTTCTGATCAAAATCATTTCAGTGGGAACTGTGAAGCATAAAAAGAATTAGATCAGTTTTCCTAAAGACATCTTTCCCTGGTGAATGCCAAGTGCAATCCCAGCAGGGCAGGGGCAGCAAAGCACTGTCTGTGCTTTCTCTCAGGGCACCTCAATGAGCCTCAGCTTTAGCAGGAAAGGGGTTCCAATAACCTGTGTGTGCTTTCTCCCTTTATGGATTCCCACTAAGCAATGAGGTGAAATAATTGTTCAAAATTACTGAAAATGTATCTTGGTCACAACCTCAAAACTGAGACTCGCGATGATTATATTTGCCTTCTCGTGAATGTAACTGAAGTTATTGTGTAGCAGAGGATACATTTGTGTGTTGACATTCTTCAATTTAGTGTTTGTGACATCTCAGTGAGCACAAACTGTGGTCACTTGGTTGCACCTGTTCCCACTCACTGGGCTCAGAATTCAGGACTGATTTTGTACTAACCATGTGCATGAGCAGAGATCACCAGGACAGGCTTCCAGCTCCCAAATGCTTCCCTGCAAGTGATCTGGGAGCTCTGGGAACACCAAAGGTTAGAGAACACCAGCTGGCACTTGCAATGCAGGCACAGGGGATGCTGCTCCAGAGCAAGGCAAGAAACCCCTGCTTGTCCACAGTGGAAAGGGATACTGTCTAAAGTTAAAAAGAGCAGGATAAAACTAACTACTGTCAGGTGAGCTGCACCAGAGGCAGCCTGGAAAAGGCAGAGGATGAAAATAGTGGAAGTTACATGTGCCAAGACTGGCAAAAGTCAAAGAGCAGAAATCCAAGCAAGGGAAAGAAAACATAAAACATAAACCAGGAAGGTAGAAAGATTATTTCATTTTCCCTGTAGTAATGAAACAGATATTTGGCTTCCAAGAGACCTTTGTTTATCCCTGAGCTTATGTGTCCTCATCCTGGAATGTTTGGAAGGTTTGGGGCCCAATCAGAACCCAGTTTGAGCTGACAGGAGCAGCATCCTGGGTTGGATGAGCTGCTGGAGCTGGAAAGTGTCACAGCCCTCCCTCTGGAGGGGCCACAGTACTCTGTGACTCACAGCCTCTTCTGTCACACTGAAATCCTTCCTTAAATCACAGCTGTTTGTTCTTGTGAGCTCAGGTTATTGCAGTGCCTGGTGAAACAGTCCCACAATGTTCCTGTTCTCCTGGTGAACATGCAAACAGGGGGCATGGGATTTCATTAATCAATTTCATTTCTTTTTGCTTTGAAATCTAGTTAGTAGTTTAATAGTGGCCTAGAGATTTAAGGAAGAAAACATGCTCAGGCATTCTTAATCTTACTTACATATAATTGCATAGAAGTAAAGGAAAACCACTTGTTTATCTTTGTTTTGAAGCCTGCAGATATTGGGGCTATTTGGCATGACGCATGTTGGTGTCAGCTGATGTGGGATTATTGGTGTCAGCTGATGTGGGATTATTGGTGTCAGCTGATGTGAGGGGTTTTTAAACCTAAAATGAGTATTGAATGTTTATGGCCAGTCTCTTAATAGTGCTCAGAAACACAGGGGGAGTTCTCCCCTCCCTCCAGCCGCCCCTGTGGTGCTGCTGAACAGCCAGTGCCAGGCACCCCTTGGGCACCCACATCTTCCTCCTGCTCCTGGCAAAGCGCCCTGTGGCTGAGAACAAACCCCCTGACACTGAGTCCCTGTGCAGGATGTGACTGACAGGCCCAGGTGGCATTCCTGGGGTACCATCCTGTGCACTGGGGGCTGTCCCAGCCCTGACTGCTCGGGGTTTATTCTTTCCAAAAATACACTTACCCTGGAGAGCGAGGCAGCCCCTTGGAATGAGAACGCAGCAGTCCTGGGGGAGCCCACGGCTGGGGAGGGGGGGGGGCCGGCACGGCCCGGGGGAGCCCCACGGGGGCCTTGCCCTCGCACAGCAGGTTCTCTCTGGCAGCAGCAGGCGGAGCTCCCTTGCCCTGAGCTGCGGTACACGGCGAGGAACACCCGGCCCATCCCCTGCTGGGCACTGCTCAGCGTTGGCATCTTCCAGCCCTTTTGTTGGGATCACCCCGAGCCGCCCCGGGGGTGTTCCCGGTGCCTCGGCTGTGCACGGCTCGAGGCAGCCCAGCAAACCTGTATTTGGGGAATAGAATATTCCATTCTTAGGATCAATCCAGGCTGCAGCCAGGCTGCATTGCATGGCTTCGTTTCAGGGGAGGCTGGGAATTGGTCAGTTCCCACATGGAATCTGTTGGTGCCTGTGGGACAGTGAGATCCAAGGACCTGCCCCAGCACAGCAAACCTGCCCATTTTGGGCAGAGGATTCCCCAAACACACCTCACCTGTGCTTAGCCAACAAACCTTTTTCAGGTGTGAGCTCGAGCTGCTGGAGCCCAACAGGGTCTGCAGTGGGAATCCAGTGGAGTAACATCTGCACCTGTTTAGGGAGACAAAACGGGGCTCATCCAGGCAGTTGCAGGCCTGGAACAGAAAGCCCAAACCCTGCGGTTTGGGGGTCCGGAACAGCCCCCCAGCCCTGCCCGTGCCGGGCACACGGAGCGCGGCCCCGGCTGGCAGGGCTGGGCCCGGCTCTGCGGGGCAGGGCCTGGGAGCGCAGGGCAAGCCTGACCTGGGTGGGTCCTGCAGCCCCGACACGGCCCCAGGAGGCTCCCGGGGAGGCTCCGACCCATCCCCGGCGCTGCTTCAGTTCTGCAATCCCCGCGGCTGCTCCCGACACGGGCAGGGCCCCTCCAGCGCGCTCTCGGGGCAGGTTCCAAACTTTATTCGGGGAAGGGGAAAGGGGAGGGGGGGGTTGGGGGGGGCGGAAGGGGGGGGTATGAGGGGGAAAGGGGGGAGGGAAAGGGGGGAAATAAGGTTCCAAACTTTTTGGGGGGGGGGTGGGGGTGGCAAGGGGAGGGGGAAGGGGGCGGAGTGAAATTGGGGGAGTAAGGTTCCAAACTTTATTCGGGAGTGGGGAGGAAACGGGGGGAGGGGTTATGAGGGGCGGAAGGGGGGAAAGGGGGACAAAGGGAGGGAAAAAGGGTGGGGGAAGGCGGGGGGGAGATGGAGTAAGGTTTCAAACTTTATTCGGGGGGGGAAAGGGGGAGGGTTAGGGGGAAGGAAAAGGGGGCGAAGGGAAGGGGGGGGAGGAGGCGACACTGCGTTTCATTGCAAGACATTAATTTTTTCATGCTCCAGAGTGACGTGACGCCCCCTGCTACCTCGGCCCCCTACCCACACCCCCACACCCCCTCCCGCCTCCTAGCCCCTGTCCGGAGGACGGGGTCCCGGGCGGGGGGGAAGGGGCAGGACTCCGGAGGAGGAGCCCGGGAAAGGAGGGGAGAGGCGGGGATGAAATCCCCCCTCCACCCCATCCGCCCCCTCCCTCCCCGGGCCCCGCCTCCCCCAACCGTCCCCAGGACACACCACCCCCTCCGGAGGGGGCCCGAGACCCCGAGCCCTCTCCTCCGGAGGGGACCCTCATCCCGTGCCCATCTGCCTCCCCCCGACCCCCCGACGTGGCCCAAACGGCCCCTGGGTTTGGGCCCACAGACAGACCCAGCGGTCTATTCGGGAGCCCAAATTCGCAGGCTGTGCCCCCGGCCCGCTCCCTCCCGCGGAGCCCCCGGGGTGATGTCGGGACGGGCCGGAGCCCCGGCGGTGTCGGGCGCTGCTTGGCAACTGCAAGCATCGACCCCGTTGGGGGGCTCTGGGGGGGCGCCGGGTCCGGTCCTCGGGGCTTTATTAAACCGGCGCCCCCAACCCGCGGCTGCGGGGACAGAGACGGGGACAGGGGACACAGGGGATGGGGAGAGGGTGTAGGAGAGGAGAAGGCGATGGGGGAGATCGATGTATAACAGGGCAGAGAATGGTATAGGGAAGAGAAGGCTGTAGGGAAGAGAAGACTGTGAGACAGAGAGTGGTACAGGGCAGAGAATGGTATAGCAGAAAGAAGGGTATAGAAGAGGAAAGGCTGTGGGAGGTGTATAGGGTAGAGAAGGCTAGAGGGGAGACAAAGCTACAGGGGAGAGAAGGGTATAGGAGAGAGAAGGGTGAAGAGTATAGAAGAGAGAAGGCTATGGGGGACAAAAGTGTATAGAGCAGAGAAGGCTATAGGAGAGAGAAGACTGTAGGGGAGAGCAATGTATAGGGCAGAGAAGGGTATAGAGCAGAGAGGGCTATGGGGGAGAGAAGGCTATAGGGCAGACAGAGGTATAGGGCAGAGAGAGGTATGGGGTACGGAGGGGTCGGGGTGTGCAGGGGAGCTGGGCAGGTGTAGGGGGAGGCCGAGTGAGGAGCGGCACAGGGGTGCAGGAAGGAAAGGCAGAGGGGAATAGAGGGGAGGTTGGGTTGGGGAGCGGGGAAGGAGCGAGGGGGAAGGAGAGGCAGCATGGGGGGCTGGAGTGCGTAGGGGGACAGGGAGTGGAGGGGAGGGGAGGGAAGGAGAGGCTGGGCGGAAAGGAGAGGGGGTAGCAGGGGAGAAGGAAGGAGAAATAGAGGGGATAGAGAAGGGGAGCCCGAAGAGCCCGAGCAGCTGCTGCTGCCTCCCAGAACGTGCACTCAGCGAGCAAAGGATACCACCAGCCCTTCCCGGGACTTCCCGCCCCGCTCACCTGGGCGGCCCCGCCTGCCCCGCGGCCGCTCCTCCCGCGGGCGGCACCTTCGTGCGGGGCCGGGGCGGGGCCCGCCGGAGTCGGGGGGAGGCCCGGGCGGGGCCGCCTCTGTCCCCCGCGGGTGGGGTGGGGGTTCGGGGTCAGTCCCGGCACAGCCGCTCCGGCTGCGGGCTGGGGAGAAACAGGGGCTCGCTGGCCAAATGAGCCTGGTTGGAGCACCACAAGAGGGGATTTGGGGGTTACTTCAAGCCCCCCAAAACGCAGAACGTTTTCACACTGTGAATCCAAATGTGTGAGTGACCCTGGTTCCAAATCCCCAAAACACATGACTTAATTATTGTCCATTTCTGTATTTGGCCAAATTGGTTTTGAGCCCCCAAAATGCAGCATTTGGTCTTTCTTTGTGAGCCCCAAAACTGACCAAGGCAGTCTGGTTCGGAGCCCCCCAAAGGCAGCGCTGGGGGTGTCTCTGCGAGCCCCAAACCCGCACTGGGCGGGGCTGACCCCGGGGCAGTTCCGCTCCAGCCGCTCGTTCCAGCCTGGCACGGGATGGGGAGGGGAACTGGAGACCAAACACAGCCCGCGGGGTGGGACCGGCACGGTTCAATGATGGCTACCGAGAGAAGTGTGACAATGGGATGTTAATGCCAACACGCAATGCTGACGGCAGGGACAGGAGCAGCGATCGCCGCCCGAGCCCCGCGCTCGGAGCCCCCGCCCTGCCCAGCCCCGCCCATTCTTTGCCCCTGTTAAATGCTGTCCTTAAGCTCAGCCTTAATTGTTGGTGTGCACTCCAAAGCAGGATGAAGGCAGGACTCCTGAGAGTGAGGGATGACTGCGGCTTCAGGCCTGGGTGCCCAAACCCATGGCACTTGCATAGAAAAATATGGTTTTCCATTTATTGAGCACTTTTTACTTTCCTTTTAAGTTATTTGAAGCATGTGATCTTTCAATCTCAGTATCACGATGCCATAAGGATGTGCTTTGCCTGTTTGCTCTGTGCTGTTCTATTTAATTTGTTTAGAATGACCTTCTACCTCCATTAAATTACACATGATGTGGTTTCTCAGCAGGGCCATTTAGAATCATGTCTTGGATTTATAGGTATTGCTTTTCATTGTCCATCTTGGAAATTTTCATACTTGCACTGAATAAAAAGTGACAGGAAGTGATGGATGTGTTGTTAGACACACTGTGGAGATTCCTGATCCCAGAAACATCAGTCCATGCCCTGCAGGGCCTCCTGGGATGGATAACTGTGTTACTGTGGGCTCAGTCCCACCCTGGGGGTACCAATGGGACACTCAGGGACATGGTTAGTGGTGGCCTTGGCAGTGCTGTGGACATGGCTGGATTCGCTGCTCTCAGAGGGCTTTTCAACCTTAGTGAGCCTGGGATTGTTTTCTCTGTTTTATAAATAAAAAGCACAGTGTAAACAAGAACTGAGGGTTGGTTGTAAACACAAAAACCTGGAGCCACATGCACAAGAGGCCCCAAACCTGCAGAAAGTACCAATATTGGTGCCTGGGTCCTGTGTGGTGACTGATGACAAATCCATCACTGCAGAATTAAAAATGCCCAGGCAAACAGACCAGGCAGGCCCAGAGTATTGTCCACCAGTGCAGTGGGTGGAGAGAGAAAAACCCCAGCCTAACAGTGTTTGCTGGTGCTTTTGTGAGTCCATGATTAAGTTATGCCTGTTCCTGCCCCCCACTGGTCTTCAGTGGGACCAGGCAAGGCCAAAGCAAACCTCAGTCAAGAGGTAAAGGATTAAATAAATCAGTGCAGAGTCACTTTTGCTGCTTCGGGACAGCATTTGTAATAAACTGGATCAATAAAGGCTTTCACAAATTTGGGAGCTGTTGGCTGTGGGGAGCTGCACTGGCTGGACTGGGCTGCACTGGGCTTCTCTGGGGAACTGCACTGGGCTGGGCTGGACTGGACTGGGCCCCTCTGCGGAGCTGCACTGGCTGGACTGGGCTGGACTGGGCTGCTCTGGGGAGCTGCACTGGCTGGACTGGGCTGCACTGGCTGGACTGGGCTGGGCTGCTCTGTGCAGCTGCACTGGTTGGGCTGGGCTCCTCTGGGAGCTGCACTGGCTGCACTGGGCTGCTCTGTGCAGCTGCACAGCCAGATGAAGCACTGGGGACCAGAAGAAGCCCCTCCCTCAAGGAGTCTGCACAGGGCACACTGGGTTTGTACCCCAAGGGCTGTGGAAATGGCACCTGACCAGCACTGGGCTCCACTTGGCATAAATGTTATTGAATGTTTCTTTACTCACACGTCCTCGTGCTTCCCCAGGACTCTGAGTCAGACACAGCTCAGCAGTGGCTGCTCAAGGACTCAGTGACCTGCAGGTTTTCTTAGAGGGAAAAAAAAGAGAAGTCAAATATTGTGGTTTTCTTTTCTCTCTTCCTTAGATTTCACCTTAGCCTAAAAATAATTTTGTCATTCTTACCTTTCTAGAAAGTCACAAAACTCCATGTAAAATACTATTTTGAAAAAAAATCTTTGCTTGGTAGTAACTGCTGTGTTAATTTTGCAAGGGCACTTTTGCACTCAGGACACAACAGAAAAACTCAAGTTATAAACTGTGGCAAAGAATATTTCACAGGCATGTCTATACCCTCCTTGAGACATCATAGGGATCCACTTTTTTATTATTATTATTTTGAGAGAGTTATGAGTCTCAGCCCAAATACTTAAGTCAAAAGCTTTTTTAATCCAACATCAATTTCTGCAAGAATTTTGTAAGGCAAATAGATGAATTATGTCACTGAATTCCTTTAGGTTTGGATTCTAATCCACCTACAGTCATGTGTTACTCACTGCAAAACACATTGAACACAAACACAGTTTAGACTTGAGGAATAGAGACTTTTAAATTGACCTTCCATGATTAAATTAAAGCCAACCTGAAAATATGCTCCAGTCTGACTCAGCAGAACAGGGATCAAATCATCAGCACAGAGGAAAAGGAGTGTCTGAATTCAACAAACACACAGGCTGGAACCGTCAGCAATGGGCACCAACAGGAAATCAGGCAGGGGAGTCTGGGCAGTGCTCAGGACACTCCAGGACACTCCAATGCAGCCCTTGGGAAGGGAAAAGTGCTGTTAGAACTGTCAGCTACAAACCAGGAGGAAACACGTGCTTGGAATGTCTGTCCAATAAAGATCCCACCAAAGGCTCAGACTATTTACTACAGAATTTGGGATGGGAGCATGAAAGAAAGCTGGAGAGACAGAACAGAGGCAGATGGACTGTTTGCTGCATGGCACTCGGTAGCAGTCAGTGACAAGCACTTATTAACAGAATTGCTGCTTTAATGCATGGAACGAGCCTGAAAACACTCCCCACACTACAAGGGAGGTGGTAATTAAAATGCAAGCCATAAGGCTTCAAAAAGTGTAATGGTCTCCTGAAAACACCTAGTACAATTTATTTATTAAAAAATTAAATAAAAACAGACCATATTTGTGTTACATATTTGGGGCAGTTTGGGTGCCTTTAGCTCAAGGAAATGCTTTGGTTGAAATTATGTGACATTTCTCAGTAGTCCATATTGAATGTCATCCCCCAGTTTGGCTACAAATTTTCACCAAACTGAATGGAGAAAAAGAAGAAAAAGAAGTCTGATGTTCTGAGCAAAAATAATGCTCTGTGTGATACCAGTTTTAATCATCTGCATGCAGTGGAATATAGAACAGTTGAGCAAAACAGTTGAGCAAGGGCAGCAGTCTGAAAATGCAGAGTAATGCTCAGTAGAATCACACCCTGCAATGAAATGAAGCTGCTCAGTGAGGTACCTGTTGCCCTTTGGGGATCCTTTGGGCACGAGCCAGGCTGTTGTTCCACTTTCCATTCAGAAAAGTATTGGTGATTTCACCTGTAACTTTGGAATTCCCAGTATAGGAGGAATA
Source organism: Pithys albifrons albifrons (assembly GCF_047495875.1). Classification (NCBI taxonomy): domain Eukaryota; kingdom Metazoa; phylum Chordata; class Aves; order Passeriformes; family Thamnophilidae; genus Pithys; species Pithys albifrons. The sequence continues at coordinate 43,891,322 of NC_092460.1, read as the reverse complement.
GGCAGTTCTGATTGTCTACTAATATGGGGGGGAGGGGGGAATAAACCACACAGTGATTAACAGGGGCAGAATTTCCACCAGCTAATGCCAAATCTGTGCTGCAGGGAAGAGCCAGAAAAACACACATCCTGTGGCAAGAATTTCAGTATAAATGTGCTACCTCATTAATACAGTGTTTATATTACTAGAATCTATCTTTTCCTGTTTCTCTCTGTCCATGCTTGATTTCTGTTTCTTGCTGTGCTGGTTTTCTTTCTTGCACACCTTGTCCTAAAGCAGAGCATGAGAATTAGATCATGATCAGGACATTGCAGACAACTCAAGTGCGTTTGTGACCAAGCAAGAAGAGTTCCATTTTCTCTACAATGCATGGGAGAGAGAAGTGAAAATTCAGATCATGCTTTTTCCCAAGGCTTGGTGTGCTCTCTCTGTTGCAGAGTTAGAGCAATCCTGTCACCTGATTGCCACACATTTCTCATAAGGGCAGACTCTGGCCCAGCAAATCCCTGGCAAAGCAAACACCACAGCAGTGCCAATCACAGCCTCGTGTTTAGTTTTACCTCTGTAATAAAATTTCAAGTCCCACAGCAATCCTGTTTCTTGGCTGTGGGAGCAGGTTCCATCACTGTCTGGAGGAGAGAAAGGATTTTAGTAAGGAACTAGGAAGCAAATAGGTGGAACTTGTGTCACATCCAGCAGGAAAATAGTTGGCCCCTCTGAGCACCAAACTGTGTTGGTACCAGGACATCATTTGTGACCCGCTTGCTGGGTGGCCTGTGCTTGATTTCGGTCATGCACCAAAGCCCACCTTTTGTTGCACCAGTGATCTTATCAGTAACTAACAAGAGTAGGAACCAAAGAGCCTTCCAGCTCTGGGGTTTTGCTGAGCCTCCTTTGGCATCTGGAGCTGGTGGGGGGCAACTGCGAGCTCAGGCATTCTCCTGTCAGAGAAAAAAAGACTCTTTCATCTCCTCCTTTGTCCCAGGCTTTCGTTGCAGCCTCCAGGTGGAAAAGCAGGAGCTGGCCGTGGCATTTCCCTCCCCGTGGCACTCGGGGCGGGCAGGAGGAGGCGCTCCAGCCGCACAGTGGCAGAGGATGCACATCCCGGCCGAGCATCCAGTGGATCCCGGCGGCGTGAGAGGCAGACGCAGCTCCGCTCCGAACGAGCCTCTCCCGCCGCGTCCCCGCGGGCAGCATCGCCCCTCGGGCGGGGATGAATGGGAGCGGCTCCGAGCCCTTGGGGAGCCTGGAGGCTGATCCAGCGGCAGCAGCGCCGGCAGCAGCCGGAGCGGGGCATGGATCGTTCTCGCTGCCCTCCTGCCCCAGTCCGGGCGCTCCCGCCGAAGCGGGGCATGGATCGTTCTTGCTGCCCTCCTGCCAAGACCTACAGATGTGCCCTCCTGCAGTAGTTTGATACCGAACATCTGCCAGCAACATGTGGTTTTTTTTAAACAGCATGGTCCTCCCTAGTGTGGAAGCAAGGGTTTTCTTATTTCCTAAGAATTCAGGGGGATTTAGCGGCACATTTCTCAGAGCAGAAATCCTGGGGTTTATTTAACTTCCAACCTAACAGTCTTAATGAAGGTTTAATTGACGTGCCCTGGGCACTTCCAAGCCCCTGTGGCAGGAGCTGCCCGGGGCAGGGTGTGCTCCGGAGTCGCGGGTCCAGCAGGGCCGTCTCTGAAAGCAGAAATGTTTTGCCCTCTAGCGCCGAGAGCGAGCGGAGGCTGCAGAGGCCGACGGGGCGTTCATTCCCTTTCCAAGATCCCCGCCCGTGGCATGCCAGCAAAACTAAGGCTGGTTGGCATCGCCCACCCCTCGAGGCGGCCCTTCCAAGGAGAGCAGGACCTGAGAAACCCTGAGTCGAGCTGAGCGACTCAGCAACCTCACCAAAACTCAAACACGGGCTCTCAGAGGATGCTGCACTTCAGCCAGTTCTACCTTCCAAGGAAATTTAATTGGAGGTTTGATAAGAAGTGAAATCACAGCAAGCAGACAGAACTGCAAAACAAGGGAAGCACCAAAGTGGGGCAAATACTCTTAAAATGATCAGAATGATTTTCATTTCCTTGTGATGGCTGTGATCTCTTTTATGCTTCTCTCACACATAAGAAATTAGTAAATGCAGACCATTTTTCTCATTTCTGTTCACTTGTGTGCAGGCATGAACTCCCCACGTGGCTCACCTGTTGGCCACTTGCTGATGGAATAGCCCCAGTGCAGGGGGATCCATCTCCCAGCAAGCTTCCAACTGAGGAGGGTAAATCAGACAGAAACCTGAACCTGCCAGAGCCACAAATGGCCTCAGCAGCAACTCCCTCTCCCTAAAATGCATCTCCCAGTTGTGGGTGCAAAGCTTAAGACAAATGAACAGTTTTCAGAACAAAAGTCAAGTGTGTAATCTGAGTTAACAGAGGGGGACACATCAGGTCTCTGCCTGGAAAGGCACTTCTTCCCTGCAGTTCCCACATCATCCCTTGTTTACCACCTCATTGTTCCAACAGGCAAACAACATAAATAACACAGAGAAGTCTTAATTCTATAAACCCCTAGAGCAGCACAGGCTGTTTATTTAGTTTGCTTTTCCTGCCTCTGAGTCTCAGGTTTACTGTCACCAATGGCATCTTGTCATGAATTTGGGGACAATGACCAGGACTGGCACAAGGGACACCTGGCCAGGCAGGGAGGTTTGGTCACCTCCGACACTCCGAAGCCCCAGTCCTTCAGCAGAAGGTGACACGGACCAGGGCACAGCCCCCTGTGCCCACCCTGGGTGAAAACACCACTAAATAACATCCCTCTGTCCAGCCTCTCCAGCATTTCCTTCCAGTGCCCAAACACACAAGTGCCCACTCAAAGGACACGGCTACAAATGAGGTATCTGATAACAATATCCATGTGGAACAACAAGGAGACAATCAGCCTGTTCCTGTGGAATTACTTCCCAGCAACTCCAATGGTTTTATTCCCTCACAAAGCCCTTTCTCAGGGGCTTCGGGGACAATATCTAGTTTTATAAAGTGTGGCATCAGAGAAACAGAGATCAGAAAACAGAGTTATTATGGGCTGTGTTTCCCACAGAGGATCTCCCAGTCCTTTGTGTTGTACAGGCTCTGCAAGGTCACGTCTGGCTGAGGAATTAAACAGGAACTCAGCAGAGCCACAGAAAAATCTTTCCCCAGCTTTGCATAGATCTATCTCGAGCCTAGCAAGCCTCTGCAATGAATTTCCTCCTTTCCTGCCTGCCAATATATTGTCTCAGTGCTTGATTTTAGAAGGCAAAAGAAATCCTCAGCTCATTGTAGAGTTACTAAATGTGAGGACTTGCAAATGGTGTTGGTTCCCAACCACACAGCAAGTCCAGCATCACTGGCATCAGTGACTTAGCAAAAAACTCTCAGAAACATCTGGTCCTGCTGGGTCTGGAAATGCCACACAGAAAACATACAGAACTTTCACCTTTAAAGTGCCCTTTTCACCGAGCACAAACAACTCTACATTAGCCAAAAAGGGAGGAAGAACTTGCTCAAGTCTTTCTATGTTTTCTGTTGCTGTAGTACGAGATAAGACAATGTTTACTCACCAGGAGATGCTCAGGGCACTGACCAGGGCTTTCCCAACACCTTTCTCCAGTACACCTTCTACTCTTCACTCCAAACCCCTGCAGGAGCACAGTGCAAGCTGGGGCACTTACTCCTTAGGAAATAAAGCAAATAAAACTTAATAAAAAAGAAAATCCAAACAAGCTGAAAAGCATTAGTTAAAAAGCATTAGTCTCTCACTTTCCACCCTCCTCTTAGCTCAAAGATTTTACCCTGCCCCACAACTTCCCTTCTCTACCCTTCTTCCAGGTGGTTTTTCTCAGGCCCCACTTGCTTTCCTCTCTGCCCACCCTCCCAGCTGGAGGTGATAGATGATCAAAAAGAAACTGCTCATCCCAGCACCACCATATCACACAGCCCCTTTCCCTGAAAGCCATGGTTCCCTCTTCTGTATTCCCTGTAATTGCTGCCAGAAGGGCAGAAGCATCCTTGGGCTTTCTGAGACACCCTCAAATGATGGCGGGGTGCTTGGCAGTGGCACGTGTGTTCCTGCTGGCTGTGGTGCTTCCTTCTCCCTGCAGCCCTCCCTGTGCTCTCCCCCTCCTTTCAGTCTGGGCTCCTCTTCCTTCAGTGGGAATGGCATTGGTCTCTGTCACCTCCTCACTGCCACAGGCTGCACTTTGACCTTCACCATCAATAAAGTGCCTTGAGCACTTACAGGCTGTGATTTTTGGCTCACTTTAGTATCCTAAAGACAAGAATTGGTGTTGGAGTTGCATCTTTTCTGGTAGTTCCAAATGAAGGAGCACTGGCACAGCAGGAGGCTGAGCTCAACAACTGCATCTCCCCAGCAAGGACAGCTGCTTTCAGCTGGAACTCCTGGACATCCTGGGCCACGGCCCCAGGCAGGGCAGAGGGATCAGCCAGTGCAAAGCTGGGGGTGGCACAGGGTGAGCAAAGCTGTCTGTGCACCTGCTGTGTGCAGAGTCAGGGAAGATTCCAGTGGATACCTGGATCTCCAGCTCAGGGTTCTGCAGTGCTCCCCTGGATGCCCCTGTACCCATCCTACACCCCCACGGAGCTGAATTCAAGCAAGAGCTCAGTTTAGCACGTTTGCATCATCCAAGTGATGGGAAAGTGGCACTGCCCAGGGTGAGGAGGGGGAAGGATGGACAAACAGATGGGGAAAATCTCCAGGAGAAAAGGAGACATTTGAAACTTGAATTATTTTGCAATAATTAACTGGACATTCTCTGCCCATGTCTTTGTCATAATGTAGTATGAAAACAAATAGTACTATTTCTGCCTTCAAATCCTGAGACATATCCGTCCGTCCGTCCATCCATCCATCCACCCACCCATCTCTATGTACATATATACTCACACAAATCGTAAGATCTTTGTCTTTTCTATGAATACGGCCAGAGATCCCTTCAATTACTGCTTTTACTTCTAACGTTTTCCATCTCCACCTGCCACCTTTCCATACAGGCAGAATAATTTAAGGGCTTTTAGGGCCAAGTTACCAAATTGCAGCTTACACAGAGGGCACAGTCCAGCAGGAGCTGCTTCTCAAACACTTGGCTCAGTGTCCCTCCAACCGCAAAATTCCCCTCTAGCAGATGGACACTCTCTGTCCATTGTCCCTCCTGAAGGGAACTACCAGTGCCAGCACATGGCACTCCAGCCCTGCCAACCCCTCAGCGGGGCCCAGGGCAGCCGACAGGGCAACCTTCCACCAGAGCTCTGCTCTGCCCAAACTGCCCTGGGATGTGCCCGTTGCTGCCAGGGAGCTGAGCCTCCATCTGCAGGGACACTCAGCCTTGCCCAAGGGGCTGGACAACCTTCAGCATTGTTTCCTTCTCCTCTGGACATCCAGAGTCCAAACGCTGTAACAGAGACACAGCAACAAATTAAACCTCTGCCTGCATTGATTCGTTTGCAGTTGTGAGGGTTTGAGACAGTAATTTCAACAATGACAACTCCCCACCCTCTTCCCCCAGCTCCTTATGCTGGGTGGGACTCCACCTGGCCTGGCACATCCCTTGGGGCAGTGGGGATTGGGTGTCCCAGCTGTGTCCCCTCTCCCAGCTCCCTTCCCGCCAGGTGGTGCTGCCGCTCCCTGCATCTTTCCCCAACCGTGTTGGCATTCCTGGAGCTGATCCCATAGTGCCGCTCACTCCCCGCCAGGTGGTGCTGCCGCTCCCTGTATCTTTCCCCATTCCATATTGGAATTCCCGGAGCTGATCCCGCAGTGCCGCTCTGTCCCCACCAGGTGGTGCAGCCGCTCCGTGTATGTTTTCTCAATCCTGGCTGGAATTTCTGGAGCTGATCCCGCTGGTCCAAACCGGTCGAGATCAGTCCAAATCTGTCCAGACCCGTCCAAACCAGTTCAAACTAGTATAGACCAGTCCAAACTAGCGTAGATCTGCTCAAACCAGTTGAAACCAGTCCCAAACTGATCTTCAAAATTCCTATGCCAGCTTTACCCTCCTCATCTGCAGTCCTAGTCCCTACATGAGCCCCTCAGTGATTTCAGTTCCAGACCCACAAGCATTATTTCACGCCCAGATCGTCTCTCAGCTCCAGCTCTTCCCTTCACCGACTGGTGAAGCTGCTCCAGGTTCCCATGGCAGGATCTTCCTTTTTGTTCCATCTCTGTGACCTTTTACATCCAACCCCACACTCCCAATCCCAGCCCTGCATTTATTAGTCCAGCCCCACAATCCCTATTACAGACCAGCCAGTGCCAAAAGTCACTCCCCCATGCCAAGTCCCTGGCCCAGCTGCACAGATGCTTTCCCAGATCCATAGATGCACTCTCAGTTGCCACAGTGATTTCTGCTCTTACCCCTCAGTCCAAAATTTATCTCCGTAGTCCCTATGCCAGCTTTACCCTCCTCATCTGCAGCCCTAGTCCCTACATGAGCCCCTCAGTGATTTCTGCTCCAGACCCACAAGCTTTATTTCACTGCTAGATCTTCTCAGCTCCAGCTCTTCCCTTCGCCGACTGGTGAAGCTGCTCCAGGTTCCGGGAAAATGGGCACGGCTGCAACGGAGCGGACCCGCCCGGCGCCGCGTCCCGCTGGGGGCTCCTGCGGCCTCTCGGTCACCATCAGGGGGTGCCTGCGACACACTGGACACCTGCCTGTCCCTGCGACACACGGGGCACCCCCTGTCCTCTCAGGGACCCCCACAAAGTCCGCAGTGACACACGGGGCACCCCCTGTAGTGTGAGGGACCCCGACAGAGCCCGCAGTGACACACGGGGCACCCCCTGTTCCCTCAGGGACCCCCACAGAGCCTGCAGTGACACACGGGGCATCACTGTCCCCTCAGGGACCCCCAGAGCCCGCAATGACACACGGGGCACCCCTGTCCCTCATCCTGCAGTTCCGCAGCCCCTCGGTGAAGCGCTGCCCTCACCCTGCAGTCCCGCAGCCCCTCGGTGCAGCGCTGCCCTCACCCCGCGGTCCCGCACCCCTCGGTGCAGGCCTTGCCCTCACCCTGCGCTCCCGCAGCGCCGCCATGGCCGCGGCACGCGGTTCTCCCGCGCGGGGTTGGTGCGCACGGCGCGTGCGCGCGGGCGGCGTGCGGGCGGTTGGTGCGCGCGGGGCAGCCGCAGCAGTCGCTGCCCCCGAGCGCCTGCTCCGTGTTCGTGCTCCGCACCTTCCATCGCGGCAGCGCCCGGCGGGCACTGCCCCCGAAGCGCCTGTTCCGTGTTCCGTGCCCTCCTGCGGTGCCCTCGCTCCAATCCCGCTCCCAGCGGCTGCGCCCGCAGGAGACTCCGCTCCGGGCCGTGCCCTGGGCGCGATGGGCGCGCCGCTTCTGCTGCTGCTGCTGCTCGCCTGGGGCCGCGGGGGCTCGGGCGCGGCCCCTGCCCGGCTCCAGCCGTGCCCCCTGCGTGTCACCTGCCCGGGCCCTTACGGACAAGTGTCCCAGCGGCAGGACAATGAGCACAGAGTGTCGTGCCTGTGGAACAGCACCGTGATCCTGCGGTACCGGCCCGCCCCGGGAGCGGGGCCGGAGGCAGAGGAGGAGCAGCCACCCCCCCCACCTCGCTGCCTCTGGTTCCTGAACTCGGCCCATGTGGGCAACACTTCGCGCTGGGCAGGCCAGGTGGTGCTGCGGGCAGGACACGCTCCTCCGCCCGGGGTCTGCCGTCGCCTGACGGTGCGATGCTCGTCTGCCTCCTGCGCTGCACCCGAGTGCTGCCACCACAACGTGAGCATCGAGATCTGCAGGCAGGAGGTGCGGCTGTTCGTGCTGTGGCCGCAGACACGCCTGATCCGCGCTGGGGAGCCGGTGGAGCTGGGCTGGTGTGCGCGCCTGCAGAGCGCGGGCTGGCAGTACCGCTTCAGCAGCCGGGCAGGCAGCCCCGCCACCCTCCTGCTGCCCAGCAGCGAGCACCGAGAGGCACAGTCACCTGCGATCTACCCGACAGTTGAGCTGCAACGCACCTGTGCCGCCTACTACAGCTACCGCCTGACCGTGCGCTACAGCGAGCCCGGCATCCACGGCGCCTCCGTCACTATTGAGCAGATGCCTCAAATAAGCCTCAGCATCTCTTTCAAGGTGGAGTCCGCCTTGCTGCATCTCCTCAGCATCAGCTCCAAGCTCCTCAGTGTTTCTCAGCAGCCCCTCAGCCTGTCCTGGAGGCTTCAGCCCCTTACCCTGAGCACACTTGCCTACAGACTGGTGGACACACAGGCTAGAGGAGGTTGGCTCCACTCCTACACATCCTTTACGCTGCCGAGCAACTTCTGCACCATTTCCACACCTCAGAGCCAGAGCGAGATAGTGGTGGCAAGTGTTTATCTTCACGTTGATGTAAAGAGGTTCGAGGCGTTGTCAGGAGAACTGCACCTACTCAATGGTACCCTGATCCTAACCACAGGAAAAGAAACCCCCACCCATGTCAACCTTCACCTGGGGAAGACCAACAGCAGCACTTACATTTTCAGGTACAGCCAGGGAACATTTCACACATCTGCAGAAAACAACAGCCCTATTTCCACAGATCACCCTAACACACACACTGTGTTCTACCAACACGAGGAGCTCTCCTACTTACTCACCATAGAGTTTCTGGGCTTCCAGTGGTACAAGTTGAATATGTACCTTTATATGAATCAGAAAAGGGCTTTGTTTGGGTCTCTGGCAGAGAGAAACCTTGAAGTACATGTTTTCAGTAGCCGTCCTTCTTTTCTACAGAACTTCACTTATTTAGTGTGGTTTATCCCTGCACAACATCCAATGCTGCAGTGTGAGTGGACCTTCCATCTGCAGCTTTTTGGCACACACAAAGACCACATTGTCCAGAGCAGCACATACACATACAGTGATCATGTGAAAAATGCCACACGTTTTGTCCGTCACTCTGCTTTACCCTTTGATGCAGACAAATACACGGCGTTTGTGGCAAAAGTGAACTGTACCACCAGTGCACCTGTACCAGCTCTTCTAAATGTCAGAGTCAGCAACTATACTGAAAAAAACATAGAAGCACCAGTGGCTTGCCAGAAAAAAGAGTGTAAGTTACGCTTGGTGTGGATTCAGAGAAGTGATCGCAGAGCCATGATCCTGTACAAGAAAAGGGAAGAATCTTTTTACCTCTTCGCCAGAGTAGTCGCAGACTGCCATATCGGTTTATCTGTCTATCCCAATTGGTATGTCTATCCTGTTAAGGACACAAAAAATCCACCAGACTGGTCAACACAACTGAATTCTTCTCTCTTTTATGGCTCAGAAATGGTACACTTTACTGTTCCCAGTAATACTTTAGATTATGGGTTGTATCTGTTTTTTTTCACAGTTAAGATAATTCCAATTGGCACCAAAACAGTCCTCAAGGGCTCAGACAGAATTTATGTTCAGATTGAGAGACCTAAACTAGTGGCAAATATCTCAGGAGCGCCGTTCCGCGTAGTGGATTTTAATGAGAGCTGGACTCTTGATGGCTCAGCATCCTCTGATCCTGATCCACAGGGAGGACCAATGTCATTTACTTGGTACTGCACTAGAGATATATTAGACTATGACACCATGAAACTCACCCCACGAAAAAAATGCAATCCATCCCAGACAGATTTGCACTGGTTAACACCCTCAGGCCCCATTCAAAGAATACCACCAGAATCCCTACCAGGAGGTGCCATATACTTCTTTCGCCTTGTGATTCAAAAGGGCAGCAGGACAAGTTATGCTGACCTAGTTGTAGCTGTGGAGCCTGGCCCCCCACTCATTCTGAAGGTGACATGCCTTGAAAACTGTGGTAGCACTTTAATTCCAACAGAGAGATTTGCCTTGTCAGGAAAATGCTCAAACTGTAAGCCAAGTAACAAGCCAATCTACCACTGGTCCCTTTTTTCAGACAGCAAGACAGAAATTAGCTTTGATTGGTCTTCCAAAACATCAACAGGGAGGTCTGGGGCTTACCTGTCCATACATGCTCTGACTTTCACAAAGCCTGCATATCGATCCTACACAGTTCACTTACAAGTAAGTACCTGGGATGGTAGAACCTCATCCTACAGTAGATCATTTAAGGTAAATACTCCTCCTCAGGCTGGCAAGTGTAACATCAACCCACACCGGGGTATAGCCTTTCTGACAAAATTTGTTGTTAAATGCAAAGGATTTTCTGACAGCCATTTACCTCTGACATATAAAGTGATAGTTGCTTCCAATGTACCTGAAACCACCAAAGTTACTTCTGTGGTGGAAAACACATTTGGCACAATTCTGTACTTTGGTTCTATGCCTAAAACTCCTCCATCTCTTCTCCCAGCAGGAATGCCCTCTCATAAGTACACCTTGACACTTTATGTTCAAGTCTGTGATTCCCTTGGGGCGTTTACCCAAGTGACTTTACATGTCTATGTCAGGAACCCAGCAAGCACCCAATCACTCCCTGCTGCGTTTCAGGACCTGCTGGCCTCAGCAAGCAGTTTAAGCACAGCGGGGACATCTGGCTCGCAGACGAGTGATGTTCTTAGAGCTGGCTATTTGGCTTATCTGGCAGCCTCAATCTTAAACTATGTTAAAGCTGCACCAACTCCCCAGCTCCCTCAGGCTAAGTTTCGAGAAACCCTGGTTAAAACAGCCCTGAATATTTCGGTTAAGAACATAATGGAAGTCAACCAAATAGTGGCTGTTCTTTCTGAAGTCACAGAGGAAGTTGATGAAATGAATGTCAGGTCACAAGACCTTGCCATTAGGAAACTGACAGAAGCAACAGGAATTCTGAAGACACTGAGGAATCAGATCCATTGGTCTGAGGAAGCAGAAATTCAGACCAGTGGAATACTAAGATGCTTGTCCAACATCCTGACAACTGATCTTCTGGATCTCAAGAATGTCAGTGCAAATGGAATTGAACAAGTCTTGTCCATCATGGAAAATGTAACAGAGGTAGCCTTTCGGGGCAAAGTCCCTGGAGAAACAGAAACTCTAATGGAAACAAAACACTGGAATATCACTTTGAAGAAAGATGAAGCCTGGAACATCACAAATGCTTTCCGTACTGGTGATACCTGCAGGAATTGCTTTTATCCAACACTGAAAAAGGGAAATGATCCAGGATTGTCCCAGGATGCTGTGTTTTCCGCTGCCATTTTTGAGTTTGATGAGAGCCCCTTCACTTGGTTAGGTTACACATCACAAATCATATCAGCGGTCTTGGGGTTTAAAATGGCAGAGACTAAGGCTAATGGGGATCTAGTTGGGATCACGCCTGAAAGAGCAGATATTTTTCTTGCCAGGAAAGGTGGCAGATCTACTTTTCGGTTAGTAATGGGACCCGACACAACACAAGCTTACACAACTGGAGGATTTAGTTTTGACATCAACAGGAACACTACGAGCATAAACTTCCAGATCATGACAAAACTAAAAGCTACTTTCAAAGTGAAAGTATTTACAGATGCCAATCTCACTCATGCTCAACCCATAGCCTCATTTACTGCTTTTCACAACAGGTCAACAGTTGCAAGTGGAAATGGAACAGCTACTGCTGAGTGTAGCATTAAGGGTCCCTATATTGTCTGTCTCCCAAAGTCACTGCTGACAGTCATAGCTCAGGGAAGCAGCACAGACCGTCTGAACATCTCCATTGTCTTGGAGACACACTATGTCACAAGGTACCCAACCCGGATGCTGGTGGGCATATATGTTTTTAATGACCAGTGCCTGTTTCTGGATGAGCCTGGAGGTCTGTGGAGCAAAGACACATGCAGGGTTGGCTCCCTGACTGACTGGCAGAAGGTGCACTGTGTCTGCGACGCGACGCGCAAGCGCAGAAGTCTGCCAGCCCACAGTGCAACCAACATCAAGTTCTTGGCAGCCAAAGTAGTAGTTCTCCCCAACACAGTAGATCTGGGAAGAAACCTGATAGCACACATACCCAGAAACCCACTGACCCTCATAACAGTGGCCTCTATTTTTGGTGTCTACTTTCTTTTGGGTATCTGGACCATAATAAAAGACAGAGCTGAAAAGGAGATCAAACAGATTATGGTTCTGCCAGACAACAGCCCCTCTGATGAAGGGAGCTTTTTGGTCACTTTGTACACAGGCAGTCGCTGTACAGCTGGGACCAAAGCAGATGTCGCTCTGCAGCTCATCGGCCAGAATGGCAGGAGCAAATTCCGTTGTTTATGGCACCACCCTGCTCCAGCTTTCCAACGGGGAGGGATTGATTGCTTCCTCATAACCACTAAGAAAGACTTGGGAGACATTCATTCCTTCAAGGTCAGGCTTAATAATGATAGCTCATCTCCAAGCTGGTACTTAAGCAGAGCTGAAATTGAGAACACGTTCACTAGGAAGGCCTGGTGCTTTATGTGCAGACAATGGCTTTCTTGTGCCAAGGGCAGTCCCTTACAAGAATGGAAATTTCCCGCCACAGACCCCAAGACACCTCTACCCAAAACTGACTATTTTCTTATTAATTGCAACAAGAGGCTGACAGAGTACCATCTGTGGTTCTCAGTTTTCGCTCCCACTTTCGGTGGTGCTTTCACCAGGTTCCAAAGGTGGTCTACGTGTTTAGCAGTAATATTATTCACCTTGCTTGTTAACATTATGTTCTTTAACAGTGATAAGAATGAAGAATCTCCAATATACCTGAGGTATTTGAGATCAGTAACAGTAGGAATTGAATGTGCTTTGCTTACCATTCCCATGGAAATGCTAATAGTTGCCTTATTTAAGTATTCCCAGAAGGAACCTACTCCTATTGTGACCAAGATGTACCCAGAAGCCAAGCCTGAGTCCTGGAATTGTTGTGTAGTATCCGAAAATGTTGCAAATGTCATCGAAGCAGAGGACCAGATGTCTGACGTGAATTCCTCTCCAGGGGCTAAATCCTCCCAGAGGCCAAAGTCCAGCCTTACTACCAATTATACAAAAGGAGGCATGTTTCTGAGGAGAAGCACTGCATTGGGCACCACCATCAGGGAACTGCGTAAGAGCCCAGCCACAGAGCCTGTTCTCTGCTGGTGGTGTGTGTCTGTCGCGTGGGCACTGGTTGGGGCTATAACTATACTGTCATCATTTTTCATTGTGTTGTACGGTTTGTCCTATGGCTATCAGACTTCATGGGAGTGGCTTATTGCATCTGGAATCTCCTTCCTTCAGAGCGTGTTTCTCCACTCAATTCTGAAATCAGTGCTTTTCTCGGCTCTGAGTACAATATGCCCAAAATATTGTGAAGACCTCACCTGGGTTACCCAAGAAAAGCATGTGGAGGTACACATAACTGAAAGAACTAAGAGCGCTGGTGAGAAGAGAGGTGCAAGTTAAGGCCACTGAAGTCAGAGGTACCAGGCAGCATAAGCCTTTGGAAAGGTGCTGAAAAGGGCAAAAGTTAAAATAAAGGCATTTCTTTTCATGCAAGTTTTCATCAGTCACCTTGTCTTTTTATCGCTGCTATTAACAAGTTTCTACTACAGCCAATTTCTGAGTTGAAGCTACTTCCAAAAATACCCCACACAGTGCCCCCTCTACCCCCGCACAGCTGCCTCTGCCCCCTGCACAGCCCCCTCTGCCCCCTGCACAGCCCCCTCTGCCCCTGCACAACCGCCCCCCAGCCCCCTCTGCCCCCTGCACAGCCCCCTCTGCCCTGCACAACCGCCCCCCAGCCCCCTCTGCCCCCTGCACAGCCCCCTCTGCCCCTGCACAACCGCCCCCCAGCCCCCTCTGCCCCCTGCACAGCCCCCTCTGCCCTGCACAACCGCCCCCCAGCCCCCTCTGCCCCCTGCACAGCCCCCTCTGCCCCTGCACAACCGCCCCCCAGCCCCCTCTGCCCTCTGCACAGCCCCCTCTGCCCCTGCACAACCGCCCCCCAGCCCCCTCTGCCCCCCGCACAGCCCCCTCTGCCCCCACAGAGAGCCCACTCTGCTCCTTCACAGCCCCCTCTGCCCCCCTCACAGCCCCCTCTGCCCCCACACACGGCCCACTCTGCCCCCACACACGGCCCCCTCTGCCCCCAAACAGCCCCCTCTGTCCCCAAACAGCCCCCTCTGTCCCCCTCACAGCCCCCTCTGCCCCCACACACAGCCCCCTCTGCCCCCGCACGGCCCCCTCTGCGCCCCGCACGGCCCCCTCTGCCCCCGCACGGCCCCCTCTGCGCCCCGCACGGCCCCCTCTGCCCCCGCACGGCCCCCTCTGTCCCGTACAGCCCCCTTTGGCCCCGCACAGCCCTCTCTGCCCCCGTACGGCCCCCTCTGCGCCCCGCACAACCCCTCTGCCCCCGCACAGCCCCCTCTGCCCCCGCACAGTCCCCGCACAGCCCCCTTTTCCCCCGCACAGCCCCCTTTTCCCCCGCACAGTCCCCTCCGCCGCAGCCGAACCCGGGAGGGGCAGGCGAGACTCAGGACGCGGGAAGCGGAAGCGGAGCCGGGACGGCCGCGAAGAGGAGCCGGGCAGGAACCGCAGGAAAGGAACCGGGAAGGGGGCAGGAGAACGGGAGCCGGGGTGGGGAATCAGGAGAGGGGGAACCGGGAACGGTTTTATCTGACACCCTTTGAAATGTAAGTCTGGTTCTGTTTATAGGCACTTTGTTTCTTGTATGGTTTCTCTAGTTTATCCGTGACTCAGAAATACGTGAGTCTCCTGTGGAGTACTGAGAGGGGCTTAACCTGTGCAGTGTAAAGACTTGTGCTGATGAGGTTTGAAGCAGAGAAAATCAGATTACTTATCTGTGCCACTACTTTGCCACTGACCCTGACAATTTAACAGTGATTTATTATTTCTGGCCTGCCTTCCAGGCCTGTTAGCAGAGCGCTCTGAGCAGAACTGTGCTGAAGCCCTCAGGAGTCTCAAGAGAACTGTACTGAGAACCATTTCCTCACATCCAGATCAGGTATCAGTTGCAGACAGCATGGAGAAACACAGTATTATCTAACCCATGCCTTTCTTTTACTGCAGTTATTTCCTTACTATGGCACTGAAATCTGTGTGCTTCACCTTTGGCCATGACATGTAGGCCAGCCTGACACACCTCCTGCAGCTTTCTGGTCTAGACTTGGCAGGTTCCTGCGGAGCGTGCTAGTTCAGTGATTGCTTCATAGCCAGGCACCTGTGGGGAACTGTTCCCTCCAGAAAAGCTGGGCCTATGCTTAAAGTAAGGATGTGTTTAAATACCTTGTGGCTTCCAGCCAAAGTGGGAAAAAATGGGCAGAATTCAGTTCTAGACAAGCTGTTGTAAAAGACCTGTTCAGCAGATGTCAGCCAGTCAGATTTTCAACACATTACTGGCACTGCTTCAGAAATTTCCAAAGAAAAGAGAGGAATCCAGTGGTAGCAGTGGTGATGATTTGGGTCACTTGTGGTCATGAATTTGCCTGTCATTATGAAGGGATTAGTGCCCTAGGCTTTATTCTCTAGAGATCCTTTATCCTGCTCTGGTTTGCTAGAGAGAAACAAGCTCTCACTCATGCTTCATGTGTCTGGAGGGGACACAGACACCTCATGACAGTTGTCACATCAGGCATCTTGCTAGATGGGGTGTAGGGCCAAGACAACGAGCTGACATTGTGATAAACCAGTGTCTGTCTTGACTGTGTTTATAACATAAAGACATGGTTAAGATAAAGCCAGTGAGCTCTTTGGAAGGGACTCTGAAGGAGTGCACCTTGGGCCTTGCCTGCTGCGTGGGTTGGATTAAGGGTGGGAAGCACATGCACAAACTAAAATCCCAATACACTTGCCATTAGGTATCTTTCTTCAGCAAGAGAATGGCTTCACTTGGTTGCATAGCAAGCTTTACTTCTGAGTGGGAGTATTCACTCTGAAATCTGTTCATTAACCTCACACCTTTAAGTAGTGACCTCAACTTTCCCAAGTGCTGATATGTAGACAAGCTCTCAAGACAAATGGTGTTCCCAGTGAAACAAAATTTGGTACAGCTGATACCAGTGACCTGTAAGCTGGGAGCAAAATGGAAAGCATCACAAATTCATGTGTGCCCTGCAGGCAGGATCATATGCTTTTCAACTGGCATAGCCAAA
Source organism: Pithys albifrons albifrons (assembly GCF_047495875.1). Classification (NCBI taxonomy): domain Eukaryota; kingdom Metazoa; phylum Chordata; class Aves; order Passeriformes; family Thamnophilidae; genus Pithys; species Pithys albifrons. Next base: position 43,875,268 of record NC_092460.1, on the reverse strand, counting down.
ATCTGCTTGTACATAGATATCATTCCTTCCCAGTGGTAGTCGTTGAACAGATTCTGTTCTACATGCCAATGGTCTATAAGAGAGCAGGTGTTTCTATATCTAACGTACCTCAGCTCTGAACCCAGGGCTGTTATTTTGACTTGGGATCAGGACACATTCATTCCAAAGTCTGTGATCCTCACTGCCATAAATACTTTTTTGTTGTTGTGGTGGTGGTTCTTAAAATTTTGCATTATTTTAAAGAAAAGATCACCATTATAGTCTATTTGATTCAAGTGAATTTCCATACTCTACTGTGGGGTTCATGATTTCCCCTTTTTAAAAAAGACTAATAACAAAGAATTGCACAAGTGTTGATCTGAATCTAATTCTTAGCTGAGTTGGTATGCAGTTTGAAGAATCCAAATTTAGTATACATGGAGAAATAGGCTGCATGTACGTGCTCTGTAACAACTGAAAAATCTGAAAGCACTTTAAATAAATTCTCTCATATATCCCAGTGAGGTGAGGAAAATACGTGATATCCAAGGGTCATATAATTTGTGAAAAATTGTCATTTCCTAAGGTGTTTGCAAGGTGGATTTACTTATTAAACCAGTGTCCAGTCCCATTTGTGTTACATTTGAAGAACTCTGTACTACTGAAATGCCAGGAATGCCAGTGGAAAGGCAGGTGGTAAAGGAGTGATAGGGTAAGGGAGATTATATCCAAAATGAAATGTCAGGGTTTAACAGGCTAGAACTGTCTGAACTGGGTGTCTGTTGTGAAGCCTCTGTAACCTCTGAGGGTCTCCCTGGTCTTCTGGAACATTAGAGGACAAGCAGTCACAACTCTGCTTCACCTTGCCCCTAATTCACCTTAGCAGCACATGTCCCTGAGGATTCAGTTTCACCCTGCTGGGTGGGCAGAAATAGCATCTTACTGTCACTAAAGGAGGGATGCACAGGTTCCTCAGCTCAGCCCTGCCTTTCTGCTTGCAGTGCAGTTTTGTCTCTTATCTTTTGCTACTCTTGGCAGCTGTTGGATTCCTCTGCAAGCAAATTTCATTCCTTAAAGCAAGGGGGGGGGGGGGGGAAGAGAATGGAAGAAGGAAAAAAGACCTATTTTTTAACTTGTTACTACATTAGTAACTAGTGTGATGTAGTGAGATTGAAACCATGCACCAAGGTGTTGGATGCTGGATGCCAGCTGCCCACTCTGTATTTTGGGATGTTTCAGTTTTCCTCTGGTTCTGGCCTGTGTGGCCACCATATGGGCATTCAGGCTGGCATATGTTTGGTGGGCTTCTGGGGCACATCTTGGTTTTCTTTTGTCTGAAACTGTGTGCTCAGCGATGCAAGCCCAGTGTGGGAAGGAGGGACAGTCAGGCAATTTGTTCCTAAAGAAAACCCCTGAGCTGAGCTAAAGCATAAGCAGAGACATGGCCTTAGTGGATCAGCTCTGCAGGGAAAGGGGAGTGGGAATGACCTGTGGTCCTTTGGCAGGCTATGTATGTACTCAGCTGTGGGCACACATGACCTACCTGCTGAGATACTGCCCAGATCCGAATTCCTAGTGCTCCCCTTCTTCAGATGGCAGCTCTGCTACACTTCAAAAAACTGACAGGTTGGCAGCAGAACACTGTAGGCCATGGAAAGTGTGAGGGCTTTGAGCTAAAAGCTGTTCTTTTCTTGATGACTGCAAGATAAGTGTGTCTGTACAAGAAAATGGTGTGGGTGAGGGCAGGTACCCAGTTTGCAAACAAGCAACTGCATTTCATTCATGGATTGGTGCAATTTTTGGGCATGCACATGGTTAGCTGTGCTTGATAGGATTGTGCATACATAGCAAAATCAATCCTAAAAGCCTACTTGCCACACCATTCTTTTGGAAAAGCTCAGGGTGTGACTCTCAACTGATGTTAGTGGTACTGGGGAAGGGTAAGCTCCCAAATGTAAAGGAAAGGCCAGGATTTTAAACAAGTTATGTGTAAGCACCAAAGCTGCTGAAGCAGGAATTCCTGTGTTTCTGTCTCAGGACTGACAGCCACGCTTCTCTAGTGGGGGCCTGAAGTCTGTCAGAAGGATGGATAATAGCTTTCCTATGTGCAGAATCTCTGCTTTAAGGAATTATATGGGCATCCACCATGAGGATAAAGCAGTCATCCCCTTCTGTCTATTTTCATAAATATTATGGGAGCTAAACCTTTTTAAAGGTATGTGCTCTTCTGACCTGTGTGGCTTGAATGGGCCAACACTCCATCTTGGTGCAGGGTGAGCACATTAGCCTCATTTCTGTGAGAAGCCAGGTCAGAACAGGGAGCCAGGGGGAAGCTTCCAAAACCCTATTCAAAGGTGAACCAGAAGCAAAGAAAAAGACCTAGTAAATCATTGCAACACCTGCCTTTCTGGTACCTGCCTCTTGAATACAGTCCCAAACCTTCTCAGTTTGCATTTTGAGGGATAAGGCAGGCATCTCTGGATTGGGATTCTGCACAGCAGCAGACAGGGAGTCTTGTGTTGAGAAGTACTTAGGGAGTATAGACCTCAGCTGAGCAAAGGGTTTTCCAGAGCAAAGCCTTGTGCTTTGTCACCTAAATTCTTTCATGGATCAAGTTCCAAATTAATGGGTGAACTTTATATTTAAGCTGCCAGGCTGCAATTTATGGACCTGTCTAATGAATTTGGAAATTTAAGTGAGATGTGGGAAACCAGCTTGATTTGGGAGAAAAGACTTGACTAGTCGAGGGTTGCAATAGTCAGTTTTCAACTGGATTTTATTTTGCATAGCCAGATCTCTCAGATTTTTTTAATCTCTTGCAGGCATATTCCAGCTAAAAGGTTTTGGGTTTTTTTTGTTTCTTGTAGGTTGCTTAAAGATGGATGCTCCTAAAGAAGTTGAGGCTACAGGAGAGTTCGAGTGTCAGCTCTGTGGCTTGACAGCTCCCTGCATGTACTATGGGCCAAAGCCACCAAACTCACCCTCCATTGTGTAAGTGCCCTCGGGGGTCTCAGACCTCATTTCTGCTGTGAGCATGAGAATCCCAGTACTGTGGGACAATGTGCACTGCATGAACACAACAATGTGCCATATTGCACCTGAATGTGAGACTTAAAGTGATCTATTTTTAAGATCTGTTTGATAGGACACGGAGTTCCAAACAGCAGTGCTTTTTTGCATGAATTAGATAATCCCTTGTTAGATTGTATGATGCTAAAATGTGTGGATATTTAGTATCTCTTCACCTTTTCAGGGACTGAAACCTTTTCCATCTATGCTAAGCAGGGATAGCTTGACCAGAAATTGTGCAGTTACAACTTTGTCTGCAGACATTAAACTCTCCATAAAATAAAGCACTTTGCTTTCAATGCATGAGTAGCTTGGTAGAGGTTGTCTTGGTCAATGAACCATCAGATAAACGTGGTCAGGAACTCACTGGGACTGGAAGTCAGGCATGTACCCAGCATTTCACCCCAGTAAGACTGCTTAGTGTATTACAGAATGGAGACACCTGTTGACCACCACCTATTTGGGCTGTTTTCCTTGGGCAGCTGTATTTTTATCATTCCAAATCCCACAGTGCCGCTGATTTTCCCTCTTCTACTCAGCAGAGCAATGGCTCACTTTGGTCAGGTCCATTCCTAAAGAATCTGAGTTGAAGCTGAATGTAAATCTTTAGGTATCCAAGCTCAGCATTAACATCTCAGCTTTATGGGGATTGCTCAGATGCCAAAAGCAAAAGAATAATGTATAGAACTACAGGCTTACAAGAACCAGCTTCATGCCCCATCTCTCTTGGCTTGCTCCCTGACTCACACATCCCCAGTGTGGTGCTGCAGGAAATGTGCTGGACATGAGGGCCTGTGCAATGGCCAGGACTCTGCAATGAGGAGCTGCATGAATCTTGCAAGGGGAGCTTTGCACACCTAATCCAGTCTTTGTACCCCGGGAGACTCAGTGACAAAACGATCTGCTGTGTTAGGATGCCTGATCTTTCCTAGCAGTGGAAGGCTCTGGCCATCCCATTTTTTGTTTGAGTGGGCAGGAAAAGGAGAGAGAACACACTGGTGGACACACACATACTTGTGTGTGTGTGCATAGGCCAGGAGAAGGTAGTATGGGCTAATCTTTTATCTATATTACCACCAGAATTCAAGTTTGACTTAAGCCCAAGAGGAAGCCAGCCTTGCTGGGTGCCCTGTGCAGACAGACACCCAACTGACTTCTGTAATATTTTCCCTGGAGCTCCCAGGAAGAATAAGACCTTAGTCTTTCCCAAGCATGTTACCAAATTATTAACAAATGCACTCCGTTGATACCCTGGAGCAAACAGTACATCTGTGACATAAAGTAAGTACAATGTAGGTAATTGCAAGGCTTTCTGCCAGTAGCTCCTGATTTCAAGAGGTGCCAACCTTAGCTTTACACAGTGACATACCTAAGAGCAGTAAAACCTTTGTATTTCATACTCATGTGCATGTAGCTTTGGAAGAGAGCGTCTAATTAAAAGCTGTGCAAATGAAATGGTAACCTGACAGTTGGTACTGAAGTTGGCCATGCAAAAGAGTCCCTGTCATAAAAAATGGAAGATTAACAATTACTTTAAGGTAGAGCATTCAGAAAAACCTTAGTGAGATGACATTTAAAGGCTCACCAATTGCCCTGATTTTGGAAGACACAAAGTGTAGTACAGCACTGAAGGCAGTTGCAGCACTGAAGAGAAAAGGAGCTGCTCCATTGTCTCACGTACAACAGCAAGCCAAGCAACTCATTTACAAAGGACTGATAACTTTTCAGCCTCCACAATTTCCCCCTCTCTACTGTCCCCTACTGTGAAATCTACCCTTTAAATCTGAAATTATTCTTTTACAGGATTTTGGAAGAAGCCTATGTCATGAAGGATCCTTTCACCCCTGACAAGGACAAATTCATCATCCTTGGGTCTCACTGCAGTTTGTGTAACAGATCTATGTGTGTTGGTACAGTAAGTAACAAGCAAAACAAGCTGCTTCAGTGATTTCTTTTTGTTCTAGTCCTGGTGATGTGTTAGAGAAAGATCAAGCAGCAAAAAAACCAAAAAGCATATTTTTAAGGCAAGCCATTCCCCCTTGTCCTACCACTACATGTATGTTGATTGTACATGATTGTATGTTCTTGTGGATTCTGCCTGTGCTGTGCCAAGCTCACTCTCTGAAGAAGAAATGGATTAGAGTAGCAGCTGAGAGGCCACCTTAAAATGTCAGGTTTAGCTTTCTTTTTAACAGCAGGGGCAACACAGACACATTTTGGACAAACTTGAGGACTATTTTCATTCCCAAATGAAATGTCTTGAATTTATGAAAGATTCAACAGATATTTCCAAGTGTGGCAGTTCAGTCTGTCAGAAATACAGCATTTCAGCCTCTCAGGATCTTTGCACACAGTATGAGTTTTTGAAAGAAGGTGGACCTTTTTCCTTGAAAAGATGTCTTTGTTTCAGTTAACCCAGGCCATGGCAATGCACAGAAGACACTTGCAGTGAGCTAATGGAAGCCTCTTCTAATCTTTTTAACAGTCCTGCTTATTTTGCCTATTGTGGAAATATGTGACTCATTTACTGCTTGTTATCTGAGTTTTCAAGATTCCCCTGATGGTATCACGCCAAGTAAAACCTTGATTGTAAATAATTGGGAATAAATTTCCTACCAAACTGGCCAGGCCAGATAGTGAATCACACATATGACTGGTTTCAAAATGTATTTGGCAATATTGCTTAGGTAACATTGGAAGAGATCTGCAGAATTGATAATTAGTGCTTTAAACACCCACACCACAAAGTGAGTAAACACATTCTATTCCTCTTTCATGTAGGGAAAATTAAAAGTCCAGAGAAGTAAAAACTTATCCAAGGCAATAGGGAGAAACAAAGTTAGGATAATGTCTCTGTGGATTGGTTTTGGTTCCTGCTTGTGCTTGACTCAAGTAGATCAGCTCAGCCCTGGGCTGAGCATTTCCACAATGCTGTAACATATGAATTGAAGCTGAAGAAAGTCAGGCTTTCTTGGGCCTCTTTGGCAAAGAAGCTGGACCAGTTGGAAAGGTTTTAGTGACAGGTTGCTTTCAATGTTATGGTAATTGAAAACAGTACTAGGCTAGTGGGGTGCAAAATTAAGACTTTTCTAACTTTAGATTTGGCAAAGGGAGTGGATTTATATTCTAACTTTTGTACCTAGGGAGGCTTAGATACAGATGAGATTTTAGGCTTTTCATAAGACAACCCATGCTAGCTGAAGTGTATTTCCTTACAATTGCTGCACCAGTAAAAGTCACAACAACTGTTCTGTATAGTGCTCGTGAATTCACATTGTAATGGTTTGACCCATGGCTTCCCCAGTAACCATTGTATCTAAGGAAGTTACAAGTATTCCACACGTGTCTTCCATGTAGCAGTGGGGGAGTGGTTTTTGTTTTTCCTTCCTTCCGGTCCTTGGCTGAGGAGCTGGAGGGAGGTGGTGGAGGTCTGGTCCCTCCGGTCCCTGGTGTTTCTCCTGTCCTGGGTGAGATTGTTTCATTCTTGTTCCCCTTACTTGAGGTTTTTAATTGTGTTTGTTTTGATTCATTCGGTTTCTTTGGGTTGGGTTGGTGTCTTCCCTATTTTCCAGCTAATCAATCCCCTTTTCTCCCTTTCCCTCTCCCCTGGGGGGTGGGATCCTACGTATTGTGTATACAGTGTGGTTTGTAAATGTTAGTAAATATAATTTATTCTTTTTATTCAGTTCAGTTTCTTTAGAGTGCATTTCTTTTCAGTTTTTTTTTCCCTTTCCTTTGCTGGGAAAGTTTTGGGAGGGGGAAGGGGGGCCAGTCCAGGGTTGGCAACAGCTAGGCCAAACCTGCGACACACATCTTCAAATATCCCCTGAAATTTCACTCAATTTACTCCAGTCATCCTGCAGCATGTATTACCCTGCTCAACCAATCTTATCACAGGGCACTGCTAAGTGCCATTAGTTCTGGTCCAACAGGGAATAATTCTAATGATTATCTGTAATGTCTTAAAACCTGTCAAAACCCCACAAAAAGGAAGAGAATAGAAATGCTTTTAAAAGTCCTTGGACAGGTCGAGTGCCCTTCTTCCTACTTCCCTTTCAGAAAAGGGGAGACAAAATTATATAATCTGAACGTGATAGTCATTTAAAACGGTTATTTCTGTTTTATTGCAGCACTTACTAGTAAAAGATAAGAAAAGAGGTGGCATTTGGGGAAGAAAGAAGGAAAGGGAGCAAGTGTCATCCCTTGTTGCTAACCTCAGCAGAAGGTGACTAACCACTGACCCTGGACATGACTGTAGGTATTAAGTGATCAGTGTAATACTACAGCTACTTTACACTCAGCTTCCAGTCATGTGGGGTCAGTCCTGGACATGGGCAGGCAGAACCATTTCTTTACATAGTGTGGTATGCACTGTATACATTACTTTCAAACATGATTCATGTCAAAACAGAAATAAACTCTGGCAGCATGCTTTGCCAGCTCAGTTTTGCCTAAATCGGACTATTAAGTTTAAAATGTCAGTGGCCCCCTCCTGCCTTAGTCATGGAAAGGGGAAAACATGCTAAAGAATCACCTGATTAAACACAGAGTTGCATTAGAATAATGGTTTAAAAGAAGGGCTTGACTCTACATAGTAAGTTTAATTCATAGGGCATTAGAAGAAGAGTTAGGACTGAGAGAGGAGGACTGAGGGTCCATGGACCCTGCGCTTGGGTGTGCTGTGGTTCATAGTCATCATGTGCCCAAGTCCCAGCAGCCAAAATCAGCACCAGCTGGCAACTCATTTCTGCTAAAAGAATGCAAGTTGAGACCCTGTGTTACCTCTGAAGAGCTGCATGTTAACCTGTGAGATCCCACCTGCAGGAGGGGGAACAGCCTCTCCCCCCTTTGCCAGGGCCCAGAGGCCACTGCTCAGAGCCCTGAGCTCGCCCAGGGTGGCAGGGCTGCCCTGCAAACAACAGCAGCGCCAGCTCAAACCCTCATGTCCCCTTGCAAATTGGCAGCTTAAAGTATTAAGGATACCAAGAGACAAAAAACAATAGGCTCTGGAGGTTGTGCAACTGAAATCCTGTTTCAGGACTTCTCAGAGGTGAACACCTGACATTAGTTCCTGAGTATGAAGAGGCCTGGCAGTCAGTGCAGAAAAGGACAACAGATGAAGAGAAGTTGTTCTTCAAGCTTCCAAGTCACATGGAAGCAGGCTGATTGTGATTTTGACATAATTATCAGCTGAGTCTGCTGCTAAAATCCAGCTAGTGACATAGGAAACAAAAGCTAGGACAGAAACACAGGCATAGCCAAACCAAGCTCCCAGAAAAGGCCAGTTGCAAATGACCATGGCAAGGGGAAAACTTGACTATTTAGGCAAGACCCAGGGAATCCATTTCTCCCCCAAAGATGTCCAGATCTATCTAAACTGATGTCTTTATTCATACTTAAATCCCCAAGAATAATCCATCAGCAACACCAGCTCCAGCTTACCCATGAAATCCTATTTGGAATTTGGTGATCAGCACACCAGGAGAACCATGGACGTCAGTCTCACTGCAGGGTAAAGGAATAATATGTTAATAAGCTTCTCTTCTAGTTGTTCCAAGTCTATACTGCCCACAGATTAAAATATTCCGTAGGTTTTGCTTCTTCCTATTCAATAACTAACATCTGGTGACAGCTCCTGGGTGAAAAATAAGTACTGGTCTGTACCACTTGTTAACAACCAAACCAGCTGTGATTGGAGCATGGCTGGTCAGTGTCATTCCATTTCAAGGACAGTGAAAATAACTTTGTGCACAACTTCTGTACCTTGCCACCAAGAGTTCAGAGAAGAGCCATCAGCTCAAGCTTTAGTACTAGGTATGTTTTTAGGTTTTAACTAGTGAGGACATTTACTGAGCGTAAAGGTGGGTAATGGATTAAATCTCATTTGAATTGTCTCAGCTGAATGGAATTCATTTGGCTCTTCTGGGTGTTGGACACTTCTGTGATACTGACATAAGTGATACATGTTAATATTCTCCTGGGACAATACAGGCACATGGATTAATAGAGGGAAGAGTCATTTTTTGAGGAGTTATGGACAAGTTGCAGCTAAGGTATGTGGGAACCTACAGCCCCCAGCATATGCACTTGGTCCTCATGTTGGCCTTTAGGCCATTTTTGTGGACACTGGTGAGGAGGAGTGTGCTGGCACTGCAAGTCTCACAGGCCAGTGCAGGGATTTGGAAGAACTTCCCAGAAGGGAGAAATCTTCATAAGCCAAGATTTGGCTTTAGAAGAAAACTTTGCTATTTCGGTGAAACCCACAGAATCTGTTGCAGCTCCAGCTTACCCAAGAAATCCTGTTTGGAATTCAGTGATCAGGCCAAGAAACCCATGGATGATGCTGGAAGGAGAAGGCTGCTGGAGGAGGTGTGTTGCTGTTGCCTGCAGGTTTGCTTTAATAGAAGCAGTGGGACAGTTGATTTGGTTAGTGCTTATTTCAGACCCAGATTTATTTTTCATCCAGTTAGCTCTAACCAGATCTTAGAATTATTGAATAAGAAAAACTGCTGAAATATTTCACTCTAGAAACAAAATTAATTGTAGAAGAATTCTAAATATAAATGTAGTTTAATGAGACTGGAACTTTAGAATTTCCATTTTTTGTATCTTGCTAATAATGTTATTTTCTTTACAGGAATGTAGTCTGTTCTACTCCAAAAGGTTCTGCCTCCCCTGTGTGAAGGAAAACCTAAAGGCCTTTCCTCTGGAAATACAAGAAGACATGGATAAAAGAAAGCCCCAGCAGAAACCCTCTAAAAAAAACATACAAAACATAAATCCTGAAGGACCAAGAGCAACAGTTCTTTGGCTGGGGTTTCTCCGCTCTCTGTTCAGACTATCATATTGCTCCTTTTAAAGAAGTGACCTTCATCAATCAGCTCACTGCTACTGAACAGAGCACCACATTTCCTCACCCTTGGCTCGGGCTCAGACATCCCCGTGCAGCGCCAGCAGAGCCAGAACAGCCCCAGGGGATGCAGGAGCCAAGGAGGGAGGCAGATGAGCCTGCTGGCACCATGTAAAGTGCTGTAGGAAAACTCAAACAGCAGAGGAACCTTGGCCAAATTTAGACATTTGCTTTTTTCATGTTTTGTGTTGTTCTTGTCACTCCTGCAGTGTTAGGAAAACCCAACACATTTATCTGGCTTAATTCAGTTCACATCCAAGAAAGTCACCATACACCAGTCGCGTTGTAGTTTGGGATTATTATGTAAATTCTCTCCCCTGCCACTAACTGCCCATGCCAGCAGTTAACAAAAGAAGTAGTTAACTGCTGATCACTTGGATGGGGGCAGGTTTATCTCTTTTGTTTTTGGGGACATCTTTCCTTTCTTAGCTGGGGGAACGTGGGAGCGGTGGCTGCCGAGGAGGGAAGCTGCTCCTGCGGTGGCTGCTGAGGAGGGAAGCTGCTCCTGCCTGCCCCGGGACTGTTTCTGGTCGCCGCTGCTGCTGCCTGCCCCGGGACTGCTTCTGGCTGTTCGTGTTTCCTGCTTCTTGGACAAGGAACGCAGGGGGAAGAGACCGAGTTCATCTGTGAGCTCACCACTAGTCTGTCTCGCTGGAGAGGGACTGGAAAACTCACTCCGCAGCCAGCCGGGCTGTGACATTGACACTGCCTAAGTATAACTTTCCTCCCGGAGGAAAACCTGCTGGGTTTTGGTTTTTTTCTTTCTCTTGTGGTGTTGGGGAAGCGGTTTGCACTAGTCTGATTATATATAGCAGTTAAGAACAGTTATCCTTCTTGTATTAAAATTCCTTTCTTAAATCTGATAAAGAGTGGCGTGATTATTGTGGAGGAGGCCCCCTCCCCTGCTTGTGGGTAAACATTTTGGTTTTTCCCCTCAAACCAAGACAAGTCGTTAATCTGGCAGTGCTGTCCTGGTAAGATTACAATAGGCAGGGAATTTAAACCTTTACTTTTAAGTCTAAAATAAAACTGGTATGAGAAAATGTCCCAGATACCCATAGAAATACCCACATTTGGCAATATGATAATCTCAATACCATCACAGCATTGAGACTCCTGAAGGTCGGTGCTTCTATGATAAAATACCAATAAAAATACTTACAAGTCCCTTGCACTTGCACTCAGCCTTCCAGTCCATGTCAGTACAGCCCCTGAGCAGGACCTTGAACACATAAAGTTTATGCTTTACAATAAAGGTGACTCCCTTTTCACTGTCACATCAGTTAATCTGGACATAGAAAAGTTCCACTAATAAACTCAATCCTTCCTGGAACTGGACAATAAAACTGCACCTATAATAGGGATGTGAGAAACAGTTTCAGTTAAAAGTAAAAAGTTGTTATGGAAACAGCAGGTGTTTAGCTAAAAAGATAGTTTCTCAGTTACCTGTTATGACTGTCTAAAAAGATTATTTAGGTGGCTTTTATTTAAAACCACAGTCATGCACCTTAAGGATATGTCCAGAATGCTCCCCAATGACACAATCATCTTTTTTTAATTCAAGTTTTTTTATTCAAGTGGATCATTGTTTCAGAACCTGTTAATGCCTTGGGTAATATCTCTTTTTTTTCAACTCTTCCATTCCTATAACTTGTCTTAGGACAACATCTAAACTTGATCATTTTAGTAGAATTAACATGTCTCTGTTAAATCATTATTTCAATGAATTATTTTTAGTTGCTTAAGACATTTGAGTGTCCTAAAATCTTTCCGTTTTCTGGACTTAGTGTATTGGTGTCCTCTGTTAAGGACTGGAATTTCTTTAAAGACTGCAGGAGAAATAATGGACCTATTAGTAGCCTTTTTCAAGCCCTAAGACATCAAATATATATATGTCTCTAACTGTGGAAAAAAATACCCACCTTAGAAGTCAACTTTTTGCAGTGAGTTCCTTTCCTGAAAACAAATGATTAGCACAAGTCACTCAATTCACTTTAAAAAATACTTTATTTTTCTTAAAGCCATTAAGGCAAAACCATATTTCAAATTAAGTTGGTTTACATTCAGTCTGAAAGGATTACTTTTTTTAAAGCACATAGGTTCCTACCAATCTCTATACAAACACTGAATTCAACCTCTTAAAGAAGACAGAAAAAAAATCAGAATGTAAAAAAGAAAAAATGTCTAGTTCAAGTGTTTTCATCCTAGATCAGTAGGCTGGTAACGTTTGAGAAGCATCATTGTATTTAACTAGATGTAACTTCTACATTCACGAGTGCAAGATACGTTTTCTCTCCTAAAAATCCCTGTGAACCAGGGCTTTCATTTGCCCTTGGAAGTGTCATTTGCATTGTTCTGACAGAAGGAAACTTGGGAACTTGGCTTGAATTAGTGTTTTTTTGCTGGGAAACAAGTATTCCATGAGAATTAGGTTTGACCACTCCTTGCAAGAAATGTCTGCTCTTTCTGTTCTGTATTTACTGTAATAAAATGTACCCAAAATCTCTAAAAACAGGAGACTGGAAACAAGAAGTTGTTGGTTTTTTTGTCCTTAGTATTGATATTTGGATTTAATTAAATACTCAGTAGCTCTGGTGATTAGGGTTTGGCAGCATTAACACCACTGCTTTTTTGTGCCATACCAGGTCACAGACCATTGAAGATGTGAGGGGGCCTTAACACCATGACTTAATTAAGCTGCGGTGTTGCATTCCTAAAGGAAATTCTGAGCAAGTATGAAACAACAGGAAGCCACACAGGATATCTGTCAAACTGCTGAGAGGGGGTTCTTGTGCAAATCTGTGCTACTGAAAGGTTGATTAGATATGTTATTACTACAGAAGGCCATGAGTGTTCTCCCCTCCTGAGGGCCAAGGCACTGTGTGTGTCTCCCTGGGGAGATGCTGTTGGAGACAGCCCCTCCGATGGGCCAGGTGAGCAGGGGGTGTGTGGGCAGCCCTGCAGGGCTCTCTGGGTTGAGGCAGCCCCAGGAGGGGAGGAGAGGGGGCTCTGCCCTGCTCAGCAGCACAGCCCAGGCAGGCTGAGGACAGCACACTCCTCCGTGGCATGATGGCAACAATGCCCATGTGCTGCTGGTGTTTTGGTGGGTCAGGATTTTCCCACCCTGCCAATTTTTTTCTTTCAAGTGTGAAGAATTCCATGAAACTCTGCATTGAGCACAAGGCTGATATCCTTACCACAATAGGAATTATGGGACCTGCATGTCCAACCTGAGAAAATACACCAAAAACCTGAAAAAACTCCAAATACCTTATGCTTGGTCTTGCAGTCCTTATTTAAGGTGCAGGCTGTAATCAGATTAGTCTCTTTTGTGCATGCTGCCTATCCCCTGGCAGATGCAGCTCCTCTGGAATTGAGGTCCTTGCAATAGGAATTCTGCTTTGAAACATCCTTGCGATGGCATCTGACAAGATCAACTGACGCAATCAAAGAAGGAGCTCAAGAAAAAAGCCACCCCAGCTTCAGAAGCAGAAAAATATATAAAAACACTTGTAAGTACATTGGAGAAAAGAAAAGAGGAGACACCATTCCTTCGGGTGGGCTGTTACAGCAGGTCTGTGTCTCAGTGTAAAGCAATGGCTCCATCAGGACCTTTCTCAGGGTGTTTCTCGCTGCTGAGGGAGGCAGTGGCTGCAGGTGAGCACCGGGAACTTCAGCAGAGCTTTTACAGACATGACACAAACACCTCAGGAGACAACACACCTGTCGGATGACACTGATCTAGGCACTATGTCAAGCTGCAGCAATTCGAGGAAATCAAATTTTCTCTCTTACAAATAAAAAGCAGTAAGTACAAATGATTGTGCTTGTGAAAACTGCTGTGTTTCAATTACAGCACAACAAAAGGTAGATACCTTTGGAAGGTACGTTTTTTCCTGTATCTCACTCCCTCAGCAGGATGCTGTAGGCACAGACTGTCACACCTCCATCACAAGACACAGAATCCCCATGAGCAGACTCTGAATTCACTTCTATTTAAAATCCTACAGGAACACTCCTATAGAAAAGGCAATAATGGCATTTCAACATTTTGGTTTGTGCTGCCAAATCACAGGTTTGAAAATGCATCTATAAAAGCTGCTGATTGCCCTCAGGGCAGGTAGCAGGGAATAATCCTGAGCACACATTGTTATTCCCAGTGAGCCACGAGTCAGTTCCTCAGAGAACACCAGCACTGGTGCACAAACTGAATGCAGCTTCTTTTTAGCTTTCAGACTTCAAAGGAAAATGGGCTACCAGGCTGCAAAGCAAAGATTAATTCAGTTCTACAAACTACCTTGCATATTGGTGAACTTGAGTTAAAACCTCGATTAAAACAGCTCTTCCTCAACTAGACTTGCTTTTATTAAAATTAATAAAAGGAAGTCTATATTCTATGTGCGAATGTGTTTTAAATTTTTATTACAACAGTCAACACCAAGCACTGATAACTTGCAGAATTTGTGATCGTTCTTCACTGATACAGCAATAAAAACCAGACAGGAATAAATAGCAATTTGTCTTCAGCCCATTCATCCTTAGCCCACAGAAGTAAATATTTCCTCACTGTACCAAAGGGTTCACAAGATAAAGCATGTAACAAATATTTAAATTAAATAATTTACACATTTTTCTTTAAGCACCTCCATAGTTAATTTAGTCAAAGTTTATACCTTGCAATTATATTCTTGTTTTTTACAAATTGAAACATGAAGAAATGGTATTAAATTAAAAAAATCCCACAACGCATAACAATATTAATGATCTTAGATCAAACCCACATATAATTTAAATCTCTAGTAAAATAAGGATAATAAAGCTGATTAAACCTAGATACAAAAATTATATCCAACTGATTCTCAAGAAAGCACTTGAGACATAAGCAATAACCAGGTACCTGGCTCCACAGGTGCAACACTTCCTAAAGGACGACGGGGTTCTGGGAAGGACCATTATTTGTAAGACCTTATGTTTGAACAGCATCACAACAGCTGCCAATGCATTTGTTAAATGCAGATTTTCAACTGAGTCACAGGAACCTTTTTCAGGAGGGACAGAGTTGAAACTGTTCCCGTGCAGGATCTTCCTCAGGGGCTCTGCCGGAGGGGGTACCCAGGTTTGTCCAGGCTTTCCATCAGAAATAAGGAGGAAATTCAAATTCAATCCTATGTGACATGTGATGAATAAATCCCCCCAGGTTTCAGCAGTGTGAACAAACAAACAAATGTTAGATGCTTACTGTAAGCTCTGTGATGTGCAGCCTCGTGCCAGCTCTCCTGGGAACGGGCTCAGTGCGGCCGCTGGGGCTGCCAAAGACTGCGCAGGACAGAAATAACCCACCGCTCTGCTCTCTGGCAGCACCTCAGGTTTGAGCCAGAGCTCAAAGGCACAAAATGGCAATGACGTACAAAACGCAGTTTCCTTAAATGCTACAAAAGATGCAGTTTCTGTAGGTGGAAACTCTCCTATGAGGTGTCAATTTGTGTTTAAAACAAAAGCAGGATTTGAAATTTAAAAAGGTACAAAGTGAGTTTTTAAAAACAGCACTCGTTGAAGAAATATTTTAGAAGGAGAGAACGAACATCTGATTTCCCTAATACTTGGCACAAAACTTTCCTTTTTTTTCCCCTCTCTCCTGTGTCAAAGTACCCAAGGCATCCCAATAACTAACTAAATAACCTCTTAACCCTCAAAAATGAGTAAGCTGCAGGTTTGCTACAAAACTGAAGTCATACCATTGTTTCCCAGGTTATTTCTCTATCCATCTGCTGTCTCTTGTCTCAAGCTGTCTGTGGTGCCTGGTTGCTAACCCAAGTTCTACTGTGCTACAACAGTAAAACAAGTTATGTTGGTAAGAATCAGATCCACATTGCATCTTACAAGCCTGTAATTCTTTAATACATTTTTAATCCTAAAATCTGATTACTTCATTTCCCTCCACAGGAGGGGCATTTTAAAATACTAGATGACCTGTACATAGGGGAGATACTGAAGTAATAGATGAGAAATAGATCTCAGACTAGTTGAGATTCCGAACCTGAAAAAAATGGACACAAATTGAGTCATATTAAAATCTGCTTGACCAAAGCCTGCTGCAAATACCTCCTGAAAGAGCAATTCCTTAAAAGTGTGATGTAGAAATGAAGAACTTCTTTTGCTCACTAATACTCAGGAAGGGAATTGTCTACCCTGTGTCACTCTTTAAAGTGACTGTGGGAATGTGCACAGGGCAGCAGTGTGGGCACTGGAATCCACCCAAAATTTATGGCTGTGTTAACATCTTCTTCATATTTCTCTAAATCAGAGATGTGTTATTTCCTTTGTTTTTCTCATTAAAGGTCTGCAATTTAATTGAAGACAGAAATCAAACTTCAGTGTTCAAGAAACTAGTCAAAAATTGCTTGCTGGTTTTCAAATAACAAAAAAATTATGCCCTTTTCTAATGCTGAGAATAGGACCCTGCTACAAGCAGGTGCTAAGACATTCAAATGTTATGTCTTGCATTGAGTTATTCTGTTTTAAATTCTTTACAGCTTTGCTGAGAATTTAAGTGTTCTTAAATTATTTTTATTATTATTATTTAAATTAGTAAGTTTTCCAAGTCTTTCACTAAAGTGTTTTAGCCACCTTTGAGAACAAGAGCAGAAAAGATAATTGTTGGCCACACTGCCTGTGTCTGGTTTTCCTGAGAACCTTCAGTACATCCAGACTAAGGACTGCAACTTTGAAATTTGCCCTTTGTAAAACTGAGCTATATGGGAAAAAAAATTCAAGTTACCCCTATTTTTTAGAGGACAAACTTAACAGCTGGCTACCTGAGTTTCAGTGTGCCATCCCCCAGTGGCTGAGATTTTGGTGGTTTTTTGCATTCCCAATATTGCATCTTAGTTCTGTCTGTGCTGGAGGCACAAACGTTCAGCTCTGACTGAGTGCAGTGGGACTGATGGGGAGGAGGAGGCAGCAGCTTGCTCAGATCTGTCCCTGAGTCTGAGGGCACTGTGCCTGCTGCTCTGGCACACAAAGGGCAGCCCTTTTCTCCTTGGCTGTTCCTGGCACAGCCAGCAATCCTCTCGATGGAAAAGTCCAAGCCTGTTCCTCCTGCTGCAAAGGAAGTTTTGTGCATGTGCATTTACTGTTTCTATCCTGCCCAAGATCGTCACAAAATCTGAGGCTTGTGCTTCAGTATTTTACACTAAATATACCTGACACTAAAACTTCTGCTCATGACCCTCCCCCAGATAAACTCCAAGCTGCTTTTAAACCTGTAATTTATCCAGTATCTGTAGGCCTGGACAGAAACAAGCATTGCCACTGAAACAGGAGTCACAGTGGGATGTTCTCACTTTCCTGTCTTACTCAATTCTTGCAGTGAAAATTCTGGTGTCTCCAAACGTGCTACAATATAACAGCTACAAAGTGTCCTCCTGTGCCACTGAAAGCTTAACTGTAGTGAAAATGCTCAGATTGACTCCTGAGACCTTGGAGCTATGAAACAGAAGGTAAAATTAGGAAATAATAATGTGAAGTTACCTACCAAAGAAACAAAAAGGAACAGAAATAACAGTGCCTTGCATGCACCTGGCACTTCTGGGCAGTACTGTCTGAGGAAGAGCCTTGAAAGAAGTCCGGCCATCTCTTTATGGCTTATTTTGCATCAGGAGTAAAGCACAATTTTAAAAAATCAGAGTTTACTCTTAGGAATATGATAAACTTACCCTTAACTGTGCTGTCTTTCATACTATTACACAGTCTGACACCTACAAACACTGTTCTTGGTGATATTGTCACCTTATCCACCAGGACAAAATAATGTAGCAAATACTTCTATCCACAAGGCCTAAGAAGGAATAGAAAGTAATATATCCATGTGGATAATTGGAAAAAATGAAGCAGTCTATTCATCCAAAAAGTAAACAGGTCAAACTGCTGAGACACTTGTCAAGGGAGAAGGTGCTTTTTCTATCTAATCTTTTCTTCAGAGTCAGCTATCACTGCAGTAAAATGCTGTGAAAATGAAATCCTTTTTTTTCTGGGCTAGGATCAGAGTTTTCAATCTCTCCAAAACTCTTGCTAATGCAAAAATAGTAGTTTTAATTCAAAACTGCATCTTGAGCTATTACAACAAGTTCTCCAAAATATACACGGTATATGATACATTTTACCTGAGGAATATTTTCACATTTGCTTAAAACACTTTTGAAAAAAGGGTTCCATCACTTTATCATGTTTAGTCTTCAAGAAAAACCTGTTGGAGCATCTCTGCGGTATTGTAGATAACTATTTGGATTTTGTTTCATTTAACCAAAGAGCTATCTTTTAAACATCCTAATCCAAAGGTATTCCAACGTAATACTGTGTGAAGCTGTACATCATCCAATGGAATTAAAGCAGCAGTGGATCAAAGGTCTTTTCCATTTTTCTGAAGTGTATGGACAGAAATATCCAGTCAGTGGCTACACCCAGACTGAGTGCTGTAAGAAAAAGTGTTAGTGGATCCTAGCAATTACCATTAGGCAAAAGTGCATCATCTTTCTGATTGTGCATACACCTGGAGGGAAGTTGCTGAATTTGTTATATTAATTCTAAAAAGACTAAGCCAAGAGAAAATAAAATTTTGTTCATTTTTGTTACTTAATATTCTCATTTATTACACAAATACGTGTTCCTTACCAATCTTCAAATTTCCAAATAAAAGAACCATTGTTAAGACACTTCATTCAGCATTCTGACCAGTATTTTTTTCCAGAACTCTTTCAAAAGAAGGTAAAAGATCCCAAACCAAAAGAAGTGTAACACTCCAGTTCCCCAGCTTCGGATTTTTCCTGCTCTGGGCTGAGTGAACAGCATGTAACTGTGCAAGTAGCTTTGCTCCCATCTGTATTTCTGTGTCTTTAAATATTGTGGAAAAAATACTAAAAATCCTTAATACATATCCCTGTAGATTTCCTGTAGTAAAGGGTGTAAATGTGCATCAGATTCAGTCTTCTTGATTATCTGAACAAGCTGAGCGTGCTCTGTCACAAGCTGTCGGAGGTCAGCCATTTTTTGGAGAAGTTTTGGGAAGAGGAAGGTGTCATCAGGATGGTTGCTTTGCAAGTGAAGTTTCAGTACGTGCACAATGCTCTCCTGCATTTTTTCAATGTGTCCTACATTTACAAGCCCAGGGCGATCTGTTCTCAAAACAAGCAAAAGAATGTATGTCATCATTTTATAATGATTTGTTGAAGTATAGTTAGAGATAGAACTGAATCTTCAAGAAGCTTTTCAATTAAAATTATTAACTGATTGGAGGGAAATTTTAAAATTTCCTTCCTGAGAGAACCAATAAAAATGTGCTTACCTCCACAGCAAATGATGGCAGCAACAAAAAGGGATATGTCGCTATCATCCAAATCCAGTGCATTGAATTTCATTGCAAAATCAAATTTTGGCTCCATTATATCACAGAATGGCTTCCTCAGGCTTTTCAGGAACTCCCTGGTTATGAAACCGTTCCCATAGGCCACCAGCATCCCGTCCTTATTCATCACAGAGGCCAACATGGCAAATATGGCTTCGTAAACGCCGTATTTTAACAGCGTCACCTGATCGTTCAAGTCAAGGTTGGAGAAGCCAGGGATGGACTTGGCAAACTCAGTGAGTTCTGTGACAGTCTCTACAGATGTGCACTGGCAGCAGTGGAAGATTCGAACTTCTGCTTCCTTGTTCTGAATCCCATTGGCCACCAATTTTGCCACCAGGGTCTTTTCTGCCATACACAAGGTATCCATATCGTGGATAACAAACGGCTACAGCGAGAAAAACAACAGCTAATTCAGTAATAAAATAAAGATTATTAATCACTGGCTTCCTAAAGACTAGGAATTTTGATAAATTTTAAATTACATGCTAATCAGTCTCCAACTATCAGTGAGCCCTGAGTTCTTTCATGTTTCTGCATCAAGAGAAACCCTAGGACAGAACTACAGAGTGCAGTCCTAACGAGCCTGCTCTGCAAACAGACAAATGGAAAGGTGCAGGATCTGTCTTGTTTTGTTTTTCTGCTAAAAAGCTGGAGGAAAATTAAAATGTTTGTTTTCTCAAGAGATGATGAAGTAGCTTAAAAAGCCTCTCTCTTCCCTTCATACTGAAAAAATTGGAAGCTGAACATCCCAGGCCTGATTCCTACCTGATTTTCAGGTGTAACTCCCTCCGGTCAGGATGTGGCTGTGACCAGGCACAAGCAAACACAGTGCACCTGGGACACAGCTTGTTGTGCGTGATGGTTCTGACAGGTGGGAACAAGCAGGGAAAGGGCCTTTCTGCAGAAACCCACTCAGTGTGTGTTAAAGGTGGTGTTTCCATAGGCTCATGTCACCTTCCACCCCCTAAAATACTTAAGCCTGTGCTTAATTTTACACATCTCTTCAATCCAATGGAAAAGACTAAGATACTGTCTGCTCTTTAATGCAGAAAGCTGTAACTTGGCTAGACTAGACTGCAATATGCCAAATTCCATAATGCACAAGACACCTTGCTTGGAACTTTTGTAACACTCATCCCCACACTTACATGGTTTTCCTTATGGCATATGTAAAACCTCTTCTCTGCAAATTTTTACTTAAACTAGATCTGTTGATAAAATAAGATACGTATCTTCAACATATAAATGACAAAAATCACAACTGAACTTAGATAAACATGCATGAAGTGAAACCAGCCAGTCCTTACAACCATTACACACTTTCCTGTGCTACCAAACAAAAAGCAGGTGATAGCATTAGGGAGACTTTGGCTAAATTATCCTGAAAGAAAAAGAACTTCTACAGCATACGTGTCTTCACAACCTCGCTTGCTTCTGCCCCTCAAAGTAACCATACAGAGTAAAGACCAGGAAAGCTGGGTGAAGAAATGGCCAGCACTGCAAACAAAAAATTACAAATGCAAATTTTCTTTCCCCTCCTGCCATTAATATTGTTCTGATTAAAATAAAAGTAATGCAGAGCTCCTGTACACCCTACAAAATTATAGTATTTATTCTGGCATTTGTGACAGAAAAACATTATAATTTTTTTTCCAATGTCGTAATAGAAAATGAATTTTCAACAATTTTCCCCATATCAAGAGGTATTCACATACAGATGTCACTTTATTTTTTGATTAAGAACTAATTTTAATTCTGTGGTTTGTCTATTACTATTTAACGTTAGGAGTTTCCACTTAAAAATTAATTACCTGATTTTCCTAAAGCTGCTTACTATTCTGATAGTGGTTAAAACCAACCATATTAGTACAGGTATTCTCTCTGAATGTTTCATGTCTGTATGAGCACTATATTTATTTTCTAGAAGATTTCCTAAAGAGTTTTTTATAACTACTTTATGTACTTGCCAGCTTTATCTTAAAGTAACAGAGAAGGTACTTACTGGATTGTTATTGGTTTTCCCTGCAAGGATGATTCTGGCTTTCACCTTGTTCATATTGAAGTTTTTCAGGTAAGCATCATGAATTCTTTTGGCAAGTGATTTAAGATCTGCCATTTCTGAATCTTCTACATAATTTTCACCTGTTAGAATTTCTGCTTTCAGCTTGGCCTTCTCAGACCTTGGCATTCTTCCAAACCGTATGGCTGATGGGAAGACAGAATTGAAAAATAAACTGAAGTTATTTATACAAGCTTAAGGCTTTTACCATTGCTGATTAGAGTAGTAAGCCTTTCTGTCTAGAAAAGCTGAGGCAGAGGAGAAGAAATCTCCTCCTTTCCCACACAGCTAGCAGTGACTCGTATGCTAAACTGAAGGAAATCATATATTTCAGAACACAAACTGATATCTGCAGTGAGACACAACATATGATTTTTCCTTCTACATTACCCAGGTATCTCTAATTTGTTTCCTCCTTGTTGTGTTCTACAGCTCCCAATGTGAAAAAGTCCACCTTGGGAACTGTAAAAAACTGAGTGAACTCCTGACAGGAGGTTGGAAGAAGGCACACACACCAGCTGGAAAGCTGCAGCAGAGCCCAGCCCACATTCCTTCAGTGGCTCAGAACACTCCTGGGTATGGAGCTCTCCTGGTTCTTGGGCAAGTGGTCTTGCCATTTAGCCATAAAACAGGCATGTCCACGTCCTTCTTCAGTTTCAAACTAAACCAGCTCCACTTTAAAAAGGGTCTCCCCAGTGGAAGGTGTGCAAGGGTTTGAGATGGCTCACACAGCAAGTTACTCATTCTGCATTCAGCATCCCAGCAGGGACAGCACAGGACCCTCTGCCTCCCTGAGCCACTCAGGGCATGGGCAGCATCAGCCTTTACACGTGCCCAAGGGATCTTCTCATGACACAAGGAGGTGACTCTGCACATAATCTGAAATACAGCTGTGGATTTAAATGCAAGTCCAACATGGAAGGCCTGTTTGCCATCTGGCTTAGGTGCTTCCTTCCCCTTAAGCGTGGAGCGTCACCAGTCTATTGAAAAAGTGAAAGAATACCTGCTCTAAACTGAAACTTACAGTTTTAAGGTCATGGCTGTAAATTTACTTCCAGCTCTTTTCCTGAGAAGTATTGCCACAGTGTCTTAGTAGGGCGAAACAGCTTTAAATGGATGCCAGTTCCTGCCAAGCAGCACAGCCCCCTGCTCAGCTCCTGCCCCTGAGATGCCACTGATGTTTTTCCCAAGTCTGCTGCTTCAGGATGGTTATCACAGCCTTGCAGAGACCACCAACCCTCTCCCAATGAGCCTCAGCCTCAGCCAAGGCTCACAACAAGGGAGTCAGGCTCCTGCAGAACCAGAAAGTCAACTCTCCCACTGCCTCCTGCTGGCACTCTGGACTACAAAGGCATAAGCAGCTTCCCCAACCATGTTTCACCCCAGCTATCCTGACTGCATGTTTTCCTTAGGAAGTTTGTCTCCTAACACACCTGGGCTTTTCACCGAACCCAGCATTTTCATCTACTTCCAAATTGCACCTGCACCCAAGTTCACCTCTGGCAATATCTGACCTATGTAGGGAAAGCAAACAACTGTCATTTGGCCAACAGAAATGTGCTCTCTCATGGCTTGGCCTCTCTCTCTTCACCCATGTTGCTCAACAAGCTGCATCCTGCCTTATGGGTTGAAATTGGTCTGTAAGCCACAGGCTTACCAGCCTTATCTTAAATCACTAACACAAACAAAAACAGAACTTGCAAACCGGGTATCTAAATGCCCTGAATTTTTACCATTCTATTTAACAAGCAACCTACTGAATTCCTGTAGCACAGCCAGCACAGACCTTTGCCCTCCCCCTACACTTTTCAAACCATCTGCTCAATAGCTGTTGCACTGTAACCTGAAAAATAACCAAATCTGCTTTCCTACACATTTCTATGCTACGTCATTCCCTCTCACAATGAGCGAGTTGTTCTCCTCCTACTCTTTGACAAAGCCCTTGATGAGAATTCTTCACGTACTGAATTTTGTTTCAATTGGAGCACTGGTGCCAAAGTTCTGGGTGAAGAAAGCAAATAAATGAACATTCACATGGACAAAGTGACATCCAGCACAACTGTGTAAAGCTCATAATGGCACATTTGGCAGCTCTGTGCCAATTACATGAACCCACCAGGGAAACTGCTGTTTCCTGCCACAATCTATCCCATAAAAAATCTGAGGTTCAATCCACATGTATGAGTAAAAATGCTATCCAAATGCCTGTACACAGCAGCAGACTCCAGGTAGGAACAAACAAATTAAGGGCACTCTTACCTACCATTATGTGACATTCCAACTGAAAGGCACTTTTGAAAACGACAGTACTGGCACTTGTTTCGATTTTTTTTCTGAATTTTGCAGTTGCGATCACATTTATCATAGATGAGTTTTAAACGAATTGTCCTTCTAAAAAAGCCCTGTAAAAAGTTTGAAAAGACAGTATGCAATGTTAAAGAATGTTGACTACTAAGCTTCAATCATACAGGTAATTCTTTTCCTTTTGTTGTTTATTGATGTCACTCATGAAACAATTCAAAAGGTATAACCTGTCCAGAAGTAGGAATAGACACAGTGAAGTGGTCTGAGGGCACTTTCAGAACGGAAAACAGGAAAGGAGGGAGCAGCTCTCAGCCCTCTCTCCTGGGAGAAAGAACCAAGAACCCAGAGTCCCTGAGCAGATTTGCACTTAGAGGTGTAGTAGAACAGTCACATATCGCTCCTGCACGTGCTCTCTTAGCATCCTCTGCCAGAAAAACCCTTCATCTTCCACAGTGGAAGTCACACACACACACACACACACACACACACACACACACACACACACACACACACACACAATTAACAGGTTTTCTTCACCCAGAGAATGTGAGGGCTTTGAGGACACAGCACAGTGTCCAGGATAGCCCAGGACACAATACTGGGTGTTCCAGAACAGCCTTTCCCCCAGCAGCTCCCACCACGACGTCTGGACGCTGCAATGAGAGGCTGGTGCTGTGAAACTGCAGGGACAGCACACTCAGACAGCCCAACCTTCTGTGTCACAGGACACAACAAGGTGGCTCTCAGAGCAGGGAACACGCCTGGCTGGGACCTGCTTCCCCATCTCTAATAGATACTCCCTAAGATTTATAGTCACATCACCATATTCTGACACGGTGCATGAAACAAACTGTACACAGAGACAACTGGTTTTCTCCTCTCATGTAATGCAGAAAAAAATGGAAAATTAAAACACTATATGAAAAAGAAATGAAACTTGTAATTCATGGGCCATATCACTGCAGAAATGATACATTAATGATTAATTTTCCCCAAAGACATGCCCTGGCCCCAAAACTCCAAGAGGCACAATGGCAGGTGATTCAGGCAGAATGTGGGGGAGATGAGAAATGTGGGATCTGTCACTGTTATAATGGGGACGGAGCAGACTGGCTTGCTCCTTTAAGCCAAAATCCCAACACAAACAAAACACTAGTGGAGCAAGAAGGCTCTGATTTTTGGTCAGAGTTTGGGTGCTTTAAGTTGTTTTAGTGCTTGAGCAACTATATCCAGAAAAGCAGTGTTAGAATGATCATTGCAAACTGCCCTTGCTTGATGAAGATCTGGTATTGAGGAGGCTTGAACAATTTAATTCAGGAAAAGGAGCACAGATACGTTTATATTTAATCAATTGTAATGGCTAGAACTGTAGCAATCAAAAACTTATGTACCAAATGTTTACCTTCATATTACCCCATAAATAAAGCAACATGATTTAGGTTCTTAAGAAAAAAATGATGACTGTACCTTACAACCTTCACAAGCATGTACTCCATAATGGTAGCCTGAGGCTTTATCCCCACAAATCCTACATTCAATGTTTAATGCTCCACTGGGTGATTCATCTGTGCTACCTGGAGCTGTGGCAAAATTAATGGATGAAGGACTGGATGCTGGTGAAAGGGTGTCTAAAAGAAAAAGGAACACTTCATAAATACTATACTATCAAGGTTGATACAATTTCTATACTAAAACTACACAAAAAATTAGCTTATTCTAAAAAATCATCTTGAGTTAATAGTCATTAAATGAACAAATAATCTGACCATAAGTCTTTGAAAAATAAATCATATTACCAGCGCAAGCACACCCAAAATACAGGGTGTACCTTGCTAATTTTGATGGGACATATGATGTCAACAAGCAAAAAGCTTTACTGAAGTGACTCTGGAAACAAGAACTAGAGGGGTTATAATGGACAAATACACACGACACTCAGATGTTTTATGTTTTGCTTATAATGGGAAAAGCATTTCTGAATTGTACAATGAAACAAACTCTCCAGAGGTGTTACTTGCAGATGAAGATGTTACAAAACTAACACAATCCAACCTTAATTATGCCAATTAATATTTCCACCGTGTTTAAGGAAAATATTTTCTGAGGCCAGAATTTCTTCTATCTTCCATCTTGCAACTTGCACCACAAGGCTTCAGCAAATTAATGGGTGTGTTATTTTAACAGACAGATTAAGAAACACTCATGAATGTAGGTCAGCAAGTATTACGTTGGAAAAAACCTTGGCGCAGATCTCAGAGTCTGCATTGCCAGTGCTGCCAAGCCCACAGGCATCTGAGTCATCAGGAACAGCCTAAACCCCAGGAGTTTTTTTAATGTGTGATTTCTTATTAATTGCCTTATGGAATTTGAGCCTTAAAAGTTTACATTTTGCATCTTCTTTAACCACAAAACCAGAACATTTTGCAACGCACACTGAATACTGAAATGAGAAAGTGACTCTAGAAGCTGATATAATTATTGTAGGCCTTGTACCAACTCACACACAAATGCAAAACCTCCAGGCTGAAGGAGGGTGTTATAAACACATACACACATCCATAAAGCACATCATAACTGTTCCTGTACAAGGCATCTCTCTAATGAGAAGATCTGCAACCAAAAGGAAACCAAATCATAGTCCTACAAACATTCCTTTGGCCAGCAGTGCCAAGAGGCAGCTCTTCCTGCTCCCTTCCAAACTGACAGTTCTGTTACTGCAGGTTTTGTGAGGTGAAACAGGGATTGCAGGCTGGGAATTGATTGAAAGCAAGAAATCCCTGAAACAAAACACAACATAAACCAACTAGAAAGTTACTTGTAAACTACTTCAAGTGTCTCTACAGCTAAAAGGTCAGGAACACCTCACTGACATCACCATTGTCCCATCCTGTGCAGTGATTCCTGTGCTGATCTCTCCAGCAAAGCCTCTCACAAAGGTTTTTGATGAGGACTGTGGCATGTATGAGCACTGAGACTGCTGCTGGCTAGTAATCATGATTTTTTTACATTATTTTGAAAAAGGTGGTGATAATAATGAAGAGGATTTAAAACAGAAACTTTATGTTACAGTCATTTTTCAGTGACATTTGTCTAACACGGTAATATTTTAAGACTATTCTATAATCAGTTTATATATTTCTAGTGTCTCTTCATCATAAACAAAAATTTCAAGAAGTTTTTAATTTCTATCACTGTAATTATAAAAGAAAGGTTTGTAATAAACCAAAACTCTCTTACCTGTTATAACTGAGCCATCAGATCCTGGACCATTTCCCAGTGACTGGAACTCTGTTAAACTTAAAGCACCAGAACTATCATCACCTAGAGACTGGGAGAGGTCCTGAATGTTCTCCATATCTTGCAGGAACTCTCCAGATAAAGGGCTGTCTATGTCCTCCTCCTCCAAGGGAGTAAGGGGATAGAGCTGGTTTTCAGTGTCCACCATTTTGACCAAGTTGAGCAGTCACTTAAACTTCTTTACACTGGGAAAGAATAATTAAAGAAATGTTAGAATATTTATTTTATTCTAAATACTTGAACCAGTTGCAGCACAGTGAATACAGGAATTCTAATGCAATACTGAAATATTATCCAACATTCTGCTGCTCTGGAAGCTTCATGCAATGTGAATCATCAACAGCACAGGGGAGGGTGAAATTCCCAAAAAGACTTCAACATGAATGAAAGTCACAACAAGAGGATTCTGAAGATTGTTGTTTCCTCTCCATTGCTGAGAAAACTTACATACTGTATTTCTTGGAAGGCACTGTGCACTTCCCATCAAAACTTGTAGAGAAAGAACAAATATCAATATTCCACCCACTTTTCTTGAGTAGGAGGGAAAAAAAGGAGATGCTGTCTCTAACTTGCCATCTCATACTACAAAGACCTCAGTACTGACCTATTTGCCCAATTTCTCTGAAACACAATAGTTTCAACTAGAAAAGGAAAACTGTTCTTCATCACATAGTGCAGCAAATAAGAGTATCTATAAGACTAAGTCTGGGAATTTATCCATGCTGGAACTGCTGGAGCGAATCCAGAGAGAGCTGGGGGTGTTCACCAGGAGTAGGGAAGGCTCCTGAGAGCCCCTTCCAGTGCCCAAAGGGGCTCCAGGAGAGCTGGAGAGGGACTGGGGACAAGGGATGGAGGGATAGGACACAGGCAAGGGCTTCCAGAGGGCAGGGTGAGATGGGATATTGGGGAGGAATTCTTGCCTGGGAGAGTGGGGAGTCCTTGGCACAGGTTTCCCAGAGGAGCTGTGGCTGCCCTATGCCTGAAGTGTTCAAGGCCAGGTGGGATTCCTTAGGAATGTGTGGTCACACCCCCAAGGAAAATGGCCCAGCTGACTGTAGATAATCTGACAAAGAACTCATGGCTAAGCCTCCTGCATGCATCCAGAAAAAAGCCTGCAATCTCCTGAAGACTCAAGACACACAGAAATTCTGCAGATGAAGAGCCCCTTACAAAACGTTACTTTCACAAAGAGTCGCCTGCACACACTTCTGGTTAACATAATCTATTATCCCCTGCCAATACCTTTAATCTTGAACATGTTTGTACCTTTTCTCTGTTGAGGCAGCATGAACAAGTCCAGGAACACCTGGAACTGGCTGTGCTGTTTGCTCTTGGTTATCTGTCCAAGTCCCTAACACAGCCAGAACACAAACGGAGAAGTGGGAAATCACTTGCACGTTCTTGGGAAAACAAAGTTAAACTGCTGTACCTGTGATGTAGCTATTTTGTGATGAGGGAAAAGTGAAAAGAAACTTGGAGGTGCATTGGGTTTCTGATGGTAACAGAATAACTGTGCCCCAGCAATCCAAACAAGACTACCAAATGTGTCTCCCTAAGGAAGCATCCACAAAAAAAGGAAGGAAAGGCTTGGGAACCTAACTCTCAATGTGACAACTGCCTGGTATTGCCCAAATTGCACCGTCCTTTTCCACATTTACAGCCACTGTGTAAAATTGAGCAGCCTTTTGAGCTAAATTTATATAAAATCAACCTAACACCTAGTGAAACATAAATGAAGTGCTCCTTGTTTTAACATTAAATTACATACCCTTTTGTACTTTCAAACACTACGAGTAAATTACAGCTGCTTAATCATTACAGCTCCTGACAATGATTAACTGGTACCTTAGCAAGCATAGCCATATCTGAAGACTGTCAAAATACACTAGTATTTTCACGACTGCAAAAGTTATAACTAATTTATTTTATAAGCATGGAAAACCTTTAAGTAGTAGGTCTAGAATGCGTGCAGTAAAAATCTGCCTTCTGGCTGCTCTGGGGTTGGGCATGTTTACACATGAATATGCTTTCATTGGCAGATTTCACATGATATGCATTGATCTTTGCTTGTATGAATTTAAACCTTCTAAAATAAAAAGCATAATGAGCATGAAGCTCATTTAAGTAACATTCACTGAGAGTGTTTTGCTTTACTTTTTGTACATATTGCAAAGTAGATGTGGTGGCTGCAGCGTGAGGATTCCACCCAAAGATCTGTGTCTTTTAAGTCTTTACAAAAATTCTGTGCCACAAACATATTCACAGAAGATTTTCTAAGTTTCCCATATAATACTTTAGTCTCCATAACCTCTTACCTACCCCTACCTAAAAACACACACAAAGTAAACTGAAAACAACTGAACAGCACACAATAAAAATAAGGACGCAATTTCATGTAATTATGGTTTTAAGGCTTTACTGGTGTTCTCTCACATCCTGTTATCTCTGAAATATCTCTGTTTTCAAAAGAAGCCTTGCCCACCACCACACTGCAAATACTCACTGAGAAACTTACCTATAAACTTGAAACAGGTCTCAAAGAAATCAGATTATCAGCGAAAAGCACCTAGTTGTGCAGCTGTCGGCTGTTTGCTTCATTTCTGGAAAGGGACGGAGGGATAAATCCCCAGCCCTTCCACATTTAATACCTGCCACAGCAGGGATAATCCCTGTAAGGAACCAGGTCTCTGAGATGCAAAGGTCTCTGGGAAGCAGTACCAAAGTCTGAACCTGCTGCACACACAAATTGATCATGTAAAGGCTGGCTTGCAAATACCCAGGTTAAAGTTGAAACAATCATTACCTCCAGGTCACTCTGAGAATGCTGGAGCTGAAAACAGCACATGAAAAACCAGTGATTGCAGTGGATATTTGCAGAAAACTTAGGTGAATAGGAAGAGCCCTGAATATGTAAAGCTGCAGGATATTTCCAATACCCTGATTCAACACATAAAAAACAAATGAAGATAAATTTGGCACCTAAAATGTGACACCAAAACTTCTGCCTGGGAAAGGATGTGCATTTGCTCCTCCATCAGGTGACAATCGATTCAGTTTTCATACTTTGTAACCTTACATACCAGTAATATTTTATATTTTACAATGTATTAAGAACCTAAGACAAAGGGAATTTACTATGCTTGGGATGAAAAATTTTCCCAAGCCATCCCTTCATCCAGACTGCCAGTTCCATGCCCCTCTCTTGAAAAAACTCACACTGGAAAACTTTGTCTTTCTTCCCTTTCCAAACTGTACTCCAGGATAGCACAAGCAACTTATAAGTACCTTTGCCTTTAAAAGAAATCAAAATTCACATACTCTAATTTTGAAAATCGATAGTGAAATTGTAAAGTTAAGATCTTAAAAGCTACATACAGGAAAATTCTCCCAACCTTGACTCCGATTCTCTCACCAGCCCCGTGGCAGGGCAGGGAGCAAGAGACTCTGTGGGGCCTGGTTGCCACCTGGGCTAAGCCATAACAAAGTGCTGGAAACAATATGGGAATATTTCTTTCTGGGTTTGTATCACTCAGCCAAACCCAAGAAGAACTTACTAACATCAGAAGCTGCATCTCCTTGGCCCCAGGATTTTCTGCCCCATTGGATTTTACAAGACATTGCCTGGCGTGTGTTACAGATCAATGTCTCTGAACAGGACCCCTCACCCTTCTTTTTAATGTAACCTTTCCTTTTTAAACTATTCAGCTGCTTCCCAGACCCTTGTGGTTGTACATTCACACTTTCCTCCTATACTCTCTTTCACTTATGTAACACATTCATTACATGCTAAATAGTTCTAAAAAGTGTTTGTTTTGCCAGGATTACTGTTTAAGAAGTAACTAATAACAGGACAGCAACAAAACTATTCAGGAGGTAATTAAACCACTTATTTCAAATATCATCCCCTCTCACTTCCACGCAACAGACGCAGTTACTAAGCTAGCAAAAATGACAAGGCGGAAATTAATTTTCAGCAAACAGAAATAAGAGAGGTAATTCACCTCAGCTCATGTCAAACAGCTCACTTAACATGTTTGGGTTGAGTGGAGCTCGATGGAATTTCCAGAGCCATGATTCATCTTTGAGGCCATAATTACATACTAAACCAGGGTCCTTTTCAATCAGCTCACTTCCCTGCTCCAGCTCACTGCAAAGCCTTACAGGCATCAGTGCAGGGAGCAGACAGAGGAGCTGGGAGGAGATACACGAGCTGCAAGGCCAGCCAATAAATGTGAGTGTGCAGCCTGAATGAAACCTCTGCAGAGCCCAGCCAGGGGTCTGCAAACCAGGCACCTGCCCTGCCTCAAGCACAGCAGCCAAGGCCTCTTCAGTTCCCTCTGAGAGGTGAAAACTGCTTTGCAGATCAGACAGATCTTCATTAGGTAAAACGGTGTTACCATCTTTTGACAGGGCCATGGAGGTCGGGATCACACAGGCCGGTGTGGGATGGGTACATCCCACAACGCTCCCCATCCTTCCAGCAGTCTAACTCCTATGGAAACCCAGTAAATGGAAGATATAGGCATCTACTCTGAGTTGAAAGCACATGCTCCAATAAATAACTAAAATAAAAAATTAGTTCCAGTGTTGGAAACTCAAGCTGGGAGTGGAATTCAGCTCAGAGAAAGTCTTTAGCTGCTTGTAGAGAATAAAACAATATCCTAGCATCAAATGGCTTTCTAATAGAGAATTTAAAATACAACAAGCCCCTCAATAACCCAGTGACCAGGATCTCCGTTCAGAACTCTTTATATTTACACTGACTTCATATTAGACCAGAAAACAGATTTCATCATATTTCATGCACAACATTAGCCTTGTCAGCCTCTAGCACACAGCTCAATTTTAGATGTAAAGGGAGACCACAGCTCTGGGTTATTGGCACAGAGACACTGAAGCCTGTGTTTAAATCCCCTGTAACAACAGGAGCCAGATGGGGCTTCAGCAGCAACGGGACAGAAAGGTTGGGCAACTTTTGCCTCAGGCTCCAAAGACAAGACTTACAGGCCC
The DNA here is from genome assembly GCF_047495875.1 of Pithys albifrons albifrons. Taxonomy (NCBI): domain Eukaryota; kingdom Metazoa; phylum Chordata; class Aves; order Passeriformes; family Thamnophilidae; genus Pithys; species Pithys albifrons. The sequence continues at coordinate 43,843,237 of NC_092460.1, read as the reverse complement.
ATCCCCTCCAGCCTCCACTTCTCTGCAGTCAGACTTGCTCTCCTTCACCCCAATGGACAGCAGATCCATCAAACATGGCATTGCTCAAATTGGCATCACGGTCCTTTTGACAAAACAACAATCTGGTTTTCCTACCTCATTTCTGTCAAGAGTGGAGATCGAGTTGTATCTTGAACTTAAGCTCAAATAGGTTCAGGTCTGCACAGAACACCACTAAGACCTGGAGATTTTTTGGTTGGTTTTGGTTTTTCCCCTACTCTAAATGTGAGTTTTCATCCAAAGAGTAAATGCTTTCAAAGTTTCTGCAAGTGGGAATAGAAAGACTTGACTTCTCTTTCTAGTAAATCCTGAACTGCAACTAAAGTCAGAAGCAGTTATATGTCAAAGTAAAGCTTCCAAATATCTTTTAAATCTGTCTGCTGAATCCTTTAAAGAGACGTCCAGTCAGGATTTCAGTATAAGTCAACAGTAATATTAGTTAACAAACATAATATAATAAGAATAGAATAGAATAATAATAATATAATAATACAACATTAGGGTTATTTGTAACCTGCAATATTCTCCTTCACTTTACTATCTTCTTCAAGAAGTGTTTTAGAAGGGGTCTTTGTTGCACTTTTTTTTTGGTGTTGGTTGGTTGCTTGTTTTTCATTTTTTTAAAATTCCTGGCTTTTGTACTTTTTTAACTACATTATAGTCCAGTTTGATTTTCAGATGATTCCAAAACCAAGCAAGGACTGTCAAAGACTTCAGTGGAAAACTTTATGTTCAAGTCTTTGGTCTTCCTTTAACTTTTATAGTCCAGATGCACAGAGGTCCCGAAAAACTGGCAATTTGTTATTGTGTGTCTCTGTTTCCATTCTTATAGTCAATAATGAGTTATGACACGTGGTTCAGAATTGACTAGAAGGTTAATCTAGAGAATAAAGATACTATTATTAACAAGGCTGTAGAAAAAGAAAATCAGCCCAGACAACAGTGGGAAGGACTATTCAATTTATGACATTAGTTGTTAATGCACTTAAAGCAAATATTCATATTGGAGTTCAAAACAGCTGATATTTTTGAGGCATGACCATTGAAGAAAGTATTTTATTGACAAGAGATTCAAAAAAACAGTAAGAATTTCTTTTCTGCAAGAAACTAAGCCGTGGCAACACCTCAGTGACCAGTATGTTATAGAGCAGTCAGTGCTCTCTGACATGTGTCGTCTTCTTTCAAGTTCAGCTCCACCAGGACTTCTCACAGCCCAGCAGAGCTGCTACTGAAAACCCCTCACTGGCAGAGAAAACTCTGCACTTGCAACACACTCTCTTTTTTTCTTTTCCTCTCTCAAAAGAATCTCCAGGTTTCACTCTTTCTCCAATGCATTTCAACATTAGTATCTCCTCAGGTCACTGTAACATTCCGCTGGAATTATTCCATCCTTGAGGAGGATTCAAATGATCACACGTGTTAATCGTATCAGCCACAGCAGTTGGTGCTCCAAACTTCTACAGGCTCTGAATCTTTTGTGCCAACACCTTGTGGCTGTGAAGCCAAAGGACCCTGCTCAGCACCCAGAACACTCACAGTGGGCACCACGACTGCTGAGAGGCAAAGATCAGGGGCATCTTTAGGGCTGTCTCCCTACATGTACATCAAAAGCTGGGATCTGATTTATGGTTGATATTTGAACCAGGGCAGGGTCACATTTGGACAAACATGACATACATGTATTTGCTATTTGATCCCAGGCACAAGGTCACATTCACACAAATGTGTCATCTGAGTATTTGCTATATTTTTATTAGCCTACTGATGAACAAAAAGCTTTCACTTTCCCCATGTGTCCCCAAAAATCCTTACCCATTTATCTGGTGTGTCCCAACATTTCTTCACCCATTTGTTTGGAAGTTGCCTGCGTTTCTGACTTTTGCAATACTGTACAAATGTCTGACAAGCTAATTACCTAAGCCAAGATTATGAATTGATTACCAGTCAGAGACACCTCAATTTCAGAGGTCAGTGCTCAGACTGAGGCCAAATCTGGTTGCATGGCATGGCCAGAATTAAGAGAATTGAGAAAAAGGAACAAACCAAAAACCCCACAGAAATTGTCTTATGATCTGTATGCAGACATTAGATGTCCTAAACCATTATTATCTTTTTCTCTAAAAATAATACACAAAAGAAAGTCTGAGTGGTGAAGTCAAAGTCGATTGTGACACGTACAGGGTTTACAAACAGCCCACACGTTTGTCCCAACATGCTGCTCACTGAGAACCGGAGCCTTAAGCCTAAATTGGAATGTTGCAATTGTTTCCTTACACCTGTGATTACAGCACTGCAGATTATGAAAAGTGCCTGCTCAACAATCTTCTGACTATACTCTGATATTCTGCAGAGACCTCAGTTGTTGAAGGATACAGATATTTGAGGGTAAAAGGCAAATAGAAATTGCATTTTACTGTGGTGACCGAATGATTACCTCCAATAAAATCAATTTTTTAAATAAATAAAACATAAGCCCCTTGCTAAGTCTCTTGCAGGGAACATTTTCACTACATATGGGGAAAAATAAACTTCATAAGGTAACAAATTAAAGACATCTATGCAACTAAAACTGCCTATTAAAACTATAATCTAATCCATACAGAGGCAGTGCCAGGCAAAATTTTTGGCCATTTTAGATTAAATGTATTGTCTGTGCTGTTACATAAACCTCTCACTCAGAAGTTTTATTTGCTCACATGCTTGATTAAAAAAATTAAAAACAAATAAACCAATAAAACCCCCAACTGATATGACTGTTCCATCAAGAAAGATATCACAACTTTCACACAGCTGTCGAGGAGCTCCTTCTAACAGATGTGACATTTCAGACATAGTATATTTAGTATAGAAAAGACATAAAACCCAATTGCCACTAACTTAAGAGTCAAACGAAGCCTTTAATGCATATTCTGAAACTAGTTCATCAATCTTTAGGTTTCTTGTATACATATAGATAACTGAAAATGGGTTGGTATAAACTAGGATATAAGAATCCCCTTTGTTTTATATTCACAGACCTCTCTTTGTGACAGCAATTGGTGTATAATCTTTAAAATCCCCTATTGGCAGTAAAATACTTTTCAGAACTCAACATCCTTGCTGTGTCATAAATAACAATACCTGTCTTCAGTTAAAATTTATAGCTAAATGAAGGATAAGAAATAATTACCTAATCTTTTGTTCTCTGAGCATATTTAATATTCCCATATGGTTTCAACCTTGCTTATTTGACAGAAGAGCAAAGAACTGTTCCTGTGACATAAATACTCCAACTAAACATAACTTAATTCAAGGCCACATATTATATTTGGCAGATACCAAGTAGTTTTGAGTTTATTGACCAGCAATCGTGTGTTTGTGATTCTTTAAACATGATAAAAGCTTGAGAGCATCAAGACAGTACCCAACTTTGAAAATTAGCACTCAGGGATGTTTGCTATTGCCAGCATTAAACGACTGGGGAAAGGGCAACTCTGGGGAGAAAAAAATTAATAAGCTTTAAATTCCATTATTGGCTCCCAGAGAGGTGACATTTCCGCGCCATTGCCACTCCTGCTGTCCTAGCACTGTCCTTGCCCTCTGCCCCATGCTGTGCCCCCCAGGACACCCACCCTGCAGCACCACAACGTGCTGTGGCTGGTTCAGCCTGTGTTGCAATGGGCTCCCCTGTCCTCCTGTGCTCGTTGGCAATGACAGACCAAACAGAACAGATAATTGGTGATTTCAGATTGCATCATTTCCTCAGGAAGGTCAATAATGTGTTTTCCTTTCTTCTTCCAAGCTACCAACTTCCCCAACAATTGGAGGACTTCAATTCTCTTTGCAGCCATTACTGTCTTCTCTAGTTTGGGAAGATCTGCAGGTTCAGAATTACTGGGTGGAGGGAGAGGACAGGTATATAAACCTGCATATACCTGACAGGTCACCAGTCTAAAGAGATGAGAAAATAACCCTGAAAACAGCTTTTAGTACAGCAGGTCTGAAGCACAACTCTCTTCCAAGACACATCAGACTTCTGCCACCTTCCTCCCCCCCCCATTTTTTCCCAGTTTGCTTTCAGTATTTTTTATATTTACTAAGGTTTGCAGAACACATAAGTGTTCAATGGGTGCCTGAAGTTATGTCAACACTTGGATTATTCTACAGTTTTCCAGAGTTCCTCACTTTGACTCCTCATCACATACTTCATTAAGAAAAAGATAATTGGCTGTCCTTGAAATAATGGTTAAATATTCACTTTGGCTGAAGATTTCTGACCCATGAGCAAAAATACGAGTTCTTACAGACATATTAATGGCAGCATTCTTCCTGAATAAAGAGCTATTGTTTCCAAACAATACTTTTAATCTAAAAAGAGAGGGGAAGAAAGAAAAAGATATCTTAGATTAAAATGACTCGATGCAAAAGGTTGAACAATTGTTTGGTGTGTTTACCATTTTAAGATTGTGAAAAGCTCCACTTGACTCTTACCTGCCTTTTAATAACTTAGGCCTTCCAATTCCCCATTTTTAGTCCCCCTATTCAGACACAGCTGCTCCACCTGACAAACTCCCAGTTTTGTGACCCTGATTTTATTACACAGCTCCTGCACAGAAAAACTGAAAGAAAAAAGCCCACAACTTGGCATCTGTAACAGTTCCTGCAACAGCTCTCCTTCTTAGGACTAGCACTCCTGTAAAAGGGACATGAAGTCTCTGAGTTTTCTCTTTTTGTTCACAGCTTAAACTTCTACATCTAAGCTTGGGCTCCTGCCTGTTTTGGTTTGGGATGAAAGTCCAGTTATATTGGTGTTTCATGCTGCAACTTTTGTTTCAAAGATCAATTACAACAACAAACATCTTTATGCCTCAAGAATGTCTCTTTCAGTCTCCCCATCCCAAATCTCAGGTGACAGTCTGGGCTTTGCCCTGGCACCTCCTGCCCAACACTCATTGAGCTGTCTCTTCCCTCTCTTTCATCAGCCACATCAGCTCAACCCCAAATCACGTCCTTCGCTCCCTGGGACCTCCAGTTTCCCATCTCAGCTCCTGCAGCATCTGCACAGCTGCACCATCTGCAAGCCCTGCATGATTCATCACCCACCACAACAGACCAGGATTATTCACTGTTTGAAAAGCTGCAGTGGAATTTACATCTGTTTCTGGAAGAGATTCAAGAAGCCTGAATTCGCCTTCTTAGCAGAGAACACCACCACTGTGTGTTTTCAGTGGTTTTATTTCACTGATAAACTTCATTCCCTTGCCCAGACACAGTAACACGACTTTTTTTATAAACTAAATGCAGCTTAACAGAAGAATTTATATCCTGTAAAAAAGAATGACCCTCAGATTTAGTATTTAGTATTACAGATTTAGGCCCCTTCTGCTTGCAAGTATCTTTTTGCAAATTGAGTAATTGCAACGGGTTATCTTTCACACTCTTCTACCTAGCACAAAAAAATATAACGTGTTCTATAAACAGCACCTGGAGTTGTGTAGTTTACTTATTCTTCATTGTGCTACTCCTTTACCCCTTCCTTCAAAGGATTTTTACAGGCTCTTGTTGTTATTACATTTAAATAAATAAAAAATAAAACCTGCTAAAAATAAACTAACTTCAATTTAATGTCATGCCACAACTCAGAGTCCCCAAAGGGGAATGTGAAACAAAATTCACCTTTTTTTTTTTTGTTATGACAAAGGCCCACAGTTTCATTCTGATAATCTAGACATCCCTACCTTAAAAAGTTTTTCTCTGTAATAAATGTACCACACACAACCAAAGTTTACACTGAATTAGGGTTGCTGACAGGAGCCTTGGCAACCACCACGAGTGCAATTCATCTACATTTTCTGGCAAATGGACATCAAGTGCTTGTACTTGCAAGCTCCTGACATGTCAGCTAGAGGACATTCTTGGGCCACATGACTCCACAGCTCTAAATCAGGTCACTCACTACACTATGGAGATCACAAGCTCCTGTGTGATCCAAAAGTATCAAAATATAACCATTTTCCTGCCATTATTTTCCCTGCTCATCCTTCACATGCCACGAAGGATGTCTGGTTACCAGTTTCACTGCAACACCAGCACTGCTGCCCACCTGCCACGACACTCCTCCTCTCCTCTCCTTCTAACTCAGGAAGCATCTGAACTGCAGAAAGGTGGAACTAAAATACGAGTCCAGTGAAACAGTCAGGATAAGAAAGCCTGTTTAAAAAGCAACATATGTACTTTCATATTCCAATTTTAATTCACTTTGTAAGGCATTTTAGCTGGCTTGAATCAGACTTTGAAAGAGCAGTTATGGGGACACAGCACACAGTACTCTGAGGAGCCAAATTGAGTTGTTGGTTGCACAATAAAGTTACCTTAGACAAGCTTCAGTAATGTAATAGCTCCCTCAAATCAAAAGGATATCCCTTCCGCAGGTCCTTGTACCTTCTCTGTCCCTCCTGACTTCCCAGTCATGCCAGCCCCGGTGCCTGGTGTCACAGGAACACTGATGGCACAGCTCAGCCACTGTGACACCAGCCTGGCCCCTGTGACACTAACCTGTCCCACTCCAGCCTAGCCCCTGTGCGACCAGCCTGGCCCCTCTGGCACCAGGCGGTCCCACTCCAGCCTGGCCCCTGTGACACCAGCCTGGCCCACCCCAGCCTGGCCCCTCTGGCACCAGCCTGTCCCACCCCAGCCTGGCCCCTGTGACACCAGCCTGTCCCACTCCAACCTGGCCCACTCCAGCCTGTTCCACACCAGCCTGGCCCCTGTGACACCAGCCTGGCCCACTCCAGCCTGGCTGCTCTGGCACCAGCTTGTCCCACTCCAGCCTGGCCCCTGTGGCAACAGCCTGGCCCCTGTGACACCAGCCTGGCCCACCCCAGGCTAACAACACCCCAGGGGCACAGTGCTGTGCCCAGAGCCAGGGGCAGAGCGAGGAGGAGCACGGCTGTGTCCCAGCAATCTGCACACTCTGCCCCAGCTCCCAGAACAGTCCCTGGCACGGTTTATTCCCCGGTGCAGACACAGCCTCGGTGAGACAATTCCGTTCAGCAAGTGTAACGCAGGAAAGCCATAAATAGCCAGAGAGCTGAACAAAGTCACTGAGGGGCAGCAGAAAGGAAGGACAGAAACACATGGATGGTAGAAGGAAAGAAGGAACCATCATCAGACCCATCCATGCTGTGTAACCACACTTCTTGCTGCAGCCTGTATTTGCAGGGCTATCAGGACCAACAGAGAGAAGACTTCCTCTTTTTTTTTTTTTTGCATTTATGTGTTCATTGATACATACACGTCCCCTTGCCACATAAAGCAGAAATCAAATGAATGAAAGCTGCCAACAGAACAATTTATATTGCTAAAGGTTAATCACTACTGCATCATCCACAGGATTTATTACAGGATTTATAATTCCGAGAAAATGCAACTCCTTGTAAATTCAGGTAGAATCATGGCTGCTCACTATGCTGAAAATCAGGTGCCCAAAAGGTACATTTAAGTCGAACACTTGACAGCTGTTTGAAAACACGGGCATGTTTATGTGCAGTTGTGTCTCTGTGGCAGCACAGAACAAAACCTGTACAGCTGCTGGTTTTTCAAAGGCAGGATCCTGTGCTGCTTGGCTCTTAGTTACAGAGACACTAAAGCTGCCACCTGATTTGATCAGACTGGCCTGCTTAACTGCACACAGCAGTCTTTTATCTTGAGGTGGCTAAGAATAAATAAATGTCACTATATATATGTACTTATATCTTGTAATCTTCCCCTGAAAATCACCAGTAAGCCAACAATAGTGACTATAACCTCTGGGCTGCCACTAATTTTATTTTAACACCAGAGTGAGTGAATTAATGGACAGTTGTACTGGAGCATTCCCCTTGGACAGAAAGCCATCAGGCACTGTCTGGTAATGAACACAGGAGTCTCCAAAGAAGAATCTTGACACAACACTCACATTCTTCCTCCTCCTCCTCCCCTCACATCCAAATGGTTCCATGTGATATTCTTCACCCTTACTACTCCAGGGATCATTTTCCACACGTGTTGAGCAGAGATGTGGTGGGGGATTGGTTTGTTTGATGGGACCCTGCCCCATGACTGCAGTGTCAGGGACTTCACACCACCCTTTGCTGAAGCAGCAACACCAACAGCACGTTGGGAAACTTCACCACTAATTAAAGTCTTCACTGTCAAAGAGGTTTTGCAAGTAGACAAATGTTCTTCTTACCTTGAGAACATTCACATTCAGTGGCTTATTCTGTGATTTGTTATATCCATAATTTCCAGTAAATAATTATTGAAAGCAAACCAAAACAAGCATGTAGCACTTACTTGTGTTAAAAAAACAAAACCAAAACCAAAAGAGAATGGCAATACAAGCCTATATGCAGATAACAGAACTTAGTCAGCTAACACTGCTGAAATGCATAGATATATACAACAAAACAGCAATCCTGTCTCCAAGCCTTATCATAGCTGTAAAACAGTTTCAAATGATACATTTTTACAATTTTTTAATTATATGTAAATAACATTAAGTTATTGTGATACTATGTTTAATACAAATACATCAAACTCTAAACTATCCATCATGATAAATTCTCTCAGCTCCAGGATATTCTACACTCAGAGATGAGTAAGAACTTCCTCAACCTGGACTTAATTTGCACACTGAACAGCAGCTCTGCTTTCCCTCTATGTACTTATGAGCAAACTGAAAGCAAACTAAGGAGATACTAAAATACGAAAATATTGGACTCAGTTGCTTTCACATGTATTTCAGCTGCCTGGAAACAACATCAGGAGCTGCTCACTCCTCTGAGTTCCTCAAGGCAGACAAATTTTTGAACAATTTACTATAGTACTATTTCCAATACTTACTATTTGGAAAGATGAAGTGACTAATTTCTCAGTTCACACATTTTTTAAAAGCCATGATAGTATTTCTAGAATGGGATAGGTAATTTGCCAAATGCTTGTCAATCTACTATTAGTGTTTCCACAGGCATGAGACAAATTGAATTTGAAACAATAAATTTGCATGGATAAAGTGCCACAGAAGAAATGATGCCTCTTTGGTAGTTTCATCCTTCTATCTTCAAAGCAAAAAACAATGTCAACACCGTGTGCATTTTTAGACACAGCAAAGGCTCCCACAAAATATTCATGCACAAACTATTCATGCAACAACCCAAGCCCCAGCCAGGATGAGAATGCCAATGAGTTGTATTTTATAATTTGTATTGATCTGTGCATGAGAAGCCCTTCACTGGAAACAGAAATTACACTTCTAGATATTTAAAGACACATGCAATGCACTTATAAATAAATATTGTTTCATAAGCAGAAACTATGAGAGCTGGTATGAGGAAGTGGAGTCACATTTGGCAACATCTCAAAGCCACATGCAATCTGGCCACACAAGAGTCTTCTCATATCAATTCAATGCTTTTAAAACATGCCAAATATCACACTCTCTGGGAGATTTTAGTTTTATTTGGAGAATAGTGATGATTTAGAGCCAAACCCTACTAGATAAATACTTTTTAATTCAGTGAAAAATTTGGTATTCTACTTCATAAAAAGTTGTTCAATATTAAATTTGACAGACCTGGTCCTGTGAAAAGCTGACCACTCTAAAATATTAAGAATTCTACTGACTAGTGCCTAAGACAGCAGTAGATACCAGAACACAAGGAAGTTTTACTTCCTCTGTTCCCCTGATTGTGCCACTACCTTCTGTTTATCAACCACTTATTGGCACTACTTTCTTTTGCTTTCCTGGTCAGATGGCTATAAAGCAATCACTCTTTACCCAGATTCTACCCAAAATGTTTGTTCTTCTCTGGCTGTTCCAGCACAAAGCCAGGATAGTCCCAGCTCATTTGTACTCACCACTTCATGCAGCATCTTACAAGGCTGAAACAGAAGTTGTTCTCCAGAATCTGTTCCCTTTCCATTCCATATGCACATTGGTGACAACAAGTGATTCTTCATCAATAAAATGTTGAGATCCTTTCGAAAAACAATAAAAATAAAGAGTCAGTAAAATTTCCCAAAGCTTACTTTTGATTTTATATTGACATGATGTCATTTAAGGCTTTTCAAAAAATCTTTCTTAATGTTTCTTCAGTAAGAAGAAACTGTTGTTTAACTTGGCCTAAAATTATATTTTAAAGGAGTGAGGCTTTTAACACATCTCTACTTTTACAGCAGGACCACAGTGACATCGAGCTAACAAGGGAAAAGGACTGGTATATCCCAACATCATCCTGATCTTTTCTCTTTATACTGGAAAAATTCAAAACCACTCAACCATGAACATTATAGTGAAAGTTCAATGCTATTTTAATTACCTGTTATAAGCAAAATTCTTTTACTCATAAGGAGCATTCCCATCAAAGTCCAAGTCTTTCAAAGGACAAACTGTTAGAGTAGTTAAGGTTTCCAGGATGTCTTTGCAATCAGCCTTTTAAGTACCAATTACACCTCAAAAGTACAGATTTTGCTTTTATGTATTTTACAAGGCCTGCTAAAAACCAGCAAAAAACCCCCAAAACTATACATAGCTATAAACCCCAACAAACTAAAGATTGGGAGAGCTTTTGAAAAAGCAGTCAGATTAAAAGAAAAAGAAAAGTTAAAATTCAAAAATTCTGTAAGAAAACGTGCTCGTACATATAATAAATATGAATTCATCTGTTTTCCAAAACAAGTACGGTGTCCTCTTTTTTTCCCTTTGCAAAAATACGACACATGCAAGAGAAACAACTCAAATCTCAGCAGGAAAGATACAGCAAAGTGAAAAATATTGCTAATTGCAACTTTGAAGTACAAGTTGTTCTAAAAAAATATTCCTTATTCACCTTGGGACAACAGTGAGCACTATAACCCACTTTCTAGAACAAGATGAATTATCTTAGGCCATATATCCTACTCTCCTCTAGGACATTATTGTCTCTAGTATTTTTATAACACTCCATACCTGAAATATTAAAAGCATAATGGTACAAAATCATACCTGAAATGTAACCCTCTCTCCCTGGTTTAAAATTCACGATCACCTTTATGAAGGCTTCAGTATCAACAGAAAATTCAAACCTTAAAGAAAAGTAAATGACAACACCACGAGGTGTTTGGGATGTACAGGTTTGCAATAGGCAGTCAAAGCTTCCCGTGCACCTGAGTGCAGAGGATGACAGTCAATATAAGGCAGCAACAGACTGACCATGCTAAGAGTTCCTTCCAAAGATGGGAAAAGATGGCATGCTGTCTGCACAGCTCCACAAACCTCTGGTAATGCCTGCACACACACATCCTTCCCAAACACCTTACTTCAAATCCCAGAAGTTGCCTCTAAAAGTAACTCCGTGCCAGGTAACAGGGGTTGTGCCACTGGGAAAGCTCTGAGCAGACCTGTCACCACATCCCAGGAACCAAAACTGCCTCAGCCCCAGCGGGAACCCAGGTACCCTCAGTGCCCAGTCAGTGATTCCAAAGTCATAGAGGGAACAGTTTTTATACGTGATCAGGTTTGCTGCCTGCAAAGCAAATATCAACAAGAGATTGGTACAAGATGCCAATGGAGAAAATCTGTGTTTTGTAACACAATGGCAGTCTGACCACCAGTTTCCTTCACAACGATACTTACACAACGCCTCTATTAGTGCAGAGGCACTGAGAAATCCAGCGCCACCAGAGTGTCAACGTTATCATTCCAGACAATCCTACCTGACGAATCCTGTACTCATCTACCTCCCTCAGAAAGCTTAGGGACAGCAACCCATGTCACCGAGTGAGACTGTGCCAATCTTAATATGAATACAAGGCAGTGTGTTTTCGCACCCCTTTCTATCAGTACTTCTGGAGTGCTTTCTGCAAAGCAGGTGGGCAGACCCGGAGGGACAGCCAGCCAGGCCCCCCCCGAGGCACAGAACCCCAGACAGAGGGTGAGCCTCGGGACGGCAGGTGAGCCCCGGGACGGAGGGTGAGCCCCGGGACGGAGGGTTTGCCCCGGGACGGAGGGTTTGCCCCGGGACGGAGGGTTTGCCCCGGGACAGCGGGTGAGCCCCGGGACAGCGGGTGAGCCCCGGGACAGCGGGTGAGCCCCGGGCAGCAGCACCGCCCGCCCGGCCCTGCCGCGCCACCTCCGGGCACGCACTTTCTGCCGGTGCCCGAGCTCGTCCCGAGCTAAGGACAACCCCGAAGAGCCGCACTTGGGACACATGACAGCTGCCAAGCGGCACCTCGTGTGCCGGGGCATCACCCCTCCCGCTGCCCGGGGCTCCCAGGCTGGCCCTTACCTGCGCCCGCTCGGCCGGGCCGGCTCTGCCCGTCCCAGCCCGTCCCGCCGCCGCTCGGCCCGGGCCCCGCGGCCGCTACAGCATCTCCCGGGCCGGGCCCGCCGCTCCGCCGAGCGCTTCGCACCGCAGGGCGAGAGAGATAAGGAGCAGCGAATAGCGAGGGAGGGGAGGAGAGGACAGGTCATTAGCAAAGCCGCCGCCGCGTTAGCGAGCCGGGGGCGGCACCCAGCCCCGGGCGGGCACTCCCGCCTTCTCCCCGCAGCCCCGGCCGGGACTCAGACACCGCAGCGGCGGGAGCGGCCCCAGGGCAGCACCGGGCATCGCTGCCGGCGAGGCGGGCACGGCCGCGGCCCCGGCGGGGCGGGGCGGGACGGGAGCGGGAACGGGACGGGAGCAGGACCGGGATCGGGACAGGGCGGGAGCGGCGGTGACAGGTCCCGGAAGTGAGGTCGGCACACACCTCCCGCCACGGCCGCGCGCCATTGGCGGCCCCGGGGCGGCCCCGCTGCCCTCGCTCCCCTCAGCCCCCAGCGCTGCAACACGCGCCTCGCACCCAGCACAGGCCCCTCACGCCGACCCCAGACCCCTCAGACCGACCCCAGACCCCTCAGACCGACCCCTCGCACCCAGCACAGGCCCCTCACGCCAACCCCAGACCCCTCAAACCTCTCGCACCCAGCACAGGCCCCTCACACAGACCCCTTAGATCCACACCTCACTCCCCTCGCACTCAGCACAGGCCCCTCACACCAACCCCAGACCCCTCACACCGACCCCAAACCCCTCACACCCACCCCTCAGACCCCTCACTCTCCTCACGCCCACTCCTCAGACCCCTCACTCCCTTCACACCCACCCCAGACCCCTCATTCCCCTCACACCCACCCGCCTCGGGTCCCTCAGTGCCTCCCGAGTTGGGGGCAAAGGGACAAGCCCGAGGCACTGAGACTTTGGGCCTGAGGGCAGGCATGGAGGGACCCATCGCTGTACAAAAAACACCACCAGCTTTCCAAAATCACATAAATGCGTGTTCACCTTCACGCTTGCACGTCATTTGGGGAGGGGGGAAACCAGAAAACCCACTTTAACACTGACCTGAGCTGTCCATGGCACAGTGCTGGGAGGAAACAGGACTCGCCTCAGTTGTGCCCAGTGGGAAGCTGATTGAGGCCCAGGAGGGAAAGGAGGGCTGTGTCCGGAGGGCCCGGCCCCACTGCAGGAGCACCACATCAAATCCCATGAATGTCCCATAAAGGTAAGTGCATGGCCCTGCACAGCACTCAGTGCAGGAACAAACAGTAACACCAGAGGCTCCAAAAGCCCCAGAGCATGGCTCACACCAGCCAGCAAAAGGCAATACTCACCACAGAAACACAGATAACAACAGCACTCACATTTAAATTTGGCTTTTTTAAGACTATTTCAAGCTGGTTCTGGTCAGTCTGACTCCTCAATCACTAGTGCTGCTCCAAGGTCTGCCCTAAGCCAGGCCAACACCCAATGCCACAACAATCAATTCATTTAATGGGTAAATTCCTAATTTTAACACCTACGTATTTCCCCCCAGTCTGTGTATAGGAGAGATCAGCTGATAATAAGGATCAGAGGCTATTTCCATTAGGGACATTATCTGAGAAGACAAATTTCTCCTTCAGTTTGGCTCCTTCCAAGCTGTTTCCCCTCCCACGTGGGCAGGGAAACTGCTGGGACTGGGGACATTTGGTTTGATTTCCCACCCTGAACTCTCAGATTGGGTTTCAGGTGTGTTTACAGGCGTGTTGTATTGCTGGTCCCTGAGTAACATGGCACAAGTGCTGCAGTCCAATCCCCCACAGGAACACCTTGGGATGGATGTCACAGGAATATATCAGTTCTGAGGGATTTATCTGCTGCTACCAATGAAAGCCTGGCCAGGCTGTCTGAGCTTTGTGCTCGCTGTCAAGATCATCTCGTCCTGACTCACCCACGAGCGTGTCCTAAAGGCAGTAAAAACACACATCATTTATTGGAATTTAAAATGATTTGTGGGCTGTTTCCTGTTTATGAGCTCTATGCTTCTCATCCCACACCAAACTTGCAGCAACCTCTGACTGCAGCACGGTCAGCAGGGAGGGCTGTGCTACCCCAGACATGGGGCAGAGCAGACTTAATACCTGCTTTGCAAGTGTTTCTTCTGAAAAACCTGGATACCTTTTGTCCATAAAAACAGCTGGTGTTGCAGAAGGCATCTGTAGTGAAAGAGCAGAATCCATAAAATATTTACACAGGAGACTGTACTGATTCCTTTGGTACTGAAAGGGTTTTTAAAGTGTAGATTACTGACCGGGTTGTGTAAATTTGTATCACAGCTTGAATCTTAACATACTAAATATCATAAACAGCCATTAGCTATTTAAATGTGCAAGCTTTTAGAAATCACAAATTAGATTATTTACTAGGCTTTTAGCTGGAATAAGATTTAATTAGAGTTATATTCTATTAATATGCAATAACCTTATTACTATTGGCTAACACCTCGACAGTTGTGAAACAAGCAGCCAGACCTGCGCAGTTGATTTTCCACCTTTCCAGTCACCAGCTGGCTTTGCCAGAGGTCTGCACAGCCATTAAGGCAGCATTTCTGTCACAAATCATTTTCATTTGCAGAACAGAAATTCCTTTTCCTTTATTTAAAGGCCAGATCTTCTGTAAGGATTCTGTGGGAGCAAATGAGCAGATCCAGGTCAGCCCAGACTCCCTCAGAAGGCTGGAACACAGACCACGCCAGGAAAGCCACCGCCTCCAGCTCAGGTAAAACGCAGCAAGTGGGCTGACCCTGCGCTCACGTGTTTGCTGTGGTTTCTCTTGCTGAGCTGATGATAGAGATTTGAACAGACAATGGGCCTTGGTTTTGCTGGGTCATCATGAGAGACTTTCCCAACAGGCTGATACAGCCACAGAGCCTCCCCATTCAGGTGAGTATCTGAGCAGGCACTGCAGATACCCAGTATCGGAGCCAGCCCTTGATCAGCTGAAATAGCACATGTACACTTTGGTTCTCTGAGTCAGTACTGAAGTTCTGCAGAGCTAACATGTGCTAGGTGAAAATTAGTATCATTGAATTACTCTTCTTAAATGGACCATTGCAAGGCAACAAGCTTCATGAGCAGAGGTCACTAGCAGAAATCTAGAAAACTATCCAAGTGTAGTTGAAGTCTTTTTGTGTATAGTTTTGTGCACGCTGAATCCTGCCCGTTTGTGCCTGGTCAAAATCTGTCAAAGCCAGAAGTCCTATGTGATAATGAACAGGAGATGATTTCTTCTAATTTATTCAATATACACACTATGCAAATTATTGTTAAAATTGCAATTCTCTCTCACCAACCAAATCAACTCCCTTAAAAAAAACAAGACAAGAACACTGTTGGAGCAGAGGAGACCTGTGGGATGTATCCACGCTGAGCTTTTCTGTCCCAGCAGAGCTGTCTGGGTTTGGAAACATCCATTCTGCTTTGCTTGGCTGTTGGGTTTAGGGCAGGCTGGATCTGAGGGCTGTTTTTTTATAGATGCACATCTCTCTCCTGGGTTAGAACAAAACTCTAAGACTAAAGGTGATAAATGAGAACATTTAGATAAATCATAAGAGACTCATCTGCCTCATTTCAATATGACGGTTTTTGGAAGGAATCAGGATGCAAGTTATAGGTTTACACATGTTCTGCAAAACTATTTAGACATTCATTTTTTAAAAAAGTCTAAGATGCAATTATATTTCTCAACAAAAGAAGCAATTAAAGTTGTTACTTATATTTAATTTTGGTTACAGACGTTTACCATGCCATCCCATCAATGTAAGGTATGGACTCAGCCACTCAGATAATTTATATCTATATTTGAAAGTCACTTTGCTTATTACTTTCCACTTATTAAAATAATTCATTATTTGTCAGAGTGTCAAGATCAAACATTCCCGGTGTCCATCCATCCCTTCCCGTGTCAAAAAGACTTCAGAACATTTGCATGCAAGATCACTGCACTTTAAACTTCTGCAGGATTTAGCAGATTAATTAGCAGGTTTTGGTTTTTGTCTCTGAGAACTGCTAAAAATCAATTAGCCTTAATATAATAAAATGATACACTTTTATAAAACAAGTCCCTCCTTGGTATCTTGAACTAGGTAGAAGTTCTGTTATTCTGTTACTGGGATTGATTGCTCCTTCCTTCCTTTGATGCTTTGATGATTCCTCCTATTTGGAAGGTTTTATCCTATTATCCTTGGAAATAGATGCACTCTTAATTGCTTCATGCATTTTAATTAATTGATCCCTGTATTTCCAGTCCTTTGAATGGAACACTATTTGAAGGTTTACTATTTCAAAGAAAGAGTTTCTTTCCTTATCCAGGCTTCTCTCTTGTTCTTACTTTAGGTTTGTCGATTCAGTGAAGTCTGCATTGCCCCTTTTCCCCCAATCTCCATTTCCCATTCAGTGTTTTATCTCACTGAGATTCTCTTCTTGGGTGACATCCTTAAAATCTGTCCCTGTTGTCCCACCCGTAACTGTGATTCATACCTTGCTCCTCAGCTGACTATTGCAACATCTCTCTGGCCTTCAGCCCAGCCCCTCTCCAGCTCACACTGTCTTTCACTGAGCCCTCTCAAGTCTCTTCACTGTTTCCATCAGCTCTGTACCCCTTTGATGTCTGCTTCCAATTCCCAACACTCCTGTCCTGTAGCACCTGGTGTGCTCTCCTTTAATAATGCTGCAGAAAACCTGCCCTTTCCCTGCAGAGCCTTTACACCAGCATGACAGTACAAGACAGAAGGAAGACAGAATGTTTGGTGGATCAATGTTTCCTAATACAATTATCAGCAACTTCTGCTTGGTTTTCTGTGTCCTCACGTATCGCTCTGCAGTGTTTATGTGCTCCCTTACATGCCTCAAGCAGCTTGTGCTGTCACTGCTAAATCCTCCCAGTGTCCTCACATCAGTGCAAGAGGAGTCTTGTCTGGCTTTAGTTGTAGCCTTAATGGAAGTTTCAGAAGTCTCTGGGGCTTTGCTTCTGTTTATGCAAATTTCAAGAAGGAATTGCTGTGAAAATGTCAACTTCCTGTCCTCTTCTCTCTCTGTAAATAATTCAGTCCAAGTGCAGAAATGAAAACGGATGTTGCAAGTTGTGTTTGTCTCTGAACTGGGTACACCTCAGGCCTAGTTCATGGTGCTGCAGAGGTGTGAGCACACCTGTTCAGCAGGGAGGTGCAGTGAAGTTACACACTGTGTTACAGCCAGAGCACCCAAGGAGGGGCTGTGCAAGTCATGTGTGCTTGTTCTGGTGCAAAGTCCGAGGCTCCTGAAAGTGAGCTTAGTAAAGCTCAGCTGCTTTGGTTTGGTTTTGACTGGGCAGTTAAAGGGCAAGTACAGGTGCTGCCGTTTCCACCGTGGTAGCACAAGGCACTCGTGCTGTGTGTCCTCTGCAGTGCATTTCCCAGACCTCCTCTAGTCACAGTTGTGCAGTCCTCCAGGATCCGTAATGCAGTTTCTTTTCCTTGTCATCGCTTGTACTACTCACCCCCAGAGGAAGGGTAAGTATTGTCAAGTAAAAATGTTGAGTTTGGGTCCTCAGAGTGTGTAAATGTGAGACTCAGTCAAAGCAATTAGCTGAGTAACTTGAATTGTTTTCCTACTCTGTTTCCACACGGTGACTAACACTTGCTGTGATACACATCCAGCCTTTTCCAACATTCACAACGGATACACTGAGCATGGGCCACTACTGCCTGGGATGAAGAACAATCAGAGTTCATTTCTGGGCTCTTTGCTCAATCACTGCACATCTACAAGTCAAATTTTAAAACAAAAGTAACACACGTGTAAACGTTCCTTTAAACTTTGACTCTCTGTGTTCTTGGTTCAAGTATTTCTCACTATTCTTTACACTGACCGGCTTTGCTACATGAACAGGAGCTGCTCATAATGTTTTTCTAAAGCAAGTCTGTACTCCTAAAATTGTTCAAAGTGTTTGATAACATAATTTGTAAACAAGATGTTAAATAACACAGCAGAGGGAGGTCAGATGAGACCTGAAAACATGCACATTGACTGTGCTATAAAACAGATTACAAGCTCATTCAGTGGCTCGAAATTGAGGCTCATCTCAGGCTGGCAGCAGAAAGGCCACAGTTTTCTGATTCTGTGGCCTTAGAAACATCCCAACACCCAGTTCCACCTTTTTTGTCCTTGTGCCACACTCCTTAATCTTCCCAGTTTCAGCTCCTTGCAGTGTCATGATGTGAACCAGATCAGGGGACCTCTTCCACTGAAAAATAATAGAAAAAAATCATCAGAAAATGAAAATCATTTCACAATCCAATTCTTGACATATGCCCCACACCCTGGAGATGGCACCCTCTGATGGAGGAGCTGAATTCCTTCCACCTGCACCACCTCCCCAATCAGCCTGGCATCAAACCCCAGCCCAGCCTGACCAAGGACATGGAGAAGGTGACGAGTAGTGGGGGATCTGAGGGATAAGGAAAGACAGCAAAGGGCTTATTTTGGTCCCAAGATGGCTATAAGGGAACCCTGGAAAAGGAGACAATTTTCAACTGCATTCTGAGGAGCAAAGCCAGAGGGTGTCTGTAGGAGTGGAGTGAGGACGAGTCCCGGCTGTTTAGATGAGAGGAACATCAGCAGTGGTGGGAGCCCTCTGAGCGTCGAGGGTTGGGCAAGGACGTCACTGCGGCAACATGAAAGCAGCAACTGCCAACACTGTATTTATTCAAACCGTAAAGAACAATTTTAAATAAGAAGGGGTTTCAAAGCTGTGTTTAGCTGGAAGATCTGTGTGGGAGAGGGGTGGATACCTTTGGACTTTGTTAATAATTAAGTGGAGGAGTGTGTTAAAGCCTATGGAATGGACAGTATGGTAGTAAAAATAGTGTGACTCACCGAGGCTGGAGGTGAGCAAACAGGCACAAGTAAACAAAATTGCACATGACAGATCCTTGTGCAGCTGAGGCCCATGTCTCCTCAGTGAAAGCAAGCCTGAAATGCTCCATTCACTTCTGGAAACCTCATGACCTCATGGAAATGATTTGATACTAAACCTGCAAGAAATAAAAATTATTGTGATCAGAACTAGATTAAAATCCAGCATGTTTTCCAAAGCTTTCCTACAGATTTGCAATATTCAGCGTATTTTCCAGTTTTCTTCTCTTAATAATCCCTGAGCTAATTTCTTGCCACTTAAAAAACTGAAATACATGAAGAAACCTTCTTTTCTCGGACCATTTCACTCACTCCAAATGCAGCAAGAGCCAGAAGAAAAATCTGGATTTATGGTTTCAAAGGGGAAATGGCAAGAACTTCTCTAAATAGCAGGCCTGTGAATTCTCCTTTACTGCACACTGGTGTCACCAGAGGTTTAGTTGTTTTAAAGAGCTTCCCCCTTTCTTTAACGAAGTTATCAGCTTTTGCATATATTAATATAACTCTCTCCCTTTTTACCTCTTCTTTATGGCTTGAGGTACATTTGGCTCTAGAAACTGGCAGAAAAAACCATCAAGTTTTAATGTACAGCAGCAAATATTCCACAGCTGGTGTCCTGCCAGCTGACCATCTCTCAGGGTAAAGATCCACTGGTTGTCTGGATTCCCCATTTCTACAGCCAGAGCTGGAGACCTCAAGGACTCCCAAGGCACTGGGAAATGCTGAGGAAAGGCAGACCACTGATACTGTTCCAGATGAAGCCAAGTACATCACACAAGAGTGGTTAATTAGAGATATATCATAGAGTTTTGCATCCATTTTGAGCCATGTTACCAGTTCCAGTTGCTTTGATTACCTAACTCATCTGTGTGTAACTCTGCAAATATTTGTTAGAGAACACAAAATACTTGCTGTTTATGCTGGGGTTCAGCATTACAGATGTTTGTTTCATGTCCAAACTGGGATTTGCAAATGTATCTGATGTGTTAGTATACCTCCACTTTGTTTCTCCTAATCTGGAACGACAAACGCTGTTGTCAGTGCACCCACCCTGTGTGTCCATCCGGCAGTGTTTGCACTCTGGGAGGTTGCTGTGGGAGCTGTGGCAAAGGTGAAGTGCCCAGTCACTGTCCCGCAGGTTTGTCAGCACACATAGGCACCAAAGCTGCTGATGCCCCATGCCCAGAGCAAGGTACATGTGGCACTGCCAACAGGGTCACGTGAAGGCAAGGCACTGTATGTTAGTACAGGGCAAATGAGGCAAGATTAACTGAGGGTGTGATGTGCTGACATCACCTAATTACTTGGTGGTGGAATTACAAGTGTTGTCTGTCCACTTTGGATTGTACAGTTAGATTACCTATTACATAGACTGTGCTCTAACACAAGCACTTTGCTGTAAGTAAAAACAATCCAAGCCTTTTTTTATTTTTTTTTTACCTAGTAAGGCTTTAATTACAACACAAAGTGAATAAACATCTCTCTTTTTTTAAGGGCAATGCCATAGGCTAATGTTAGGACTGGAAACTGAATCTGGAAGAAACCCTCAGAGTGAGGTGTCACAGGACACAGATCTGCATTTCACAGTGTTCTGGTAGCAACTCAGCATTACTGAAAACAGGAAATCCCACTCCTTTCTCCTGCTCTTCCTTCAGGCACAGGCTCCACCATTTACCTTCTTTGGGCTTTGATATGTTTAGTATTTTTCAGCCCCCAAAAAGGCCGGGCAGTTGTCTGCAGTGTAGTACATTGTGTTGCCTCCTCTGGGAGCCGTGGAAGGCCAGAGGGGGCACCAGGGCAAGGGGAGGACACTGGGAGAGGGCAGGAGGAAGCCAGACCTTCCCCCCTGCAGTTGTGTTACCTCATTTCACTTGTTTGTTAAACCACATCTTAGAAGGTGGTACAGGACACTCACTTTGGATATTTAAAAACAGGCTCAAAAGTGGTTGAAATCCCTCTTGGCTCATTTGGTTTCCTACTGCACTAATATTAGTTTTATTCCTCTTTTCTTCCCCCCAGTTTCAAACCTCTTGATCGGGTTCTTTCTTAACAAGCACCTGCTGCCCTTTCTTGCTCTCTTTGTATCAGTCCTTCAAGCCCTATTTCTTTTGAAACCTTTTTTTCCAGTTAGTTAACTCTTGCCTGGCTGCTGTCAGTGTAATTATACTAGAATTCTTGCTCCTATTTACCTCATTATTCCATTCTTTGTGGCTAAATTGTAGCATTTCACTCAATTTTGTAGAGTGCTGTTTGCCAATGCTTAGCTAAAGGTTCTAAGACAGTTTAACAACTTTCATTTGCTCCTAGAGAAAAGACTCGAGTCAGTAATTATATCCCACTATCAATCCCATGAACTATATGCAGAAAAATATGATTTATTACATAAATAAAAGTCAACTATACATTCAAAAATCAGAGTGGAATACTGGAATCAAAATGTACTTTGTCCAGACCCAATGAATCTCTGACTAAAAATGAAATGCAATGCTGTCTTTTTTTGCCTTAAACTCTGTAAATCTTAGAAGAGCCCACTTGGAACAACCAAAAAGTTTTTCCAAGTTTTTCTGTTTCTAGCTTTTATATTTTTTCACTCCAGAAATAAAAACTTTACAGTTGGCGTGTATATTACACTAATGATGCCGTAATGCAGAAATACAGCTAAGAGATGTTTAATTATTCTAGTCAAATTTCAGTTACCTTTGAGGCAATGTTTTCTCCTGGAAGGTCTGCACATGTTTTTTGTCCCCATGGTTCATGGAAGTCAGGCTGCCTTTCAACTATGATGTTTTTCTCAGATATCCACTCATGTCCATGCATTGGAAAGATGTGTATTTTTCTCCTGGAGAATGTACTTTGAAATCAGTTTCAGATTTGGTTACTAATCTGGTGGCCCTGCTTTTCTTTTCTGTAAACAGTGATAAATGTTTCCAGTGGGCACAAACCAGCAAGGCTCTTCACTAAGCAGCCTCCAGGCAGAGTTACTCTGTGTTGAAGGGACAACCCCTCCATTAAAAGAGAAGTTTGATAGTACAAGTGTGTGCAGACACCGAATGGCTCCTGCAACTACCCCTGTGTGCCGCTTTCTGCTCTGGGGCAGCTGAACTGCAGGTGGGGCCCAGGGCAGTCTGTGCCTGACACGAGGCTCCTGATAAGCTCCTGGACACCAAATATGTTTGATACAGCAGGCTACCATTTTATATTGTTTTTTCCATTCCTCCTCACAAGCCATCACAGCACTAGGAAAAATTAAGTTATTCAATTCTTAGACTTTGTTGTCTGATAACAAATTAGCAGGAGTTTGATACAACAGGTCATATTTTAGACTGACATTTTAACAATTGATGCATTTACATGACCTTTCTACAAGCACCATCTATGTGAAATGAGGCTGAGTGCCTGCCTACTGATAGTATATTCACACTTGCTGCAGAGAACCATTTTTCTCTCATTTAGAAGTATTTCTTCTTGCATTTGTCTTATGGCATTACAAGAACACAAATAAATGGTTTCCCATAAACAGATCTTATTTTTTTAATAGTCCTACTAAAATTTTGTGTCTACAAATGAAAAATACCACTCTGGAAATTATTTAAACCTCAAAATAAGATATTTTCTCCTTAAATTACTGTCTGGTTGGAAAGAAATGCTGCAGTTCCTCTTCTGAACAGACAAGCTTTAAGGCACAGCAGGATCTGAGCAAAGCCACTAAAGCAATCCAGTTTTAGCAAACCATACAGTACTATTCTGAATTACTCTGGGAATAGTTTCATATTACCAGCAGCTGGTTTAAAATAGTAACTGGACCATTGTGCCATCCCCTAAAATAATGGTTCTATCATAACAAAAATATTTGTGTGAAGTAAATGGACATTGAGTAACTGTGGACTTTTGTCCCAACGATTGCACTGAGTGAGGTCAGGTTAAAAACAGGGTGGAGAGAAGAGGAAACACTGAGAAAACACTACTTGGACCCCTTTTCCATACTGCTGCTTAGAAGAGTATCCATTTATCCCTCTGAACAAAGAAAGACTTTGTTCTGCTATTAAAAAAGCCCCCAAGCCCACCCTCCCCAACCTAAATAAACATACTTCTCCCTTATTCCTAATGCATAGGACTGAGCTTTGAGAAAATGCTTAGTGTGTGATGGAACTTCAGTTGGTCACCCTCTGTCCCCTGGTTCCTTCAGCTTTGTGTCCTGCGTTTCCAGCCCCGTACTGGACACTTCCCCAGCATCCCTCATTTTGGGGCACAGCAGCTGATCCGTCCCTGTGCTCGCACTGCCTGCCCAGCTGGCACTCCCTTCTGCAGGGCAGGAGACCACAGCAGCAGGCAATCACTAACTGGGTTTCTCTTGGCTATTCAGTTGCAATTTTTATGTAATTTGTGAGGCCTTAATTTCTTTGACGCTAATATCCCTCTAGCAGTTGTGGTTTCAGTCAGACTGTGGAGTTGCTGGGTGCACAACATCCCAGTGTTCACCTCACAGGGCCCAGCTTCGATGCAAGGGACAGGAACATCCATCACCACCTACTTTGATCTGGTACAAATTACAGCAAAAACCTGCCCTATACAATTCAAAATCTGCACCTACTGCACTTTATTTTCATCACCATTACCAACAGCTTCTCTACTGATTTTGGTGCAGCAATAACTGAAATTTCTGTGTTTCTGTGTGTGTTGAGAAATTCCATCTTTATACATAGCACACCAAAACCTACAGATTCCTCACATGAAATCCTAACTAAATGTTCTGATTTGTGAAGAACACATAAGCATGGTATAAATTTGCAATTCATAGAATCAAAGAATCATAGAATGAACTGGGTTGGAAGAGACCTCGAAGAGACATAATCAAGTCCAACCCTTGATCCAACCCCACTGTGATTCCCAGACCATGGCACTGAGTGCCACATCCAGTGTCATCCTAAAAACCTCCAGGACACAGAATCCACCCCCTCTCTGGGCAGCTCATTCCAATGCCTGATTACTCTGTACAGAATTTTGTTCTAATACCCGACCTAAACCTCCCCCGACAGAGTTTGCTCTGACCTCTAATTTGTATTTCTCTCTGCACACGAACGCACAGCCCAGGCAGTGCAGGGGTTGTTTCCCCACCTGCGGCACCAATGCTGTGTTGGTGGCAGTGAGGAGAGCGATAAACACCTGACCTCTAGTGGCAGTTGGGGTGAGAGGGGGAGACACTGGAAAGGCAGGAAGGAGGGGTGATGGACTCGCCTGGAATTGTGAAGTGGAGCCTGAACTTTCAGTAGTTGCTTTGTTAGCTTTTGTTTAATTATGCTTCCTAACAAGACCCCAATTCAGAATCCAGAATATATTTGTTTCTGAAACTTTTCTTCAGGTTTATTACTAATTTTAAGGAGTGTGTGCCCTATTTCCAAAAGAAATACAGCAATGTCCTAACAGGTTTTATCTTCATGTAGAAAGCTTTGGTTGTTTCCTCTCCACGCACACACAATTATTCCACGAGCCCATTTGGGTCCTCATTACACTTCATTCCTGCTCCTCACTGACACATAACATGTCCCCAGTGAAAATAGACACTTCACTATCAGCACTCTGGACATCAACGCTTTCATTCCTATTGGGCTAAAAATACAGCAGCTGTTCCATAAACAAAGGTTATAACCTTCCTAATCAAGTGGTTAACCCAAATATTAAATCGCCTCCATGAGAAACAACAAGTCTTGTTTTTAGCCCTGTGGGATTACATTTCAAAGCACTGCTTTACACAGACTTTTTCCCAAGTACAAAACCATTATCTGGAAGCTCCAGTTAAACCTCCTTTTTGTCACAGCTCTGTGAGGCCTTCAGGCCACCAATACAGCCCTTGTAGTGGGCCAGTGGCAAAGCTGCAGGAAACCTGGAGCAGCAGCAGTTTCAAGGGGTCATCACTGCGCAAGTTGGAGTTAGAATAACTTCTGCTTATTTCCTGAGGTCAGAATGAAAACGAGATTATGTACAACTCAGATCATTCTGTACATTAAAGGCAAGTCAATACAGCTATGAGTAGTGATGATTTCTGGGGGGAAAAAAAGGCAAAAAAAGCTGTGGTGGCAAATTTCTTAGTCCATTTAAATGATCAGATTAACAGGAGTAAATCTGTGTTTTCCTTATGGCTCCCAAATGCTGATTTGAGAAGGGCATAGACCTAGGACTATATTGTTTAATTTTAATGTTTCTCATTTAAAAAACCCTTTAAATTACCACAGCTGTGTCCAAATATCTTTTTATGTTTGAGCCTTTTTCATATAAAAAATCTGCAATACTTTTCATCCAGTAGCCTCTGAGAATCTGATTTTACTTCTGTCTGTTGGGACTAGTTCAAAATCTCTGTATCTTCAAGGTGCTTTGGCACCCGCCCAAGATACCCAATGGCTCGTCCTACAGAAGGTGTCAAAGTGAATTAACAAAAATGGATGTGAATTTAAAGTGAATATAACTCAAGCATATATGTAATTTCTCTATGGACACTCATTTAGGAGTCAGCTGGCCATAATTACCTTAACTTAATTCACGCTCAAAGTGAATTAAACTCGAGTGAACTAATGGTTTATCAGCATGTGAGAGACACTGTACAATCAGCTCAGTGTAAATTCACAATTCATCAGCTGCTGGGCTCTGACTTCCCTGGTGGAAATGCAGTGTGCCCTCAAGGTGCCTTTGTATGAGGTAACTTAATTTTTTAGGGGGAAAAAACTGCTATATATGGAAGTGTGGGCTGATTGGTAGCAGGTGCAGAAGTGATTGGATTTCAATGGTGCTGTGCCTACAAAAAAAGCTCAGCATTTATCGTCTTTGCAAATGAAGTTCCTCTGCCATTTCGTGACCATAATGGCATTTTCTACACTAAAGGGTCTGTTTTGAACTGGAGAAAGCCAAATAGCATTTTTGGTGGTTCCGTAGCAGGGGAACAGGTCAATTAGTACCAAGTACCTGGTGTACCATTGACTCAGATTGTCATTCACTGTTCAGTAAATCACTCTGGAGGAGTGCAGAGAGCCCTGAACCATTTCTGAATGAAACCATCCAAAAGCAGTTACATACTACAAATTTACAGTTACCCAGCCTGGTTTAACTGGACTTGACAATTCATCTTGGTATTAATTTTCCTCTAAATGATCTCCCACCTTTCTTTATTCACTCTATTTAACAGCATGTTCTGTTGGCACAAACAAAGCCATGCAGTAAGAAATACAGAGAAATATTCCCCCTTGCAACACTCCTTCCAATTTACCCAGCACTGTCAGGCAGTCTGTGCCATCATTATCCAGTCAGGAAAACATTCAGGGCCTGTTCCCTGAGCCACTGCTGCTCATTTTTCCAGCCCAGAACACTTGTGCCGTGGCAGTGCCTTGTCAGATCTGGAGCCCTTCCAGTACCTGAGGAGCACATTAACAGAGCTCCCATTCATGGCCAGTTCTGTCTAATTTTAGTGGAGCTGCTATTTATAGTTGCATGGCTGTGCTCACTCCTGTGAGAGACTCACCACTGCTGGGCGTGGGGGAGTGGATATTTCTGTGCTGTTTTAGTTGGCACACGAGAAGCTCATGGTTGTAATTTACCCAACTCCAAAACACTCTGCCATCCTCCCCAAGGAGCAGCGATGCTGCACCAGGAACACTGTGCCACTGTGGGCTGTGTGGTCCTCGGGCCAGTGAGGAGCTGACTGTGCTCATACACAGGTGACCCAGGAGTCAGAGGACAGCACAACATCACAAAATTGCTGTGTTACTGTAAGCAGAAAGGTTTCAAAGTCCAGAGCTTGGAGGGAGGGGGAATCTGGGGTCAAATCTCCCTGTGCTGTAACACCTGTAAAACAGGTAATTTGAACTGAATCCCTTTTGCCTTGGCTCCCCACAGAGGAGCACATTAATAACAGTGGCAATAACACCTACTTTTGCACCACAGCTCCTGGTGAGAATTTATTCACTACCTTTACAAGTAGCTTTGAATGCCAAAAAAATTTATGGGAAAGAGATGGTCCAATGTAGACTTGGAGGTCAAATTTACACACACAGCTGTTGGACTGGGGCATTTCATCAACTAACACTCCTCTGTGTACCTATGCACCTGTGTGAGTGTACAGACACCTGGCAAAAGGAGAGAGCTGAGAGCAAATCACTGTGACAGCTCATTTTGTCTTGCAGCAAAACATGCAGATAAAAAGCAGGCATTGCAAGACTATTTCGTGTAGAAACTACACAGTGTTCAAACTACACAGAGTCTGGTGCTGCAAAGTTGTACAATGACCCTTGGGAAAACATAAATTGATCTCTTCAAGTTAAAAAGATACTTTTTGTACTTTGGATGTGTTTTAGTAATTGATAAATAATGTTTAAGTAATTGATAATTTGCTCCCAGTTTTGTTGGTGTGACAGGGTGGTCGTTGAAAAATTAATTTTTTGTAAATTGAAACTGGTGAGCAACTCATTTTAGATTTTCAAAACAAATGCTGGTCTTAGTAAAAGAAGGTTTGAGTCACAGAGTTTCAGTAGAGATTGCAGCATTTTGGCTTCAAAACACCTAAAGCTGATGGTATCTACTCTTGCTTTGTCTCTATATGGGCCTCTGTTATGGATAATACTCATCTCCCAGATTTCTACGAGGTACTGGCAGGGGTTGTTTACTGTCTTTCTGATGGTGGACCTTGCTTCCATAGGATACCTGTTCTGATCATCCCTCACTGTTCCTCCAGTAGGCAAGAACAGTTAGAAGTTGGAACAGTTACCACTACAAGAGCGAAAAAACAATCGTTGTCCTCATCAATCCTAACTGCATCCTGATTCCTACTTAATTTGTGTATCACAAAAGGAAAAGGACACTGAACCAGCAGAGATTTTGGTTCAGCTGAAATTCATATTCAGCCTGACTGGGATTCTGCTGAGAACTGGAACTGAACCAGAAAAGCAATTGAAGAAAGAAATAATTGTGTGGCTAATGTGGTTCACAGAACAAAAAGCATTCTCTCTGTTAATTTGCAGCTGACTACTCCCCATGACAAAGTCCATGCCCCCCAGATCCAGAGGCCGTGGGCTGGCAGAGATTGTCCTTTCTCTGATGTTCAGAGACAGAAGCGTGTTTAGCTGCACAGTTCTATCAGTAAGAGTGTTGTCTCCCTCTCTCCTCCTCTGGGTAGCCTGTCTTGTGTTGCTTTGTGGTGTCTATTAAGCAAATAAATTATACTGTCCACACTGTTTGCATTTAACATGTTTTTGCAGCCCTTCCAGAACAAACTGACACACTTCTGAGGCTTCCATAAATTGTACTTTCTTCCACACGTTCTTGTGACCTGTGGATGCATTATGCTACTTTTCATTGTTAGACTAGATTCAGGCCCAATGTGACTTCTCTCCAAAATGCCTCCAATTAAACTACTACACCAACACCTGCTGCTCTAAACCATGCAAGGAGAGTAAAAAAACTGTTCATGTGACCAGCCACAGAAGCTCCTCCTGCCACTACCTGGTCTCAAATGAGGCGATAACTGAAGAGCCAGTAACAATGGGCATGCAAAGCAATGGGAGATTGGTGCCTCTGGGTAACAGAAAGTCTTTATGTCGGGTGTGCACAAGCACTGGATATTGTTAGTTGAGAGGCTTCTTAAGGGAAATTGAAGTCTAAATCATTCGGTGTCTCCAGGAAGAGGACTATATATATTTCACACGAACAGTGAGAGATTCTATCACCAGGGTTTGTGTGTGTGTGTGTGTGTGTGTGTGTGTGTGTATGTGTATGTGTATGTGTATGTGTATGTATGTGTATGTGTATGTATGTGTGTGTGTGTGTGATCAGTGTGTGTGATCAGTGTGTGTGTGTGATCAGTTTGCTTTTGATTAACCTTTTTCCTTGGCTCTGGAGCCCACAGCATTCACTTCAGCCAGGGAATCAAGGTTTACTACAGCCTTCAGCTGGGACAAAATAAGCTCTAGAACCAGAGAACTGTTTAGAGGCCTTCAGTACTGATTCAGGGCTTTCTTCTGCTTGTAGTTATGAAGTGGAAAACTATACCTATATTTAGGAACTTTGGGCTGTTTCTGGATCTTGTCCACCAAAGAAGGCACAACAGTTTCAAAGTTCAGAACTGATCAGAAATGTCTGTTATTCCTTTATCAGCAGTAGGGTCTGTCCCTGAGTCTTTGGGCATTCAGGAAAGAAGAGGCACAGAGCCCCAGCTGGGGTAAAAGGTTCAGCCCCCTCAGTTACCCAGGAGCTGGCAGCTGGTACAACACATCCTGGCCAGGCTAAATAGCTACGTCCGCTTTTGTGCTCTCAAACTTGCTAAAGCCCTGGCAGGGAAGCACAGGATGATCCCTGTCCCACAGATAAAGACATCATGTGCCCCTTTCTATGCTGCTGCATGTTTTGAGCTTTATTTAAATATGTATTACACAGCCTGCCAAGACATGCAATGCAGTTTAGGCTGTGACTTTATACTTTGATTCTATCATAAAATCTGAGTTGTGTGTCCCACTGGAATGATTATAATTGAGCACGCAAATCAAGTGCAAGGATCATGACAGGAAAAGCAGAATCAGAGGAACGTCTTCTCTTGCACAAGCCGAATATCTATTATTATAAAGGCAGGGGAACACAATGCAAAAAATTAACTAGCAAACTAATGGATTACCCCAGCAAAGGCTGCTGCCAGCTCAGACTGCTTTAAGCTGGAAGTCTGAGCCCAGCCAAACTGGGGGACTCCCACAAATACAGCAGCTTTGAGATTTATCTCCACAATGTTCTTCTCAAGCCAAGTCACTCTTGCAAAGAAAACATACCAAAGACGAAACAATTCAAAGGAAAGAAAGTGTAGCACTTGACAGCTTCTTTCCAAAACTCTTTTAAACCAGTGCTCCTGCCATAACAAAAACAGCTTTTCACCACTTGTAATTCAACTGAAAAAGTGCTTTCAGAAAATGAGACTGTCCTTCTAAGGATCCATCCTCACTGAGACAGGAGTGCTAAGGATACTGTGCTCATCCCTGTATGCCACTCACTCCTCCAGCCCTGGAGCTACCAAGGGTACCACAGCACATGCCACAGAAACCATCTCCCCTGGTTAACCACCACAGCCTGGGAAAAAGCAGCTCGTTCTGATCACTTTGAATCTGTCCTCCCCTAGGTCTGTTGCTTCATGAGACAGGAGCCAGTTGTGCCTGCTCACTTTGTCCACATCACCAATGGTGAAAGACTAAGCTGAGGACAACTACTCAGCAAAAACACAGGACCTCCTGATGAGGCAAGTCATCAAAGCCACACTGAGGAACAAAAGGAGGCAGCATGTTCGTACTGTACCAGGTCTTGCCATATATCACATTATCAGTGATACAGCTTATTCCAAATACACGAGAACTGACCAGTAGATGTTACACTTGCATTTGTGCTGTAGTGCTGATGTTTCCAAAATGTATTGCTTTTGATGTCAGGATAAACAGCACTTGCTGTGAGGACATGAGAAATTCAGTGTTCAGTTGAAAAGCAGACTGCTGGAGAACATAAGAAGCCATGGATAGTGGGAGGAAAATGTAAAATCACTCACCCTCCTGTGGAAGCCATTTTGGAGGAGAACAGGTATCTCAGAAGACCCAGAGTGGTGACTTTCTTGGGCTAAGGCCAGGCTTCCAGGAACTGCACCTGGAAAAGGAACGGCTCAGTGACTGAGCAGGGTAACAGACCTCCTGTAACGTATTTCCAGCAACTGGTTTATTCGTCTTTAAGCACATTCTGTGTTGAAAAGGGCTGCTGCTTTGTAAAAATGAATCACCTCTGAACTCGGTCAAGTAAATCTGTCTGAAGAGGAGGCAGTTTTTTGTTAACTGTCAGTGCTGATGTCTGTTTTACAAGAGCCCAGAATTCCTAAGAAAAGGTACTTCAAACATGGACTAATGGCCTGTGAAATTCCCAAAGAGCATCTAAGGACTGCTTTGATTTAACTTTCCTTGCTCTAGAAAGGAGTTACAATGTGAGCAGTAATAAGCAGCTGTAAAACTGGAGAGGATGTTGCTCTGGAAGCTTAGAAGAGCAGGTGAACTATTATTTTAACTGTCATGTGCCTTTCAAAAAGAACATTTCCCCTCCCGAGTTACCAAATAAACTCACCAAAACCCCAGGCAGTGGGAGCCTTCCTATAGCTCCGGGCTGTAAATCAGAAGAAAGGCAAATTTGTTTCCTCAGATAGAGAAATAATAATAAATCTGAATGAAAGGGAGCACACCAGACCTCGTCTTACTAATGGACAGAATGAGACAGTAGCTGGAGGCGATTACTGCCCTGACCTGAAGGGAAGCAGCTCCTGTTCCTGGTTTCTGGTTCAAGAGCAGGATCTCAGCAGCAGGAATGGGCTGAGGAGTCAATTGTTGGCTGCAATTACAGCTTCCCTCCCTCTTGCCAGCTGTTTGGATTTGCAGCTTGACACAGAGTGTTTCATGCAGGCCACGGTCCCCAGGTGAGTCCCCGCAGCTCTGCCCTTGTGCTCCATTCATTCATCCTGCACCTGCTGCAAGGTCTCACATCATTCGTCTGCAGGGCAAGGGCAGGGCTCGTTTTTCCTCTGTGCTACAGTGCAGGAATAATTGATGGCAATTTGTAAATAACGCTGTGAAGTAGAATTGCTTACGGCATTACCTTCCTTGTCACTCAGTCCCATCGATGAAATTGGGCACAGCTCTGGCTCCACGTCTCCAGGGAAGGCCATCACAAATGATTCTCCTTCAGCTCCAAAAGCACAGGAGCTCTGCTAGGCTGATGCACAGACAGAAAGCCCACTTGGATCAGTGTGGGGTTCCTACCTACCCTGCTGCTTTGTTTCTGGCATTCTGCCTAAAATTCATTTAATTCACCAATGGCATTTTGGGATTTCCTACATGTGCTAAATTGTAATAAAACTCATCCGCTGGTGGCAAAGTCTCTCGGTTCAGAGGATTACGGAGGGTAGGGCTGCCTGAGACAGCTGAAATCCACTTGAGATTGAAAAGGTGTGAGCAGTAAATAAAAGGAAATCCTGGATCACCATATAGCATTCAGCTCCCACACTTTGACCCCCTTTGGTCCCTTGTATGTTTTGTTAAGATCATATTTCTTTATGTGCTGCCTGGCTTAACAGCCATCATAAATCTGTGGCGTGCAGCAAGAATAACAGGGAAGGCACCAGGTAATACAAGGGGCTCTAATCCCATCCCAGGCACTCAGAGGGAGCTGTAAATCAGCCTGGAGAGGCTTTAGATGGGAGAAGCGGATCCAAGGCTGGGAAGGTGGTGGCAGCCTGGCCCCATCCACCCTCAGGCTGAGCCCACCCTCCTCACCAGGGCAGGGCACAACCTTCCCCTCCTCTGCTGCAGGGAAGCAGCTCCCCCTGCCACACAGCCCGTGTTCTCTGCTCTGGCCCCTCCTGGGCTCCCATCCTCTCCTTCCCTCAGCCATCAGAGGATCTAAACTAAGGAGAAATTCTAGCAATCCAGTGAGTAACACATCCTCTGTGTTGCTGCTGCTGAAAACCATGGCCTGCAGTTAACCCAGAGCACAAAAACCCAAACCCCCAGAGTTCTTACAGTTCTTCATACTTGAACAGTGATAAACCTACTTCAGGCACTTTTTCCCAAAAAGTGCTGCCTGCTTTGGGGGGATAACCTGTGGCTGAGCCAGGCAGCTGCACATTGGTGTATCCCGGGCTGGGGCACAGCCCAGGCATCACTCACATGGAGGGGTTGCCTCCCCTGGCAGAGAACACCAGGTCACACCTGCCTTGGCTCACGTGTGGCCAAACCACGTCTTGTCTTCAGCAGCAGCCCCGGGACAAGGAGCCTGGGCAGGCACAGCCCTGGGGGAGCTGCCTGAGCCTCCTGGGAGTGCCGACACCCCACACTGTGTGCTCAGGTACTGACCTACCCCAGGCAGATGCAGCTCCTCCATGGACAGCTGGGAAGAGCTTGAGCTGGGGATAGACTCCACATTCACAATAATAAAATTCTTTTCTTTGCCCTAGTGTGAGAAATCTTTCAACTGTGGAAGCTTTCTCAGGCAGACTTTGCCAATACTCATTTTACTCAAGTTTTGATACAAAATGTGAATGGTTACTTTTTCCTGTCAGATAGTAGAACACAACAGATGTCTGAAATGTTATGTATTTATAAGGTTTGTTTGTGCTACAGGACCTGCCTATCCTGTATTGGCCTTTTTAGCCACCCGCATGCTTGCAGCAAGTGTGGGTAGTGTCCTTCCCAAATCTTCGTTCGTGAAGTGTAGCCATGATGATGATGTTGTGCTACAGTTAAAACTTATTAGGCTTTGGAAAAGCTGAATTGCAAAGGGCAATGAAATGGAAACTTATTTGTCCATTTGAACTTCCAAACTCAGACCCTAAGCTTTGGCAACATGGAGACATAAAAGGTGAGTCATTGAATCCAGGGCCATCAATCATTTCATTTTACCCACGGTAAACAGGAGAAAAAGGGAGAGACAGTGAAAACACAACCGAAGTTGAGGACATGTTGAAAATTTAAGCGAAAAGAGTCGCTCTTCTATTGTAACCAGACGTCAGCAGAGGTCAGTAGAACAAGCCAGGCCTAAACAAGAACAGCACTTCTGGGATTCCCCACCTGATTTCAGTCACTGCTGCAACACCACTGTCAAGCTTGCGGGGTGGTTTTTTACCAGATGTGAGAGAGGTAGCACCAAACCCAGGCTAAAACCAGAGGGAAGAGTGTGTGTGCTTCCACAGGGGAATTACCTGCCCAGAAGGACTGCGAAGTCAGATGAGATGAAACCTCCCAGCTCCCTGAGTGCTGCGCAGTGTTTGAACAGCTCCACATTGAAAGGGAGATGTTCAAAGGACCAGTCTTGGTGTGCAAAGGAAGGTTTAAATTGCCTTTTCTCCTATTTGTGGGTATGTTTTGCATGCTGAGGAATAATTTCTATGCCTACAACCAAACCCAGCACCTTGCTGGTGTATTCACTTTCTTGCATAGATTTGTGGTGTAAGTTCACATTCTCAAAATACATTTAATGGACCCAACATGTTCTGTCCATGGTTTTCCAGGTGCAATTTGTGCCTCTCATATAGCAGAAGATTCCCTTTCAGGGGCATTAAAAGTCATGGAATAAGCCTACTTATGGGAAACTGAGGAACCATCTGGTTTTTGGTTTTCTAATTCTCATTCTTTTCATTGTTAGAGTTTTTTACTTGCAACAGAAAGCCTACCTGATGAAGAATGTCATGTGACTTCATCTGGTACTATTTGTAAAACACTGCAAGATTCCTGAGGGACAGGTAAGTTGAACCAAACTAGTGCATTGCTACGAAAATTTGTTGCACTCAAACTCAGATGTCAAGGAAATACCAACATCCTGAATGCAAGTTCCCAGCATTTCTGGAATAATTTCCCACAATAAATTCATTCCACTCAAATGAATCAGAAATGAAATAGACTGAGAGCAGACAAACTTTGAAATACTTCAAACTTCTTTAATTCAAATTTTCACAATAAAGGCTTTTAAAAGGATAATTATTTTGCAGGCAGTTACTAAAAATCTACATTTAAAATCTAAATTTAGGGCTGTTAGGGACAGGATAGCAACAACTGTATCTGGACTTACTTTGCTGTCTCAGAAGTATTTCTCAGGAATGTATTTTAGCTCTCAATTCTCTCTGAATTAAGACACTGGTGTTGTTACGCTGCTTATCAGGGAAGGCAGTAGGTTGTATAGTTATCTCCTGATTGGGGCAAAATCACTACCCTGAAACCACACAACCTACTACCTCATCCTGTTAGAGCATCAGGACCGTCTTCTGAAGGAAACCAAGATTTCACCATTTGCACAACTGAGCACTTTCCGGCCCACACACTTCTGTCATAAAAAGACTGAACTGTGACCTGCTGACCCTTCCTCACAGTTCTACTGAAAGGCAGACAGAACGGGTGAGGTGACTCCAGAGACTGCAGTAGCAAACACTGGCCTTCCAAATTAGCAATAGGTAATAAAAAAGCAAGTTAAATCAGTGTCCAAAACTGACTGAAGAGACCTCTTACTTAGGGCTCAAGCATTTACCAGTTCCAGGGCAGAATACGACTGACTGGGAGAGATTCTCTTTGATTTCCATCCAGCTCATCCCTTTGCAGTTTCTCAAACAGCTACACAAAGTGGATTTAGACAATCCAAAGTGGCATTTCCTGCTGCCTCTGAACACAAATGCCAGAAAGTAAAGGAGAAGTGGGTCCAAACAGCCACTCTCATGGCAGCCCAAGCACTCTGGGATGAAGCAAGTCCATATAGAGAGGGAAAAGTGTTAAGGTCCTGTCCCTCACACCCCACCTTCCTTAAGAAATCCACAGAAAGGAAATGGCTTTTGAACCTGAGTCGAAAATACAGGAATCCGAACACTGTAAGGACCTTTGTGTACAGGAGCCAAATGCAAAGTGCAGACAGAGCTGGGGAAGGTCACAGCTGGAAAATCTCTGTGTTGTCTTTCCAAGGCACATCCAGCGCTGCCATCACAGCCACTTCAGGAAAGACAGTAGATTGTATAGTTATCAGACAGGCAGGGCACAGCCCTAAAACTATACAACCTACTACCTCACCCCAAAGGACAGTCAGACCACGAGCAGGTGAGGCACAGGCTGCATTCCCAGACTGCTGCATTGCGTGGTGACAACCTGGAAGACAAAAACCTCTGGAGACAAATATTAACAGTCTGGAATTTGAAACAGTTTGCTGTATACCAGACAACATTCTGCTTAATGAGCTCTGGTTTCATGTTTGAAGTGTTTAATAGATTTGCAACTTGTGAAGTCAAGTCAGTGACAAGATACACAAGGGAAAGAGGATACAGCATTCATTTTTAATAACTGCACTTGTGTTCTTCCAGCTCTGACAACTGAATCTTATCAAATCAGTTTGTCACTTTGGGAAAGGCATTGCTACGACTCAGAGAGAGGATGCTGACTTAGAGGGATTGTATAACACGCTTCTAGATACTCCTCTATTATCCTAACAGGGAAGAGCTGGTGCTCTCTAACTGAATTTCCCAAGTCCTGCATGAGCAAATGCTTAAGAATGAACACAGAATTTGTCAAGACTGTGAGGAACTGCTGTGCCTACTCAAACAACAAACTGCTCCTCAATGAGCAGTAACCCAGCTCTGGGGAGGCCCAAACCAGCCCAGCCTGCCATGCCACACACCCCGTGGCCAGTGGGATCAGCACAACTGCCACGGCAGCACCAACCACTGTAACCTCAAACTTGTGCTGCAGTTTGAGGGGGTTCTTTTTCTCCACTACATGGTTTCATGGACAAACTTCACCTTCAGGGCAGATCTAAAGAAGTGGAAATAACTGAGATATCAGTCAGGATAGTAATATCAATACTGCTTAAATAAATAAGCAAACCTTTCAAGTAAAGTCCCTAACTTAATCAGCTAACCTCCCTTTTGCCAAGTTAACTAAAGAACACAAAAACCCACCAGCCCCATGCAGATAAAGGAAAGCTCTGTTTCCCCAGGAAGCAGATCTCACCCTGGAGGTCACACTGCAGGGGGACTGCAGCCATCTGCCCTGACCTTCAGCATCAGTGACGTGGGGACCTGAAAGGAGAGGGGCAAGACAAAACACATCTCAGTGGCATTTCACTGCACACAAACAATTATCAGGTGGGAGAGAGCACATACAAAAGCAGAGAGCAACTTTCTTGAGGAGAACCATGCACAGCACCAGCTTTCCCAGTCACTTGTTACTGCCACAACTACACCACGGCCCTGATCAACAGAGACAGGCAAGAGAAAAAAAGTGAAAAGAACAGATTTTTTTTTTTTAGTTTGACCTGAGTGTTATGAGCACTGCAGAGACAGGCAGAGAGAGGTATCAGCTACTTCACCTTCAAGGAACAAACACTTTTAAATGAAGCGGAGAAGGAAGGACAGTGCAGATGTCTGATCCATTTAGGTATCAGTGTGCTAATCTATGAAAGATGTTATACCACCAGTATCGAAGATCATCTCACTGAAGTGGACTGAGACCACAAGCAGAGGGAGGTCACTGGTTGCTGTGAGCTGCACAGAACAGGACTGGTGCAACTCTGACCATGCTGAGATCACTGTATTGGAGGAAATACTGTCCAGCCCTGTATTTGACATCTTGTAACCTCCATGCCCTTGTAGGCCAAACAGGATATGCATTATAATATTCTTTGTAGATTATGCTGAAGGAATAGCTTGAGAGATTTCAACAACTCATCAATGTAAACTGGGAAAAACTGGTACCAGAAGCCTCTCCCTGACCCTTTCAAAGAAATCCTTTTGGAAAGCCTGAGAGTCTCCTCTATGTATGGAAGGGTTGTAAGCTCAATTACTCTCAGACTAATCCTCTGGAAAAACACCTTAGTTTTTTAGTTAACATATTTAAAAATAAACATCATCTTTATGCATACAGTCAGAGATCTCAATATTTTTCCTAAGAGCCAAGAACTTGCACTGCAGCATTGGCTAAAATTCTGTGTAATTTCAGCAAGCTGAGAGTTGAGCAGTCACCTCTTAGAAAGCACTTTCTGTGTAAAATAAACCCTATGCTTATAGCAACAGAACCACATTACATAATAGGCAGTTAAATGCCTCCCTGACATCCGATCCCATCAGATCTCGGAAGCTCCACAGGGTCAGCCCCGGATTAGTACTTGGATGGGAGACCTCCTGGGAAATGCCGGGTGCTGTAGGTTCTAGTCCTGAGGACTTCACTGGCACCGTCCAAGCTCGCTCGGCCGTGGCAGATGAACCTCAGGACTTAAATGGTGGGGCCAGTTCTGCGCACGCTGAGCCTCACCTAAAATCCACTGTGCAGGCTGGAAGGGCACACCCACGTGGGGACAGCCCTTCCCAAATCTTCGTTCAGTGAAGCTGAGACACACACACACACACACACAATAATTGGAGGAAAGCTGTGCATTGTGTGATTGACTTCAAAGCAACACTTTTTGTAAGCATTTATTTTAAAGTGGAAGGATAAAAACAACTTTCCAGAGTAGCAACTCCTTACGCTGGATGGGACAGTGAAACCAGTTCAAGTGACCAGTCTGGCATTACAAGGATGATTCACAGCAGGGAAAAAGCCCCACCTACCCCACAGATCCAACCAACTCCAACAACAGGGAATTCTGGAAGAAGAACCTACACTTACAGCTGATTCTAGGGACTCTCAGAGACAGAAATACAGATCCAAACAAAGGCAACCTTCTGGGAAGCCAGAGTATGTTCCAGTAATTTACACTGCCTGACAGCCTGCAATACATCTGGACTTCACTTTCACTTTCAGGTGCAATGCCAGGTGGGATAGTGGAAAATATTCACTCCTGTTGAAAAAGTGGTGAACTTTTATTAACCATTTCTAAAGAAACCTCTTATTTGCCATAATGTTTGAATAATGTTGCCTTAATGTATATTTTCCCCCCAAAATAATGTTTATTAGTTCATAAAAATATTGAGATAATTTGTAAAGTACCATAAACTCTGTGTAATACTATTTTTTGTAAGATCTGTTATTATGGGTATTAGTAATACTCATTAGCAGACAAAACCAGAAAAGAATGTGCTTTATCCAACACCTAAAACTAATTAGTCTTCTGCTCTCACATGCTGCTCACACACTTATTTTAATTGACTTAGATCACCAAACAAGGATGAACTTTACAATACTTAATGAAAGAAAAATGCATGTTCATTTTCCTTCTATGAAGATGACAGGAACAAGAAATAACGATCTGGCAAGAGTTATGTTTCTAGTTTAACAACTGCTTAATACTAGGAAAAATATGGCATTTCCATATTCCAACACTCACTGCTCACTGAAAAATATCTTGGAACTGATGTTAATAAGCACCTCAGCAGTCACTTTTAAAAAGGCATGGGGCCAACCCAGTCTGCTATTTCTGCCATGTTATAGGAAAGCAGACAGTTTTAAACCAGGGCTGTTATATAATTAAAAGCTTTACTAATGAACAGGCTCTGGGACAGCACAGAACAAGCATTTTGCCATTTCAGAGCACCTTCCAGCCAGGAGGATTTACAAAGGCCGAGTGTCCCTGGGCTCCCAGGTCAGTGCTCCAAGGTGGGACATTCCCCAGCAAGGTGTCGGGTGGATGCAGGACAGGGCAGAGCTGTGCAATCCCTCTCCAAGGAATGTCACCTGGTGGCTTCCCAAGAGGTGCAGTCACCACTCTGCTCCTGGAAGAGACTGGAAGTGTCACCAACATGTGCTGGCAGGAGTGTCACAGGGTCTGTGGCTGAGGACCTGCAGCCAAGGGGAGCTTGGACCAACTGCAACAGGGCCTGGAGCAGCAGGAAAATGAACTGCCACACCATTCCTGCTGGGCAGGATTGTGCCAGAGCAGCATCAGGACAGGTGGATCTGAGATAGAAATACTTGGTGGAAGAATTCAGTTGGATCTGGTTTTCTTGGATCTGTGTGTGACAAACTTCACACAGAGTATTTTTAAATGTATTTTTAGCTAAATATAACAGAAATTACACATGCTGCCTTCATTTAGCTTGCAACTTCAAGAAGTAAAAAATATTCTACACAGATGTTGTGACTCCTGTGAAGTACAACATGTATTGTGGTCTTACCTGTTGCTTAAACACAGCTGCTTTCAAAATAGCAAACAACAGATGTTTGCCCATTTGTGCCTGTGATTTAGTAATAGAGGACAGATTCTGCCAGAACTTCAGGCAGGCAGAGTGGGAAGAACTCACGGGCCTGAGCCTCCACAGCCTCCTCCTCCCTCCATCCCATGGAGCTGCACAGCATTTCCTACAAACTGGGTGTACCTCAAAGGTTTTCTGCACCCTCACAGACAGTTCTGTATGTCTGTGCTGGGCATTCCACGGCCCTGCACCTGCTGGAAAATGCCCTGAAAGTTAAACAGCTGCTTCCAAACAGAATGCATTAGGGAAGAGATGGGTTTCCATCAAAAATACCCTACATTTCTCCTGGATGTGGGATCATGTCTTCTGCTTATGCAAACCGCAGGACCTTCACTGACAAAATTGTTGTTTTTCTATTGCTTTAATTTCCACTATTTTTGTACTACTCTGAATGCTAAAAAAAGCCACAAAAGCTGATATTTGAGAGCAGGATGAAACACTCAATGCCTCACAGCTCCCACAAACACAGAAATGAACTCAGGGCTAAGCACTAAGCAGGGCAGCTCTGTCAGTTGCACTTGCGTTCTTGAGCAAAAAAAAAAAATTACGGAGATACATTGTTAAAAAATAAACTTCAAA
Source organism: Pithys albifrons albifrons (assembly GCF_047495875.1). Taxonomy (NCBI): domain Eukaryota; kingdom Metazoa; phylum Chordata; class Aves; order Passeriformes; family Thamnophilidae; genus Pithys; species Pithys albifrons. The sequence goes on along the minus strand of NC_092460.1, from coordinate 43,802,669 downwards.
AGTTTACTACTCAGTTCCTCCCTCAGCTCTCCAAGCACAGGCAGGGACCACCACATCCTAATGCCCAGAAACCAGGGCGAGGCCACAGGCCAGGGGAGAGAAATCTGTGTGCAAATGGAGAATCCCCACAGTAAGTGAGGTGTGTCCTGTGAACAACAAATGTTACAGGTACTCTGAATGTCTTGCCATGTGTAAAAGCAAAAGTCCAAGGGCTGGATTACCTGGGGGATGAGCCTAAGCCCAGTAAGAGGAGATGAAGCTGCGACAAGTCAGGGATTAATTTTTGTTAGGGAAAGAGCAAAGAAAATGTGTCAGTTGTGCTTTCTCTTGGCTGTCAAGAGACAGGAAGAATAACAAGGGCACAGAACACTTCCCAGAGGAAGCATTTCCTACACGTTCATCAGTTACCTCCACGCTCTCAGGAGCATTGTATTCATGCAGGTCACACAAAAATGAAGTATTATCACAACCCCCCCACAAATATTCAGTCATTTTTAGGATGCTGAGCAACGGACCTGATTTTTCAGAGTTGAACTAACTCAGCTGACTTTACCAAGATCTGCCCAACATTTCTGAACACAAAGCTGGGCACTTAAATGGTGCACCCTGATCTGTGATTTGACATGTGATGTTCAGGCCTTCAGAACTGCACCTTCCCCTGACCCCCTCGATCCCCATGAAAACAAAAAAATGGGCACAGTCAGTGATGCAGAGAACAGGCAGGATTCACAGTCATCCAGGTAAATAACTCAGCCATCTCCAAGCAAACACTTGAGTAATGTTTGCATTTAGTTTTGGATGGAAAACCCCTTTACTACACAGAGAATCTTGAATAAGCCATCTGAATTTTAAGTCAACCAGATTTGGCTTTTTAACACGTGCAATCCATACGGTGTCACACCTAACCCTATGTGACACCACTGAGGAAATGTTATTTATTTCAGTCCTTATACAGAAGCCAGTAACACCAGAGTCACATCTTAAAAAACACCATTGCCCATCTCAACCCACTAATCTGTTTTGGGGAAAACTAGATTTTCTCTCTGAAATGGATTTAAATCTGTGAAAATTGTTTTTCTTTAAAAGGACATGCAATAAACTAGTATGTGCAAGTTCTAACTTAATTAAGCACCAGGAAAGAATGCCTGTCAGGGTAAGCCTCAACAAGAAACTAAAATTCATTTTGCAGAATGCAGCTGTGCCAATAATTACAGCTGGTGGGAAAATGTCTTCTGGCCTTTCCTCCATAAGGCTTTCACTTTAGATTTCAGCCTTAAGTGAGACCAACCACCTGATAAGCAAGAGCGAGTGAACTGGTGGTCTTGGACCCAGGATTAGACCAAAGCCTGAATTAACCTTGTTTTACACAGATTTTGCCTAAAGTTCTCCATTTACATTAATGCACACATTTGCCATCACCGCAAACAGGATTAAGTTACTGGAGTGCTAATGAAGAATAAGCTTTGGGTGATGGCAGACAAGCAGAATCCACCCTTTACAACTGCTCCTTTTGTTCTCCTCACTGTAGACCCACAGCACGTGAAATTATATTTCCATTACATGGAAAGCTGGCATGATGTCACCAATCTGTGTCATTTGTTTGTTTTAAAATACTGTTACAAGCCTCAAGTTCGTTTCCACTGCAGAACAACATTCTGGGCTTTGGGAGCAAGCCAGTGGGTTTGGTTCAATCCGGCATTCCATTAGCAGAGACCTGAATTCACACACATTAACACAGAGAAAGCATTTGTACAGGCACTGCAAGCCCAACCTGCAGCAGCCTGTTTATCTCTGGTGACTTTTGGGTGGGCAGGGAGGTGTGAGGCCACAGACCTGATCAGTGAAGCCCATTTGCAAGGGCAAGCATTGTCCTGGTAGACATTTTCATGTCCCAGCAGCCAAGGGACAGTGTCCTGCCCCTGGAGCTGCAGGACCTCCCCAGCTCACACCCTGCCTGGAACCCCCTTCTCTGCCCCAGAGCTGGGGCCCTGCCTCCTGCACACCTCCAGGTGCCAGGGACCTCCAGGAATTTGCTGCCATCGAGTTGCCTTTGCCCTTTCATTACCAGCACCAATCTCTGTGCATGGCAACAGCTCTGTAACCACTCTTTGATGTCATCCCAAGTTGTGTTATGATTTAAGGAGCACACACAAGTGCTTTTGTCACACTGACTCTGCCTCTGCTCAGTGATTCTCCCTGCGGAGCCCTCCAGAGACATAGACAAGGCTCCTTCAGCCTCCCCCATGGGCTAAGGAGCCCCCCAGCCCACACAGAGCCCAGTCATCAAGCCATGGCAGCTTCACACAACCCTAAAACAAGGGGGAACCACTGAAAATGGCCATTTCCAGTGCGAGGGCCCAGTGTGACCATGGACACCCACGCGGGGCGGTGACGCCAGCACAGCTCCCCGGGATCACAGGGGGGGCTCGGGGGCCCAGCACACAGCACTGCCTGCGTCAGCTTCCCCCACATCACCTGCTGCCCCTCGGGGTGCCAGGGCTCTCCCCACACTGACCCCAGTGCCAGGCTTGGGACCTGGGGCTGCAGCTTTCCCTGGCTGAGCCTTCACCAACACACAGAGCGGTGGCAGGCACTGAGCACATCTCTGCAGGGCGTGAACATCTCTGTGTCCATTATTCATGATGCTGTTGCTACAGGCCCTAATTTTACATAAGTGAAAACCACAAGAGAACTGTTAGGAGGAGAGCACAGGGAAGGAGTGCCTTGTCAGGCGGCATTACAGACACAGCTCAGTATTACACTTTCTGTTTGTGAAGCCTCTGGGGAGTCCAAATATGCAACACACTTTCTCTGAATAGTGACAAGCTGAAACCTACAATCTTGAAGATGGTCTTTAGAATCAATTTCTTCATGTCCTCTGCACAATTCCATTCCAATTCCCCACATATGAAAAACACATAACCTCTCATCTCCAAATTCATCTGCCTTACAGTTCCTTTTAACTCCTATTTAAAAACTCCCGAAATCCTATCTTAGCCATTTCTCTGTGCCTGCTCTGGGATGCAGAACATTGCAAAATTTACAATCTGTCTGGCAAGGAGCAGATTGTATTTTCTCTGAAGACAGAGATGTGCACACTGGGAGTATCAACTCAGCAATACAGCAAGAAGACTTAGTGAAACTGAAATAATTGATTCACCTCCCCTTAGCAACATAAAAAATAGTCATATAAAACCACCTGCTTTTCTATCATGCAGTGTTTATAGCAAACATACTGGACAGTATTCCAATATTTTTCTGTTGGAGAAAGAAGCCTCATGAACAGAATCCATGACATGTAAATTAAGACATACTTCACGAGACGCATCTTAGTTGTGAAAGTAGGTCATGCATTTAAGGCATTTCCAGACTCTGTCTCTTGATGCAAATATTCTGAAAACATTCTTGTGTGTATAGAATAGTATTTTAATTATTTATCAGATTTTATTCCCTGAGAATATTAAAGAGCAGGTATGTTTAAGAGTTCTCACAGGGTAGTAAGTACAAGTATTCCTTTGCAACCTTTTATAACTTTATGTAGCACATAATTAGCTCCTAATGGAACTGCTTGAAGCACACCACAAAAAAAGTGGATGCAGTAGAAAAAGTTGGTGTGTGAAGATCCCAGACTGCACACAGGGGGATCCTGACTAAACAGTATCATGACATTTTCAAACATTTACAAATCTGGGGATTCTTGGAATTTCCTCAAGACTGATGTTGTGTATCTGTACCCCTGGCTAGGAGCAAGTTATTGCATGAGCAAAGTTAAAGAGAGAAAAAAAAATGAAAGTGAGAAAGCAAGAGAGCCTATGTGTTTGAGATGGGAATTGAGTTTCCAGCCCAGAACATCTACCAAGAGAATCTGAAAAAACAGAAGCAATTCAAATTGGCACCACTATCAATTTATCCACTAGGTGTCACAAAACATTCACGCAACCAGATGAAGAGCAATTATATGTAAAATGTGTCAGTGTTCTACATCAGTGAAGCGCTGCTTTGAAACAGACTCTGTGATCAGAGCAGATGCAGGAAAATGTCATGGATCTCATGAATATGCAGCCTGTCAGAGCGTGTGGAACCTGAGCCACGACACACAAACGCTGCTGCCAACCAAGTGTGTGTCACGAACAGACTCACAGGCAGGCAGGGGAGTGTTCCAGGAACAGGAGTGTCCCCAAACCCTCAAAGCAGCATCACCAGAGCTCAAAACTGCAAGGTTTACGTTGCTTGCTTTTTAATGCTCCACTACTGGACTGATGTATTATGTCAGATTCTCTACAAACATATAAAAATCCATCATGCCCACAGGGAAAACACTGCAAAGAAAACAGTTTAGAGGGCTAAACTGTATGAGGAAGAGAAAAAAAAATATTATTAATATTAGTATAAAATCATCACAAATGCCAAACACTGAAATTGGCAATAGCATGTGACAGACACTCCTTAGATGCAGACTGTTCTTTTGGAAGGCAGGGTTGGAAATTACCACATGGTTCTGTAGCCATTACTTTCCAGAAATTAACCTCTACTATATTGGCAGTATTTTTGTTCTGAAATATTCCTGGACCATTTAAAATTCATAGTTACATGTACACCTGCCCTCATCCAAAATACTGAGTGCATTAAGGGATTAGAGCTGGGCTGTGGAAACACACCCCTCAGTTTCCAGAACAGCTCTTTAATAACAGCAACTTTTCCTCAGAGGTGCATAAAAGTTTTACAGGCCAAGTGGACTCCAGTGCGAATCCATCATTATCTGCACTCACACGTCATTCACACAATTAAAAATATTGTACTCAATGGCATATGCAACATTCTGAGGTAGAACAGCCTGGTAACTTAAGAAGAGGAAACATATCCTGGCCATTTTTTTCTCACAAACATAACTGTAACTGCCTTTGCACCCAGCCAGTCTGGCTGTGTCAGAACCCATTCCCTCGGAGCAGCAAAGGGCCATGTGCCCCAACCACAGCTCTGGATGGTGACACTGCAGGTTGTGTGTTTTATCTTGGCAAGCTTTGCCAGGCTGTGGGCTAGTTCATATGATAAAGCTTGGCTTTTTTACATAGTCTTTCTTCCTGAGATGTGCTTTCTAAATATCAGAGCTGGCAACAGTTTCCAACTTTCTTACTTGGTGATCATATGAAAGAAGCTTTTCTTCCCTGCAATTTTCCCTCCTTTTTTTGAGCAACTCGATTAAATACTTGTGCTTACAGGAACACGAAGTCGAGAGAGAAATACTGTGGTTTTTTGTTTCCATTATCAGCATAACTTCAATGTGTATATGCTAAAGGAACCTGATGTTGTGAAATGCACTTTCAGAAAAACTCAGACACATTCTCTGAACCCTTTTTATGACTTTAAAGACTCCTCCAGCAATCCCTGTTTAAGCTGACAGAATGTGGAGCCTGTGAAGTCAGTCAGAATTTTGCTATCATGTAGTGAAGCTGTGATTCCCCTTTAGGCACAGCCACACAGGAAAGTGCTGAGGTAACTATTCCTTACTTGTGCACAGGACCCCCAGAGCCTTTACCACAGAGCTGCTGCCCAGAGAGCTGTCCCCAGCCTATTTCTGTGTGATCTTGCTGAGGGCAGTATATACAACATTTCTCAAATTATCAATATTAAAACTTTTTTTTTATTTTATTTGAAAGCTCATCTATCCTAGGCCTCACTTGGCCTTGAAGTAAAACAGCTTAGGAATGTGAATGTACAGCAAATGTGCTTCCCATTAGCTCTTAATGCCATAAATCTAAAATCCTTGATACTACTGTTAGAGCAGGGCTCCCACTCAAATCTTAAAGCAGCTTTAGACAAGACAGTGAGGCTCAGCAGCCACACACAAGACACTTATTTCTGCACAGGTCAGGCTGCAAATGCACGTGGGTCAGAGGTGCTGCCCTTGTGCATCAGTATTTCACTTACAATGGAATAATTCTAAATTACATTAAGAACTATAATCATAGTCTACTATCATTTACTTTTTCATATCCTCTGCCACTAGAAACAAGCTTGAAGAGATTCATCCAGCCCAACTGCACTATTCTGGGAAAGTTTCCATTTAGATGAGAACATTTATGCTCACAACAACATGATTTTTTTAAGCTTAATTCAATATGAGTAACTGGTTCAACTTGATGTCTGCTCATTAGTGAGCAGTTAAAAGAAACTGGTTAATCATTGTTTGCCATCTGCTTTGGAGAATCGACACTGTACAGAACCTTTTCTGCAGCCAATAAACCCACAATGAACAAAGACCACTAAAGGAGACCCTTGTCTTGCACTGTGGGGTTTTCTTCTGTGCACAGCGGAAGGATAAACCCCTTGTGGCTGCCCCCTGCCCCTCTGTGTCCCGGACAGTGGGCTGTGTGGGGCACACACCCTGCACAGGCCCAGCAAGGGTGCTGGGGGAGCTCAGGGAACAGGGACAGCAAACTTGGCCCACCCAAACCCACCTGTGCTCGGGAGGCTGCAGGACACACAGACACACACAAGATGCCACCTGTGGATTTACTGTAATTTACACTGTTAGAGCACAAACCTGGACAAACACCAGCAACGCTGATGTTTGAGCTCCACACCCCTCAGCTTTCCTCACCTGTGATCAGCGAAGGCTCCTGTGCTACCTCCTCGGGTTTCTGGCCAAAAATGGAGGCAAGTATTCTCAGGTATCTGCTGTTCTCTCAGAAAGGCCTCCAATTCTCCCATGTCTTCAGGCTGCTTTGATAAAACCAACTCCAGGTTTTTCTAAACAGAAAAGCCAGAACTTAAAATGCTATATTGACTCAAAAAAGCATTTGCCTCTTCACAGAAAAAAATCAAAATGAAAGAATAAAATTGGTTGACTACTTACACTACTTTCTTGGCTCCTCTTCCCCATCTGGTGGGACTGACAAATGCTGTGTCATAACTGGAGAGGGAAGGAAGTTTCCATTTTTAGGTTAGTTCTGGAATCCAAGATCTTCCTCAAAAAATTCATTTTCTTCAAAATGAGGAAAAAAGAGTGTGAATGATGCAAAAACATTCCACTTAAATGTAGAAAAATTGCTGGGAAAAGGCACTTAAACTGAGGTTTTGTTAAAATACACATTGCTAACAAGTGGCAAAAAATACCAGAAGAAATGCTGAGCTTGAGAAAATCAATACAGCTCAACTCCCTCTCCTTTCGAAGATCTAGCACTGGGGGCCATAATTCAGGTTATTAAAGCTTTTTTTCAAGATTGATTAAAGTTCATTTTAGTAACATCAGCAGGGAACTCAGGCTCCAGTGAGCTCAGTATTGAGAGTGCTAAAGACTCTCTTCCAGAATATCCAAGTGTTGCTCCTCTAGGCCTTCCTGCAAATGAGAACTCTCAGTGTATTCAATCATAACAAAAGCCTGTCAGTGAAAAATATCTTGCCTTTAACAAACCTCATAAAACAAACAATGGGAAATGTTCCCTCTGACTTCTTCTTGCTCAAGCCATAAAATCCACTCATTCTCCTTTTCTTTGCAGATCTCCTGAGGTACAGAATCATGGAATCACCAAATGGCCTGGGTGGGAAGGACCTTAAAGACCACCCAGTGCCACTCCTGCCATGGGCAGGGACACCTCCCACTATCCCAGGTTGCTCCAAGCCCTGTCCAGCCTGGCCTTGGACACTCCCAGGGATGGGACAGCCAGAGCTTCTCTGCCCAACCTGTGCCAGGGCCTGCCCACCCTCACAGGGCAGAACTTCCACCCAATATCCCATCTGGCCCTGCTCTCTGACAGTGGGAAGCCTTTCCTTGTGTCCTGTCCCTCCCTGGCCTCGTACCAAGCCCTCTCCAGCTCCCCTCAGGTTCTGGAAGGGTCTCCCCAGAGCCTTCTCTTTAAGTTGTTTTATCAAGTAACTGAGGAGATCTACTCTTGCACATTCTTGAGATGTGCCAGTGGTCTGTAATCTGAGATAACTGGGACCAATGAAGGCCTTAAAAAGAAATCACCCAGTGAGCCTTTGGAGACTTTGGGGTTCAGGACTCAGTGTGGTGCAATGTGCACTGCTGGATCCAGCAGTCCTGGGGGGAGTCCCCCTCTATCACAGCTGGCAGCAAGATTAGAAAAGATTGAATGAGCAAAAAAGAGCTGCATTGTCTTCCACAAATTCAGCAAAAGAAGTCTCTGGAACAGAGAAGTGAGCAAGGGGGGGGAGACGAAGGCCCTTTGGGGATGCAGAAATCTAAGTGAGCTGGATTAATTTCCAACTGTATCACGTATTTCCATCATAATCTTGGGCAAACACCTGGGTCAAGTTTTCAGAAAAGTAAGTTCAGTTCTCCTGGCTTCTTCAGATGTTGAAATAGCTCATTAGACTTTTCAAGGGCAAACTGCAACTAGGCTGCTGGTCTACCTGAAAACGTTACAGGTTGAGCTGACCACACAGAACTGTTTTAAAGATCCACCCCCACCTTTTGAGGCTACACATCTTAAAGTATTCACATCTGTGCTCCACTTCCACACCTGTAAAATATTATGTTCCTGCTTCTGTGAGCTGAGGAGAAGAAATCTGCCACGTTCATAAACCAACTTTGAGACTCTTCAGTGCTAAGATCATTTAACAGGGGCATTGACACAGGGCATCCTTTTCATGGGGACCATCTCTTACGTTTGGCTTTGACAAGAAGGGAACTGAGATCCCACAAACTCCAAACTCATGATCATCAGATACCAGAGATGCCAAGGTAGGTTGCTCTAAACTCTATGGAGAGTCTGGCCTTCTTTTATGGCAATGAGGATGGCACTTTTCTCTCCTTTTTTTAACTGAGACAAGTGCCCCTCCTAACATGTGTCTGTGTGGAGCTCAGCTGTTTGCTGTGCAGGTTATCAGACACTACCTCATTATTAAAAGCAGTGATACTTAGATCAAGATTTGACTGCTTTTTCTAGACTCAGTAATGTTCTCTGACAGCCACAGGATACTTAAACAAACAATTCAGACTCTGGTTTTGACAGATTAAAACTACGTCAATACGGACATCTTAATGTATCTTCAGACTCCTAAACGTGTCTTAGAACACCCTGCATTTACCATAACAGTCTCTAGGTTGCTTAAAATTTAACTAAACCATCAGACTTGGATGCCATAGGATTAATGGACCCACTCAAGACCAAAGTCCTGGCATTCCAGATTACCCCTGTAGCATTCCCTTAGAAGGAACTCAAGTGTTTCCTGAACTTATTTTTCCAGAACAATCTACTTCTCATTAGAGTGAGATTAGCACAGGTGAAGACCTGAAATACCTGCAAGAGTTCTCTCCTTCATCACTCAGGTGGATCCAGCAGAAGCCAAAAGTCAAAGGTCTTGCTTGCAGGAATTTCACACCAACTAATTCCACAATCTGCAGCCACTTCTTCTAAGACAGACCCATCAGGAGGACACATCCACCGTTTTCTGCAGGCATGGAAGAACAGGGGAAAGCAGTTACTGATGCTTGAGTGTCACCCTGAAGCTGGGCAGCAATCAGACACAATAAAACATCTGGTGTTAGCAAGAACTTTCAGCCTGTATTTATGCCAAGACACAGCTATATGGGGCTGCTTTCTTGCAGACAAGCCGAGACAGATATAAGAAGTCTAAACTGATTTTTTCCAATAGATATTATCTACAGAAACATTTTTTGGTTGAGGACCAAGTACTTTTTATATATATTTTTCATAAAAATCCACAGCCTTTCTCTAGTATTCAACTCATTATCAACACTCCCCTCACTGCCACATCAACATTTTATTTGAAGTATCAGTCACAGCATCCCATCAAAATTTAATAGCCACTTTCTATAATTGAAGCATATTAACTCTTAGTTTCACCTATGCTAAGGTTTATCCTTCTCCTTCTTTTAAAATTCTAATGATATTAAAAATAAAATTCCTTTCCACAACATGACTCAGAGATGCATAATATTCCTTTCTTCAGCTCCTGGGAAAGGAAAGGCAAAAGAATTCTCTATCCCAGCCTATAGCTTTGTACTGAATGCTGAGTGTCAAACCAACGGGGCTTTTAAGATGAATGTCAACAACTGTAACAGTTACATAAGATACAGTTAGAAAAATATTTTGCAAGAAAAAATGACAGTTTCTGTCACTTGAGAAGATGATTTATACTTCAGTTTTAGAATGCAAGCAGTCAACATGTGACCTGACATTTACCAAAGGAAATCAAAGAGACATTCAGCAGGATTACAAAAGGCAAAGCACTGATGGCCCTACACCAGCAGTTCCTCTCAGTACTACAGAAAGATCTGCACAGTCTTCCTATCAATGTTATCCTCAAAAAATAGAAAGGGAGATCACAATAGTAGCTCTCCCTGTTGTCACTGTGCTGACTTGCTCCCCCCTTACACAGGTGACCTGGTGCTGCCTGTGCTGGCCTGTTTGTGTTGGGTCTCCTGTTGTTCTTCATGGACAAGGATGAGCCACAGGGCACATGAGCTGTGTTTGCAGTCACTTGGCACAAGAATGTGATGGTTAGAAAGGATGCCACATGCAGGGGTGGCCACGCAGGAAGGGTGGCAGGGGAGGGGAGCTGGGCTGGGCTGCCCTGCTGGCTCCTCCAGGCACCAGGGGAGCTGGGCCGGATTGGGGTGCCCTGCTGGCTCCTCCAGGCACAAGGGCACCAGGGCTGGGCTGGGCTGCCCTGCTGGCTCCTCTGGGCACCGGGGCTGGGCTGGGCTGCCCTGCTGGCTCCTCCAGGCACCAGGGCTAGGCTGGGCTGCCCTGCTGGCTCCTCCAGGCACCAGGGGAGCTGGGCTGGGCTGGGCTGCACTGTTGGCTCCTCCAGGCACCAGGGGAGCTGGGCCGGATTGGGGTGCCCTGCTGGCTCCTCCAGGCACCAGGGGAGCTGGGCTGGGCTGGGCTGCCCTGCTGGCTCCTCCAGGCACCAGGGGAGCTGGGCTGGGCTGGGCTGCACTGTTGGCTCCTCCAGGCACCAGGGGAGCTGGGCTGGGCTGCCCCGCTGGCTCCTCCAGGCACCAGGGGAGCTGGGCTGGGCTGGGCTGCCCTGCTGGCTCCTCCAGGCACCAGGGGAGCTGGGCTGGGCTGCCCTGCTGGCTCCTCCAGGCACCAGGGGAGCTGGGCTGGGCTGCTCTGTTGGCTCCTCCAGGCACCAGGGGAGCTGGGCTGGGCTTCCCTGCTGGCTCCTCCAGGCACCAGGGGAGCTGGGCTGGGCTGGGCTGCCCTGCTGGCTCCTCCAGGCACCAGGGGAGCTGGGCTGGGCTGCCCTGCTGGCTCCTCCAGGCACCAGGGGAGCTGGGCTGGGCTGCTCTGTTGGCTCCTCCAGGCACCAGGGGAGCTGGGCTGGGCTGCTCTGCTGGCTCCTCCAGGCACCAGGGCTAGGCTGGGCTGCCCTGCTGGCTCCTCCAGGCACCAGGGCTAGGCTGGGCTGCCCTGCTAGCTCCTCCAGGCACCAGGGGAGCTGGGCTGGGCTGCCCTGCTGGCTCCTCCAGGCACCAGGGGAGCTGGGCTGGGCTGCCCTGCTGGCTCCTCCTGGCACCAGGGGAGCTGGGCTGGGCTGCCCTGCTGGCTCCTCCAGGCACCAGGGGAGCTGGGCTGGGCTTGGCTGCCCTGCGGGGTCCTCCAGGCACTTCCTCCCGGAGGGCTTAAGGTGTTCACACAAACACTCTGCGGCTCCATTTCATCACCTGTTGAACAGAGACCACAACTCCCCATCTCACAGTGATTCTGTGAAACTCATTCATTAAATGGCTTCAATTCCAGGCTGGGTAGACAGACAATACAAACTTTATGAAGTAACACTTCACATCAGAACTTAAGTGGCATAAAGCCTTGTGCTGGTCTCTAAGCAATCATGGCTAAATATTATATATTTACTTTACTGAAAATATTTGAGAGGCAGGAGTGGTCAGTAGTGCTGATTTTGCATCCCTCAAGTTACAAATCTTCAGGATGGCATATGTAGAAGGATACACTCTTTAAATACAGTGCAAAACAGGTACCAAGCACATCTTGTAATGGTGAGAAACGACCAAGAGAAAATGGTACAACTGCTGCACTGAGCATACAGAGATTTAAATGAGGCCATGAGAAACAGGTATTTTAAAGCCTCAAGAATGACCATTGACAGTATCTGTAGGGATTTCAGTTTAGAGTTGGGAGAATCGCTGTTTTTACTGATCTCTGCCAAAACCAACAATTCATGAATGTGATTTCCATTTACCTGTGGAAACACAGCTACAATTCAGCATAGTAAGAAGTTTAAAGGTGTATCTCAAAGATATTTATAAAGATATAAATACTTTGCTTACTCTGGCAGTCACACAGAAGAAAAAAAGTCTCTTGAAAACATCTTTATCAAGGCTTCTGAGGACTATTTTTAAACTTTATTGCCAGAAGTAATCTACCATGAAGACCTAAGCACCAGCAAGAAATGAATCTCCAGTGTGATTGCTGTGCTTACCTTGTCATTTCCTCTGCAGAGATGACCACTCTTCACTTCTTTCATTTCCTAACTTGCCTCCCCAGTAAGTCATTCTTTCTATTTCCAAAGAGAAAGAAGAAAAAATAATAAATATCATGTTACCCTTACAATGGGAAAAAGTGAAGAACAGACAGACAGACCCTCAGAACAGCCTTCCAAAGTCTTTTCTGCAGGGGAGGAATGTGTTTCAGTGGAAGGCCAATGTCCCACTGCAAATTTATTTTGAAAGCCTTAATTGAGGGTAAGGGGGGGCATGAATGGTACTTGGTAGAGGGATGATTTTACCCTCAAGGAAGCACCATGGCAAGATTTCTAGAACTACCCAATTTAACTGCAGCAAACCTTGAAAGCTCCAAGTAAAAAAGTCTCCTCTACTTTCACAGCCAAGCAACTTTAAAAAAAGTTACCAGACAAAAATATTTCAACCTTTACTCCTGAATATCACCTTGTTTTCAGTCCTTTAAAGTTACCATACCAGTTACTCATACAAAGATTAATTGTGCTCAGACTAATCAACCAAGCATGGACATCAAAACTCCTGCTATAAATTGCTCATAAAATGCAGCATTTAGCAGTTTAGCCTCAGCAGTCAGGGACAGTAACACTCTTGGTAACACATTTGTGTCAGGAATACCTTCACATATGCCTTGTGAGATACCACCTCACCTTGGAAGGAAATGCAGGAAGGCATCAGAGCTTCCCACACCACCCACAAGGAGAGGCAAAGCCTTCAGACTGGCATTCCCATGCTTGGATATCAGACAGATCTTTATACCAATGCCTATTGACTCCTCCTCCCAATCTTCTCCTTCTGTGAAGACATCAATCATGTTAATATTAGGGCTTTTATAAGCCCTTTCTCCTGTTTTTTTCCTTTGTGTCCTGAACTGATTTTCTGGGGGTTTTCCCCACCTGTTTCAGTATTGCTCTTTCACCTCACAGCACACCTTTGTACCTTCTCCCCAGTTTTCCCTTGGTAAGACTTTTCTCTTTTGTTGCTGCTTCCACAGCTCACCTCAGCGTTAGAACAGTCTGGATTATTTTTCTCAAAGCCACTGTCTTGGCACTGCTTTGTTCTGCTTTAGTAATCAGAGACCAGCTCCTCTTGCTCAGCTCTGGCAGTGAATGCTGCTTTTGTCCCCATGTAACTCACTCTGAAATGTGCCAGTACATCTGGGTACCATTCCCAACAGCTGAAAGAATTTATTTTAAATCGTCACTCCGTTTATTAATAAAGAAAAAAACGCATGTGTGTATTTTTCCTTAAAACAGAATACAGGCACTGTACAAAAATGTTCACAAAAATAACCTTAGGCCTCAGCCAGACACGTGGCCAGTGGGAACCCAAGAGGCAGCACTGCCACCCAATTCCCAACGTGCTGGGCAGAAAACTGAGCTCAGGAACCAGCAAATCCCCAGCTCAGAGGGGATGGGAAGGGTTTGCTCCTGTGCTGAATCAGCAGTTGTATCTGATACTGGGTTTGATCTTTTTTGTCATTAACAAGGAAGACATGTAACTCTCGAGGTAAACCTATATTCTGGAATGTCCTTAACAAATATTTCATCAATGGGGAAAAGTTTATCTTAGAGTAATATTGTTGCCAAATGATTTATTAGAACTCAGAGCCAAAACAGGTAAAAGCCCTAAGGAAGTAGTGCATCTTTCAGACAGTTAAACTCTAACAGGAGTTAAATGCTGCAGACAGGAGGGTCGGGGTTAGGGAGGAAGGTGAGCAGCAGAGTCTTGCCAAACAAATAAAGATTTCCCACACATATGTCAATGTAATTCTCTGCATCAATACCTGAAAAAGGAGCAGGCGTAAAAGAAACGCACACTTAAAGCCATGACTAATGAGGATCCTTCTGTATCACAAAGTCTGGATTAGCCAATGAATCTTTCAAACTATCTAACTTGAAATATAGCATTTGGCAAAGTCCACTGACATCTGCCACCACTTTCTTCAGCTTTCTGCATTCCCTGGGGATGCTGTGTTTGAGCTGCCCTGCAGTGCCACAGCACAGCAACTGCAGACAGCAGGGAATGCAGACAGACACGCAGAGTGTTTAAAATGGGAAACAGGCTCTGGGCCGGGGCTGCAGTGACAGGTGTATCTGCACACTGGGACCTTTGTTAGGGAGGGCTCGGGGACACATGCAGGGTGGGCACAGCCCTTTCAGAGGCACAGGGGTATTTTGGTGAAAGTCAGACAGAGTAACCTCGTAGTAACCTCCAGTCTGGCGCTCAGCCACGAGGGAGGACTCTGAGGGACTGTCCCCTGGTGCTGCATTGATTAGATTTCTTCCCATAATACATCCAGTGTTTTTGCTCAGTAAACCTTACTAACAATTGAATCAAGAATAAAGAGTGAGAGGGGAAATAAAAGCTGATCTCCATGTGAAAATGGGCCATAAAATTAACAAGGTTCTCAACATCAAGTAATTCTGTTTGCTCTATTGGGGCCAGAAAATGAGCAGCGAGAAAAAAAATTTAAAAAAAAAATCCAGAACAACTCCCTCATCTGGCTGGATACTGAGAGTGCCCCACTGTGGATCACCAATAGTTTTTGGTAGAATGATCCTTAATTGCTGAAAATGGAACCAAACCTCAAATGGCTGCCATGGGAAAGACAACAGTAACACAGAACATCCCAAATGAATAACCCATTCCTTTAAGAAAAGAACACCACTTCCGATCAATACTGAATCATGCAGGCTCTGAATAACAATTATAACACTCACCTAGTTGATAATTAATGTAAGAAAAACTATGATCTTTCTAACATAAACATAACCTACTTCCAAGTGTTAAGAGTTGAAAGGATGAACAGGATTGTGATGACTCCAGCTATCCACACTGCATGGCAGCTGATAAAGTGAGTAAACTCAGTATTTTGCAGTATCTAGAGTAAGATGAGAACAGAATACATCGGACTGCTTTAATAAGGCATGTAGGAATACACGAATAATTCATTTATATCTTCCCTAATAACACGTGCTTTCAGAAAGGTCTGTCCCCCCAAAGTGATCCACAGAGATAGCAAGACTGGTGTAAGACACAACACGAATTTTTAAAGGTGTAGAGCTATAGCAGAATACCAGACTAGATCTCAAGCAGATCTACTCAAGCTACACATGTTTTCACCACTGGGACTTAATCACTTAGAAGCAAAAAACCTTCCTGCTACATGAAAAGAGGTGTCTAGTATCACAGGGAAACAATGGTAATGACCTTTAAATACTGGCATTTATTTGAGGTTTTCTCCCAGAGATCTTTTAAATGACTAACTCTGGTAAAGTAATGTCAGGAAGCAACAATTAGACATAAAAAAAAGAGCCAAGTAAGAAGCCATCAGCACAAGAAGCCCAACACAGCTGAGGCTGCATGTCAGCAAGCCCTGTCACTTTTGGAAACACAGGAAGAACATTTTATGAATTGCTTCGAAGAGCTGATATTTCTGACCCTTTGACATTAACTTGGTAAAGGAATGAAAGCTGCCCTTCACCTGGCACTGACTTATTCCCACTGCTGATCTGTAATGGCTTTTGGAGTGTCCAGATACTGGGCGAACTAATTGCTTGCAAACTATTTGCAGTCTGTGTTCACAGGAGAAAGGTCTTACTTAATAACAATTAAAAAAAAAAATTAAAAATAACCTCAAGAACCTTCATGAAAGAAAATCAGATTTTTGATGAAGGTTCTTTATGTGTTTTGGAGCTTAAAACAATTGCTGTATAAATAGGAGATATTTCACACAAATGGCCCTTCAAATACTGAAACACAACTCAAGTTCTCTGAGTGCCATGCTCTTTCTATATCCACATCTTTTCAGAAAAGGCTCAGAAGAGAATTAGACACTTGATATTCTCCTCTGTGATGCTCTGTCTTCTACCACTCAAACAAGCAACACATAGACCTGCAGGATGAATTCAACACATACAGGAATCACAAACCCTGGTAAGAGGCCTACCAAGTCCTTCATTTGTGCCATAGATATGCAAATACAGTGAACTAAACCCGTATATAAGTTCAAGTACACATAAATGTGCAATAATTTACAAAGGCATGGGTACCAAACCCACTGAGAACAAGCTGCTTCCATGAACTGCTCAGGAAAGCAGCAAGGACAGCAATGGAGACTGGAAAATTCTGCAGTGAATCCACACCGTGTTCCATGTTCTCCACTGCCCCAGCATTCAAGGGAACTCCAGGCCTTTCTCTGGCTTTGGGCACAAGAGTCAACAGCCCTTCTTGGAATTCTTGGGAAGCTGCAGAGCTCAGCCAAGAGATCCCCAAAGAGAGTTGTTAATGAGGGCACTGTGAGCTGCGTGCTCTGCTGGTGGAGCACATCACTCCTGTATTCCAGAACAGACACCCCGGCCAGCACTGCCCTCCCAGGCTCTTTAGATGCTCCCACGTGCCACGAGAGGGACAGCAGGGACAGTGCAAGTCCCACGTTCCCTCAAGTTTCTTTGTCAGCTCTGAACAGTTTGTGGCACCACACAAAGGGCTGGAGCAGTTTGCAGAAGGGACAGGCAGACACCTCCAAGCACTTCAGCTACCACAGAGTCTGCCTTTCTCCTCAGTGTCTGTCTGCTAGACACACTCTTGTGGCTCACACACAGTAATGTTTGACAGTTCAGCTAAAAATAGATGGCAATAAAGTTCTGCCAAAAGAGGTGTCTGCTCTGGATCATTCCACCAGCAAATGGTGTTTGCAAAAACTCTGTGGAACCCCCCTCACACCATGGCTGCTCTTCAGGTCTGGCCATGCAGATCTCTCAGGGAGGCAGCAGAACATCCTGCTCTCTGTTACAATGAACCACGTCATGGGAAGAGACCCAGGGCACCAGACGAACACAAAATACAAGCCCTCCTTAATGTTACTTCAAAAAAAAATCCTTTCAGATCTTGAGTAAGATATGGCTTATCAAAGCAGCAAATAATTTAAAGAAGTCTTGGCATAAATGTCCTGCTTGAATCCTTCTTGCTGGGCCAGCTGTCCCTAGGAAGGATGCACTTACATGTACAAACCACAAAATACAGGACTGCTGCTATGAATGCTCCAAATGCACAAGGCTGAGAAGGACTATCATAAGCTGCCTGGTGCTTTTGAATTAATGAAAAAACACTTACTAATTCCCCAAGGAAGCCACATTTCAGACACTGTGTGAAAAAACACTCTTCTGGAAGAGGAAAGCAAACATTATTAACTCCTAGTCATACCTTCAGAGAATTAACTAGAGATCCAGATGTCTTAACTCCAACCTGTGATCTGTGTCCAGATCACCTCGGTTTGGCTCCAGTTTCACCTCAACCAAACTTGCTTTGCATCGAGTTATTTTTATTATATAAATACCTATATGCGGAGGCTGCTGTTCAACTGAAACAAAACAATTGCTTCCAGAACTTCTCCCTTTATTTATCTTGGGGCAACAAGAATGCTTGAAAATAACTTGTAATTCACATGAAATGATTTGGGGCAGGTTTGGTCCAATGCAGTGGCCTTGCCATTTTCATGACTGAAAACATCACTATTTTTTGCTGATCCTTTAAAAAAAAGCAAAGTCTTTGATCAATACAATGATTGAGGGTCAGTCTCGTAAAATAAGTGAGCCAAGAACAAGCCCCTTCATCAGAAAAGCCCTGGAGAAGTGAAAACAGAGGTAACATAAATGTATGCTCTTTCTGTAGCTGGTTATTTGCTGAGTATGGTGCTGATTCTTTTATATTCAAGTTGTGTTGAAGACCCTCTCAGTTACTATGCTGTTACCATGACTGAGTTGTGTAGTTCACATTTTTATCACTATCAACAGGTACATTGGAGGAACCTCAAAGTAATTTATAAGCACTAATGAAAAGGCAATGTTAATCCTAATTCTGCAGGTGAAGAACAGATGTACAAACACTGGGCTTTTGTGTGAATCACTGTGGCAGAGGCAGAGACCAAACCTGAATTACCTACAGCTTCTATTCCCTGCACAGGATACAAAGAGCTTTCTGAAGAAGCACGGTAGGCATGGGAAGTTGTCCTGAGAAGTGACCAGAAAGAACCAATTTCCCGTGCAATCCCCTTAGAAGGAAGTGTGGTATCTGTGTGCAACTCCCACCTCAAAAGCCAAAACAAAGCCCCAAGAACAAGAGCACATACTGTATTTTTAGACAACTTTAGTCAGGTGGGGCAGTTTCTCTGTCCCACCTTGCTCAGTCCAGGACAGCAACCCCGACCTGGCAACTGGCCTGGTTTGGAGGGTACCCTCCTTGTTATGTAACTCCAGATATTTCTTGCAGCTTTAAGCTTCTACTGTACTTACATGGGGGAGAGAGAAAGGAAGAGAAATTCTACAGAAGGAGTTTCAGATGCTTTATTTTTACTGCCAAACACACCGTTTTCTAAGGTGTTTGGCAGTAAGGGTGCAAACTATTAAAATGATTGATTGATTGCATTTTAAAAATAGAAGTACTGTTCTGATACTGGGATTAACTATTATCATTAAGATATGGCAGAATTTTATAGAGCTTTGAAGCAGCACCCTACTGTGACTGCACCCTTCCCCATGTCACACACACAAACCAGATAATTTCATAAAGGAACTCAATGCCACGAACTTCACTACTCACACAGTGAGTTCTGCGTCCCTAGAACCACAGGAACAACTCCATGGTGTCCCTTCAATTCCTATCACACAGTTTTACTTTGTTTTCAGCAAATTTGCAGCCTTCCCATTTTTTCCCCAAAGAACATTTTGTGCTGCTCTATGGGAAAAGCTTAATTACAGCTGTTTTGAAAGTCCTTATTTTTTAAATATCCTATATATTTTTTATCAAATCTTAGTTATCAAAAGGGCTGCAAATAATATTTGCAATAAACAGCCATGCTGGTTTGGGCTGGGATAGAGTTAAATTTCCCCCCAGTAGCTGGCAGGAGCTGTGCTCTGGATTGGTGCTGGGACAGTGCTGGTGGCACAGGGATGTTTCAGTTCTTGCTGAGCCAAGGCCTTTCCTGCTCCTCACCCACCCCAGCAGGGAGGGGCTGGGGGCACAGGGAGCTGGGAGGGGACACAGCCAGGACAGCTGAGCCCAGCTGGCCACAGGGACACCCCAGACCACGTGGGGCCACGCTCAGCATGCAGAGCTGGGGGTGAAGGAGGAAGGGGATGTTGGAAGTGATGGTGTTCTTGTCATCCCAAGTCACTGTGGCCATGACGGAGCTTCCTGGGATGGCTGAGCCCCTGCCTGCCCAAGGGAACAGGGGAATGAATCCCCTGTTTGGCTTTGCTTGAGCACACCTTTGCTTTCCCTGTTAAAACTGCCTTTATCTCACCCTCACCCTCCTGCCCCGGTGCCCATGCTGAGTGTGGCAGGGCAGCTGAGAGGGGTCACTGCTCGCAGGGCTCACACCAACCCCACAGTGCCCTTTGGGGGCTCACACCACCCACAGCAGCCCCCGTGGGTTCTGCCCAAGCTGGGCAGCGCCTGCAGCTCCAGGATTCTCTGCCAGCAGCACGTTCTGCCAACAGAAAAGAACAGTTGATGGCACCCGCCCAAGGTCAGCGCCTCGAATTCGGGAGCTGGTTTTCTTCCAGACACTGCAGAGTCGCTTGTTTAAACGCAGCCAGTCGGCAACAATTAAGCGTCTAAATAAAACATGCAGGCTGGGTACTCCTTTTGAAAGCCCCTCCGTGACATGCTGTTTATTTTCTGTTTCTCACAGTCCTCATTACCCAACAATCAGGCCACAAAATGGTGGCCAGAGCAAGGCAGACATTTTGTAGCTGCCTCTGGAGAGCCCCGGACAACAGAGCGCCGAGGGGAAGGGGCGGCCGAGGGGCCAGAGGGAGTGAGGGGCTGTTCATGGAGGGGCTGCAGGCCAACCCTGCACCCCACCTTGCAGCAAAGTTAAACCCAGCCACTCTGAGAAGCCACCTGACAGCATTTTAGCAGAATACAAGTGCAGGGCAGCCCTTCCTTTCCCAACCCTTTCCCAGCCCTTCCCTCGGCCCAACACAGCTCCTCACCTTCCCAGCAGACCCTTCCCAGGCTGTTCCTTCACCTCCTCACCCTCCCAGCACAGACTCTTCCCTGTCTGTCCCTTCACCTCCTCACCCTCCCTGCACAGACCCTTCCCTGCCTGTCCCTTCACCTCCTCACCCTCCGAGCAGACCCTTCCCTGCCTGTCCCTTCACACTCCTCACCCTCCCAGCACAGCCCCTTCCCTGTCTGTCCCTTCACACTCCTCACCCTCCCAGCACAGCCCCTTCCCTGTCTGTCCCTTCTCACTCCTCACCCTCCCAGCACAGCCCCTTCCCTGTCTGTCCCCTCTCACTCCTCACCCTCCCAGCACAGCCCCTTCCCTGTCTGTCCCCTCTCACTCCTCACCCTCCCAGCACAGCCCCTTCCCTGCCTGTCCCCTGTCAGCCACAGGCACTCACAGCCACCCCTGACAGGGACTCAGGCACTGTGATTTTACCACATTCCTCCCTTAAGTCCAGACACCAACATTTTCCCTTCCAGCTCCAGGGACCTCCCAGCCTCCAGCACAGCTTTAAAGGCATTGAAAAGGAATCAGCAAAGGACACTCAAGGAACAGAGCCTCCATCTCTGCAGATGGCTCCTCATTCCCACTGAACTGTCTCCTGCAATGAGCCAGGGACAGCTAAAGCAGAGCAAAGTAGCACCACAGCTGAGAAAAGCAAAAAGCACCAAGAATTAATAAGCACATTCTTCTTTTTAATTGTCTGCCCACCAGCCTCCTCATAGAAGTATTAGCGACTGATGGATCCTAAGAAGCAAATATGCAAATCTTTAGGAAAAAACTGCAAAGCACATGCTATTCATTAAAGATTTGGGTACTTGCCAAATTACAAACTTAGAGATTCAGATAATTTTACACTGTTTCCTGAGGGGAAAAAATAAAAAAAACCAAACCCTAAACCCTACAACTTTCTAATGCAGAATAACTATGCTTTTGTCACCCTCCTATAAATAAAATATGGCTGAGGGGATTTTGCTTTCAGGTTTTTTTAATGACACAAAATAAGCAAAGTCACTGAGCTAATGATATATTTAAAAAAGGTGATGGATGTAAAAAAAACACCGAAACCACCCTGGACTTACACAACGAAAGAAAATTATCATTATTAATTTTAATGCAGCTCTGACTTTGAGGGACTCATGATATAGAAATGAAACCCAACAAAGCAGGTAAGGACTAACAACACAGGCATGCAGCAAACACAGGTGTGGCATGGGCACACTGAGGCCGGAGGAGACGAGGCCAAAGCATTTCTGTTCCCTCTGTTCCTACAAACACTCCAGTAGGATGCTGCTGTTTGACACCCAATGAACCAGGTCACAGAACAGGCAACCCAATGGGAACAAAGGGCTGGCCCCAAAAACCCAAACTTGGGCAACCCTTCCTGGTGTGCAGGTGGCAGGGGAACCAGTACCTGGAAAAACAGTCTGAAGAAGCTTATTTTGAAACTTTATCTCTTTAAAGAAAGTGTCTGGCACTTGAGGGAAAACTACCCTGAGGCCCCAGGGAGAGCAGGGCAAAATGTTCTCAGGAAAGAGGACTGAGGCATTTGCCAGTAACTCTGTGCTTTTACCTGAGAGACATTTCCAAGCTATGCACTGACCCTTCCCTGAGAGGAAACAGAGACACAGCAAGTGAAAGAAAGGGGCTTTGTCTGGGACACCCAGACCCGTTCAAATGTTACCCCCCAGCTCTAAACTCATCAATTTTAAGGCAACCTTGATTGCAGTTGTCCTTTGGTTTTGTTACAAACCCCCAAAATGGGAAGAATTCTGAGTTTTGTTACAAACATAAAAGCAGGCCAAGGTTTGTGAGGAACAACATGGGTCATCAAACTTCAGAGTTCAGCTAACTGGAATCTGAGTCAGGAAACAAAAAAATCCTTCAGTTAAGACAAGGTTTCACACTGGAAGTGTGGGAAACTCATGGTTTGACAAGATTCCCTTGCAAATCCAGGTGAAGCTCAGTGGTTGCTGTGATGTCTCACAAAGGCTGTCTGGATGTCTTTGACCCTGAAACTCAAAGTTAAATCCAGCAGCTGCAAAGTTAAACACAGCCAGATGAAGATTAAGAAAAATCACTTGCAAGAGCTGCTGGAAGAACACACCGAGTTTCACCTGCTGACACTGGAGAAAGAGGAAGCCCACACAGCCTACAGCTCCATTTAAACACACTCCAGGGAGGGAGGGCAGAGGCTCAACTGTCCCAGCCCTGCCAGACCCAGGCGAGGTGTGTGCTCTACAGGGTCCCTGTGCACAGGCTGCTCCTGCAGCTCCTCACACCAACCCCAGTGGCTCTGTGCCTTCCCACAGCCACCAAAACCAGCTTTCAGCACTCAGGAGAGAACAAAAGGGATTCAGCCCCCAGATCTGGAGAACTGGAATTAAAAACAAAACTAGTAAGGATGAGAGGGAAGTGGAAGAATCCATGGACACCACCGGCCTCAGAGATGTAACTTATCAGCTTGGGTTTGCTGTATGTTAGAACAGGAATAATCATACCCTATAGAGAATTTATAATATTTTATATTTTGGAAGTTTTTCTTAATAGCACTGCAAACAGGAGAATTCACATGCAGCACATACAGTTTAAAGGAAAAAAGTGGCAATGAACCAAGAAACAAGTGGGAAACAAAACAAGAGTTAAGGACTGTAAGCAGCAAACAGAGAAAGGTAAAGCAAGGAGAGGAAAAGCGACATGATCACAGATAGATAAGGATAAAAAACCAACCAGCAAATATTGGGGAAAATGTTTAGAATTCAGGGAACAGGAATAAAAAGCCTAAGGGTGTTAATTATGGCACATTTCTTTGTGTAGCAAACTTTTTGAGCAGTAAAGAATTCTGATTTTACTGTTAAATCCCTAGAGAAGAGAGAAACATCCTAAATTTTGTCAGCACACTTCTGTTCTTTGGGATTCCACTTTCTTTGGTGAACTGTTCCCAAGCCACTTGTAAACGCAGGAAATCACACATGCTGATCCTAGAATAATATCCCCTGCCTCTTCACATCTCCAACTGTCCTTGAACAAAGCAAAGCCCTAAGAAAAGTAGCCATTTGTATTAAACAGATCCCCTTGGGTGCACAGGAACATTCTCCCTCAGGCTGCCATTTCTGCCTGTCTGACTCAGGGAAGAGCAGAGAAGTATTTTGGGGAGATTCACAAATATCACACCTGGGTTTTTATGATACAGTTCTGTGTCTGTTTTTGAAAAATAGATATCCCAAAGGAGGCATTTAATACTTACATAGACAAGAGAAATTTGATTGATACAGCTGTGACCATGTAAGGGCTGCAGTTCTTGACTGAGAACCTGGAGAACAGTACAGTTGTAAAAATTACCTGGATAAAACAAATTACAGCAACAACAAACCCCAGAGTGCTTCTTTGTTAGTTTAACAAGTACTGGATTCCCCATTATGACCTAATGTGTCTTTTAACATCCACTAATCCTTCCTTCATCAGTTATGCAAGACTAGTTGCCATGACAACTGGAGGAATTGTTTTAATAAAGCAGTGTCCCCCTGTATTTTAAATACTGCTGGTTCCTGAGACAAAGAAATCCACCCCACAACTCCAAAGATATAAAATAATACAACACAAAAAGAAACCAAAGGAGGACAAAAGATAACCCTGCACACCAAATGAATTTTGCAGGGAAGTGGCATTTCTGGTTCACAACTCCAAGCACAACTTTACTGCCTTTTTCTAAGCTTTATTACCCATGCCTGTGCTACATCTCCCACCTTCCTCTGTGTCCCCGTGGCACATCAGTGCAAACCCATCTCAGAATTGGGCTCCAATAAAACAAGTGTAACGATGCACAGGGCAAGTACTGCAAGGACTCTGTTAAATCTGAGAGCTCTGCACCCCCTGAGGCTCCTGAGCCCAGGGAGACTTGCTGGGAGGGACAGAGAGGCAGAGCTGCTCCTCTGGGCAAACAGCCTTCCCTTCCAGCAGGGTCTGCTCTGCAGGGTCAGGGGAGGAACAATCCTCAAGTTCACTCTGAGTTACAGAGAGATGGAGGCACAGTGGGCAGCAGATCTGGGCAGAGCCTGGGTAGAAATCCTGAGAAGGAAAGCATGAGCACTGTGTCTCCCTGCAGTGAAATGCTCACTCTCTGCCCTGCTCACTGGCATCCTCCAGGCAGGGATTTCTGTGCACTGAGTGCTGGCCTGCAGGGACTTCCACCTACACCAAAACCTAACTGAAACGGGAAATAATTAACTCTGAAAGGAGGTGGAAGTTGCATGGATAGGGACAGCACTGTGTTACAACTGACCTAAACCAACAACCATGCTGAGAGACTGTGGCATTCCCCACAAGTTTGGGCTGTGGCAGGATGTTCTAACCAAGCTTACCCTAAAGGGAGGCAGTGGGTTTGGTCTGCTGGCCTTCTGAAGGAATAAACACTTCCCAAAATGTGAACAGCCTCCTGTGTTTTTAGTAATGGTCAGAAGTACATTTTAACTGCAAAAAGCAGGAAAAAAATCTATTATCACTTTCTCAGCTTCTTGATGCACTTACCAAAATGCCCCTTTTTCTGAGTCCACCACTGCAAGACTCCCTGCTGGCTTTGACATCATGTCTGGAAGAGCCAGTGGTTAACAGGTTTGCACATTATCGTTGAATCTTAAATAAGGAACAGAAATTTGTTCAGAATTACTTTCCTTCTCCATGCAACATAAACACTGTCAAACTTCAGGTTTTATTACTCTGTGCTTTGTTACCTGGGAACAATCCCAAACTGCCACTCAGGGCCCAAGTTGTTTAATGCATTTAACGTTACATCACTGAGCAGCAAAACCTCACTGTGGATGCAATAATGTTTGCTGTATCTGTAATTACTGCAAGCATCCCAGGAACAAAGGCAAAAATACACCATCTTCCTCTGCTAGAAAGTTGTTGAGAAGGCAGTTTTAGCATCAAGAATCTAGGACTGCCCTTATTAATCAGGACACATTAGAACAATGGGCTTTTCTGTCACCCCCAGGTCCTGTATCACAAGTATCCAACACCTGAAAAAGGCTGCAAATTGTCGCTGGCAAAATATTTTCTAATTCAGAAGGAAAATCCACCCACAACAGAATCCAAATTGTGCTTTACTGCTTTTAAAACTTCATGAATTACTGATTCTGAGTAGAGATGGGCTGTCAGCAAGGAAGCAGCAGCTTTGGAACATATCCCAGCCAGCAGCAGCTGCATTGGATGTGTATATATTTATGTAAATCTGTATTCCAAACCTCACTCTATTATTTTAAGTAACATACTAGTTTTAAAAGATAAGGCAAAATACAATAAATAATAACACATACTTAAATTATAAATTAAAAAGAAAATACTCAGCTTCAACCATCAAACCTAACACTTCAAACTGCTCTGCTTCTATAAGGAAATTAATGTTTTATGCCACCAGTACTGAGAATCCAATAGGAGCCTGATCCTTTGCATGTGAAATCCCTTCCTTTTTCTCAAATCTCAGTCAGCTCTATCCTGGTTCTCTCCTTCCCATCTGTGCACTCAGGATTCCTTTCCCTTTTCCTTGGCCTGTTATAACTGACACACACTTAGCTATGCACATACATATCCATAAAGTAAATAACATGTTCTATGTTTTCATCCTCTGAAATATGAATTAAGGAATTGTTTTGGTGACAGTCTGTGCTTTTGTCTGTGCATTACCAGTGAAAGAATAACAATGTTCAGTGGATTTCAATCAAGAATTAACAAGAGGAATGAAAAATATTCTATGCAGTTCCCTCTCTTCATGTGCACAACTAAACCAGGCGTGTCTTCTCATACTCAGACAGACAAGGTTTTCATACAGTTATAAATAATCCCTGAGCAGAGCAGCACACTAAAAGAATTAGTAGGGAACAAGCACATGAAAAGCCTTTCTGGTTTGTTTATTTATCACTGTTTCCTAGCAGAAGTCAACCAGTTTGACATTGCTGAAACAAACTCTGTCCAACAGCTGCAGGAAAAGCAGAAGCAGCCTTGGAATTCTTTTCTTCAATAAAGTAAAAGCAAACCAGAAGAAGGCTCAATATTTAAGTGACGCTAGAAATGATACACCAGATTTTACTGGGGGGAAATGGCAAGCAGAGCATATCCCTTTGCCTCTCCCATTTTGTTAATTCTTCACTAGTGCATGTATCTACAAGGGACTGGAGCTGAATTGCAGTTCAGTCTCTCCCTTGACTATCCTGGACACGTTCCATTTAAACATGTTCTCATTTTCTTCATGTCACGTTATGTGTTTCTTCCCTGGAAGTGCAGTGTGTCTGCCCAGGAGGGTAATAGAGGTAATATTTAATACCCGATTGTAGAATAACAGTAGCATTTATCAACCCTGAGTTCCACTGGCACTGCTAATCCTCACAATAAACACCCACATAACTCAGGCCCAAACTCTGGGACTCCAAAAACCATTTTTACCTCGAGCAGAAGGAAAGGAGGGAAGACAAGAGAAACCTCTTTGCATGGAGAGCAGTGACCAAACCAAACCTGTCCTGGCTCTGACAGCTGCTCTTAGAACCTTCTCTCCGTCTCCCTGTGCAATCACAGGGAAACAAGAAAAGCAAATGATCCACAAAACGTACCTGAATTTCCTTTTCAATAGCAGCTCATTTTGCACTTGCAGTTTTGCACTGAGCATTCATTAACTCATCAGTAAAAGAGTGGATGAACCACAAAGTCTAAGAGGAAGTCTCGAGTTTCAATTTCCTTTGTATAATCATTGATAAAAATACCCTCAGAGTAGACACTCACTGGACACTGACAGACCTGAATCGAGCTACAAGGATGGAGATGAGATAAAACTAAATGAGGTACTAACACATACCACTAATGCAGAGATAACCCCAAAAATCACAGGTTCTGGCTAAAATTCATGGGGTTTCTTTTTACAAAAAGATCGCCATCTTTGCTGGTGGAATACACAATTTTCACCTGAAGCATCACTGCATTTTCCAGACTCCTTGAATCAAGTGGCTACTCTACCATGTGCACTCTAACAAATACTATTTCAGCAAGTGTCACTGGAGGAGTTCTCCTGTTGTACTCCTGGAATAAACAGCTGACTGCAGCCCTGCCACACAAGGAAAAGACTTAAAGCCTTCCTATAGCTGAATGTGTATTTGCTTCAATTATTAATACCACAGTCCAGAATGGTGTGACATGTCAGAACAACTGAAAACATTCTGGCTCTGTGGAAACACCACGCCTGCATTTTACACTTTTTAATTTGATTTTGATTTTCATTTTAATTATCAAAACATATACATGTTTAAGTATTGAAGGTTCTAAGCATAAATTCATTACAATTGTAAGCTTATTTATCTAAGCAGAGAAAAATCAGAAAACTGAAAAAAACAACTGCAAAATATTTTCAGTAATTAAATTGAAGTAACTGACATTAAGTAGGGAAGGGAAACTTGTATTTTGTTTTAACAGAACACCTACTTAGGGCAGAATTTGAGAGCTCACATAAATATTTAACATTCTAAATTGCATCTTTACTGAACTGTGCATAATCACATTTATTATTTTCATTTCCACTGAAATACAAACCTGGTAAACACACGTTTAATCTCAGTACCTTAAAGCCAAGCAGTGCCTGTCCCTTGGCCTGCTCTCTCTGTCCATCTGCACCGTGCCAGGACTGTGTGCAGCTGGAAATGCTTGCCCAGACTATAAATGCCCCTTCCTGGCTGTGGGACTGCCAAGGTTCCGGAGGAGGCGGCACAGCTGACCTGGCACTGCCACTGTCCCACCGCTCGGGGTCCTCCCAGTGCCACCTGGGCAGGCCCCCACAGGTGCTGGGCAGTGACACAGGGGGCTGTGTGTGCTGCCAGGTCTGCACTGGGCTGCCAGGGCACAAAGGGCACTACAGTGGGTGTTTATGGAGAAGGAGGATACTGTACAAACCATGAGAGTTTAGGAGCCTGTGCTTGTAACCCTGTATTTCTGTGAAATAAGGCAAAGTACACCACATTTTGGGAAATGGTATCAATTGAAAAGTGTCCTCTCTAGCTAATATAAGGTCTTGATTCAAGAAGAAAATCAAGACATGTGACCATAACTTGCTCAGCTGGGGCAGAGCTTACCTTGCTTTATGTTTTTATAGAAATTCACAGGAGAATTCCTTCTCTCTCAGACAGACTGAGCAGGGCAGTGATGAGACTTCCTCTTATTATGCCGTTGTGGAGCACTCACCACAGATGTATCTTTTGTCTTGACACATAAAATTACTTTCTCTCTGCATCTGACAGCTGGATATGATGGTCCTAGAAGTCCTCTCCAACCTAAAGGATCCCAAGGCTCATGTAGCAGCTGTTTGAGGTGTTCCCAGTATAACCCCACAGTCCATCCTTCCCAGCCACAACGTCCCTCACTTCACCATGACGGGCTTGGGGCAGGTTTGATTCTCACCTCAGTCCTGCCAGTCTTGGGCACATCACTCCTGCCCTGCCTCTGCTCTCCAGGCACCAGGTAGTGGAGTGCTAATGTTTGCCACTCAGCTGTTGTGTGGCTTAATTACCTCCAACACAGGAAACAATCACTGCAAATTCTCATCCAAGGACGTCAGTAACATCAGCCAATCAATCAGTATTTTGAGTACGCACAAATACAGGCTGTTCCCTAACAAATAAACACTTTTTTCCCTTTTTCAGTTAGAGGGGACTAAAGCAGCCCGCAGTCCCTCCCCTCCTACTCTTCAGTCAGCACCAGGCTGGAAAACTAAAGCACATTGTGCCTCTCTCTCCAGACACTGTTTTTATTTGAACATTTCTGATTTTCAAACCTGACAGAGCCTTTAATAAGACATAACAGGCAACCCAAATGTCAGACCCAAGAGTCAGAGAAACACTCCATTTTAACCTGTCTGAAATGCAGCAAACAGCTTCAACAGTGAAAATGAGCAGACAGAATTACTCCAGTGTTCTGTGCTGAGACACTTGTACTGTATCAATCCAAATCCTGAGGATACTCTCAACACAAATACTCTCTGGAAGATGACTTGAGAAGTTTATATTTGCAGGAACAATCTTACCAGTCTACAAAACTTGGTGAGTAAAGAGTTATTTTAATACTTTTCTTTTTCCATTGTTTTCCATTTGAAGCTCTTTCCGTGTTTTTCTTTCACAGGAGATGCTACGAGGCACCCACAGCTGAGGACAAAGGGCAGCTCAGGCCCTTGCCAGTTACTCATTCCCAGCTCTGTGCTGTTCCCCTTCTGCAGCACAGATACATCTGCTCTCTCCTTCCACCCCAGGACAGGCAGAGGGGACGTGGGACCTCCAGTGCAAGTTCCATGTCCTACTCTCATGCCCAAAACAGTTTAAGAACAGCCTCAGCTTAATTCAGCACATGTGGCAGTGTCCCAGCTCCTGAGCCACAAATGTGTTTATACAATACCAGTTCTACCATGAAATAAAAGGCACCATGAAAGTCTTGTGAGGTTGAAAATCTGACAATTTAACCCATAAAGTCTTTTCAATCTCCTTTGTCTATTTAAGCAGCACTTAAGCATTTATTAGCCCATCCTAAGGAGATCAATATGATGTATCAATATCTGACAGACTACTTATGGTCTTCCTATCTTTAAGTGTCAGGGTTCTTCAAGCACCTTTACTCTCTCTGTTCACCTCTCTCATCCCTGGAAAGCTAAGCACCCCCAGAACACATTGATCTCAATAAGCTCCCAATTAGAATCAGTGCTACACAAAATGAAGAAGATCCAACACAGAGCAGCAAAGTCAGAAGTGTACAGTGCTTATCAGGCAAATAAAACCCCTCCACCATAAACATTCCATCAGCTTTACATTTTAGAAATAGAGTTACTTTCAGAGTCACACCCAGGCTCAGCACCCAGCACAGTTCACTCTGAGATGCAGAGTGGAGTTCCACACATGCCTAAATGCCCCATGAACTAGAACCCACCCAGAGCTTCCCATTGGTACCAAACATGCCCACACCTATAACTGACATGACTGCTAAGACTTCATTTCTCTTGAAGCACAGAGCTTTTAGCTTAGCAGTTATGTAACTTCCAAGGTGGCAGCCTGGTCCTGGATTACTTAGCTGTGCTCTACCTACCCCATTAATCTAACATCAAAATATGATTTATACTTCAAAAATACAAGCTCAAGAATCCTTTTCCAGCTTAGCTGTCAGATTCCATACAGTATCCTTCCATCTCTGAGTAGCACGAGGCAGTTTCCAAACAAACAGCAGGGAAGTGCTGGGGCTCCTCGTGAGGGAGAGGCTCAGGACAGACCCTGAGCCAGTACATGCACCTAACACACTCTGGCTGAGCAGCATCAGCCACACCAAATGTCCAGAGCTACAGACTGAGCCCTGACCAAGCCCTGTTTCACCTCACTCCAACTGAGCAAAGATGTTTCAGCATTCTTTAATTTTACTGTTTTAAGGAAAAAAACTACCCATTTTTTTTCAGCTCCAGGCAAAATTAAATAAATAGCTCCAGACACAGTTAAAAATAATGGACGTTTCATCAAATTCCAATACAGTTCACTTTTACACTCAAAATTAAATGTCAAACAAAGTTACTGACTTCCAACCAAATCCAAACTGCTCTATTGACACCTCAAGTTCTACCAATCGGTTATCAAGTTTAATGACTTTTAATTCAATCTGACCACCCACACAGATGATCCCCTAATATTCTCAGTTAAGTCACAGAGCAAAAATGATTGAATTTGTGAGCAGCACTCACAAGCTTCTTCCAAATTCCTACCTATTCCTGCCAGAATCAGATGCAAGAAGAATTCCACCAGACAAGTTTTGCTTGTGATGCTGCCAATGATTCTGCAGATTCAGGGAACCATCAGACTCCTGTGCAGATCCTCCTCCTAAACTCTCTGTACAGGACACGAGAACAAAACCACAGAAGGAGCAGTGGCTGCAACTGCAGCCCCACAGAAACTTCACAGACCTGCATGTGCCGTTTCAGGCTTTGGGAGCAGCTAAGGGCTTCTTTGCATCATTCAGGTAGAGATTTTAAGATACTGAATCTTGAAATGGAACATAATTCTGCCAACTGAAATTTCATCCAAACAGACCTGGCAATCAACTCCACCACTTACAATCCACAAGAAATGCCTTGGTGCAGTGCACAAAGGGTGCAGTTCCTTGGAAATGTGCTTTCAGTTTCAGGGATGAATGGCAAATTTTAACATTTTAACAAAACTGCTGCATTGTTTAGATTGAAGGTGAAAATTCTGCCTCCTGTCTTTATTCTAAGCAATGCAGCAATTTCCTTAAACAGCTGAAAACTGCCTTGCATTACCAAAATGGAAAGCATGTTGATGTGCTGGTGGGATTTCCATCCCAGAGCAAGGTCTCCATGCACTGCTAGAGGTTCAGGGTCATCCTAACTGGTGTTTCTTTGTTTTTTGAAGTGCAGGAGGAGAAAAATCAGGCCTCTCTGAGGGTTGGGATTTAACCCATCTTGACATCATTTTTAATACTGATTTTCCTGTGGCTTAAATCAATCCTCCCACTCTCCAAAGAGGCTACTGAGATGTGTCCTGTGAGCCCCCTCCTTTCCCCCAGCACAGCTCTGAGTGGTGATCTCATTCTCCACTCTTATATCTCCTCATTCCATCTGTAGGCTGATAACTCATAAATCTATCCCCTGTTTCATGGCTTGTCTCATTTCGTCTCATCCCGTCTCCTGCCTTTTCTTGGGTGTTTTGTTGTTAGTTATGAGTCACCACAACTCAGAGTTAATTCTCATCTGAAACTCTGTTCTCTCCCCACTTCACTGTACAGTAGATGCTGCTGAGGGCCCAGGAATACCCTGTCTCCAGAAAAAACAAGGAAAACAAAACCCCAATTCGTATTTTTGAACATTGTTAAGGAAACCAAACTTACGAACATAAGTTCAGGAACTTCCAAAATGAAGGCTGTCATTACTTTTTTTAATTCCTTCTCAGCGTCTTCATGGCTTTTAGATTTTAGAGCTGACACTCAGTAACCCCCAGTGTTCGTTCTGCACCAGGTGCTGCTCATGCCTGGGCTGTGTAACAGGTACAAAGCTGGAGTTGTGAAACAAAGGCAGCCAAACTTCACCATCAGCTTGAGCAGACACTCACCCCAGTCCCCACCAGTGCAGGATCAGTGTTCAAACCAAGGCACCGACACCCCTGCACGTTCTCCAGCCATTGCCTTGCTTACCAAAACCAGCCAACAGCACACTCTCTATTAGTTTTTTGACACTAATTCTTCCTATGCTCAATGCAGAGTGTTCTGGAATGAGAAGCACCAGGGCTTGAGAGTTTTGCAAATTTCTCCCATTAGGAAAAGTTCCTTTTAAAACACCATCATTGTCTAAAATACTGACTGTGATAATATGCTGATTTCAAGTTTTTCAAGTCCCCAAATTCAACAGAATCTGTGAAATGGAAGTAGTCCTTCTGTGAAAACCAAACCCAATTAAAATCTGCATCTCAAATGAAGCAACGCTTTTAAGTAGTTTTGTTATACTACACTTGTAATTTATTTAGAAAACAGGGTATCAGGGTAGTGTTAGAAACATGAAAGGTTTGCAACAAGCATTAAGTGCAATTTTTTCCACAAAGAAAGAAAAAAACCCCTTCCTTTCTAAAATAGCTTGTTACTCATAGTTACTCAAACCATACATAGTCTGAAATTTCTAGGAGGAAAATCTGACTTTTAGAGTTTTTTTATTTTAAGGATGGATCACCACCTGAAATTCAAAGTTAAGTCTATCTTCCCCCTAACAATGAGGTTTTAGAACATTAAGTACAGTCAGTAACTCATATCTAAAACACTGCATTGTTTGGTGTGACCCCCATCGCTGGGTAGAGAATTAGTCCATAATTTCAGGTTGCAGAATGTTCTCAGGCACTATTCCTCCTCTCTACTGTCAATAAAAATCATGTAAGGCTCTTTTCTCCTCTCCTTGAGTGTAAACTGTCCTGAAGAAACTGCTTAACTGGTAGTAAACCACTTATTAATCTGGAGTGTACTTCACTTCAAAAGGCTTGAAATGGTAAATGCTTTAGATCCAATTCACCTTTACACAGGAAAACAGTATCACTCTTCAAAGTTGAAAAGAAACCTTTCCTAAATCTCCATTAGATGATTCTGGCAGCAGTTTCCTGTTCTTACCAAGAATACTCTAGCCCCAAAGTGAGGATGTTCCTAATGGCAAATAATCTGACTCATGATTCAAAAGCACTCTGGAGAAAATAAGAGTTTTCACCACTGACTTCACTTTTTGGGAGGCCCCTGTGAGCAATTACTTGCACGGGAGGTTCAGTGCTGAAAAAAAACCAAAACAAAATACAACAATAAAAACCACAACCAAAAAACCCAATAAAACAAACAAACGCCAGAGAAGACAAAGCACTGAAACAAAAAGGACTAATAATGCTGCACCATCATTTGCTGATCCCATGTGCTATACCTGCATTATGAGCAGTAAAACCTGGTGCTCTGGGATTTAACGCCAGCTTGGAAAATGATTTCTCTGAGGCTCAGATGAAGCAAACTGCACAAAGGCAGAGGAGCGGCTGGGCAGCAGGACCTGCAGAGCCCATCAGCACTGCCCATGAGCACTGCCAAGGCCACAGAGTGCACACAGTGACACATCAACCTCAACAAATATCCGGGAGCTGAGACACTGTGCACACTGCCAGGGCACAGGAGAGCACACAGTGACACACCAACCTCATTCCTTGAGAATTAGAACAGCACAGGCCTAATTTGAAACTGAACACTGTGTTATCTGCAATGAGTTGGAGATGCAGGAAGGTGATGTATGTTTTAGGAGCCTTTCTTGCTGCACAGTAGTTCATGATAACACCCACCCTACAGCTCATTAGCAAATCAAAATATTATCCTGTATAAATAATACTTTGCTCTTTTCCATTTCACAGCAGCCTCAGGTCCCAGGAGCTCCATCTCCAAGCACATGTGACAGACTCATTGGAACACTGCAGCAAATGGAAACAGCCCTGGCTGTCCCAAACCAGCAGAATGGAAGCCAGGATGTTGTACATTTTGGTCTGCTCTCTACAGAAAGAGCCCCAACCAACCTCAAGACATTTTACCCTGAAATACATTCCGGCAGAACAAACTCCATCCTGCCTGACACTGAACAGGGACTGTCCCTCCTCCTGCGCTGGATGGTTCCCTTCTCTCTCTTCTCTGCACAAAGGAATGCAGCCCACCATAAACCCAGCAGTGCAACCCCAGCCAGAGACCCAAAGGTGGGCAGGGGCAGACCTGGCCAAGAGCTGCAGAGAGAGTAAATGTTCAGCAGCAAGAGGAGATGTGAGGGATGTGCAGCTGTTCCTCTGCAGAGCTTCTCTGGGGGAATGGGGAGCACAAACACTGAGCATGCTCTTCCTTCCAATGAGATAAACATTTACAAGCCTCTCTCTTCAAACAGGCAGGAGGAATATCAGGACATGACCTCACATTCCCTGAGCCCCCCCAGGCTCCTGCCCTGCAGTCAGACCACCAGAGAGGGGCACACTGTACCGCTGTTATTACAGGTGTGCTGCACTGAGAGCCCACGAGGAGGGTGCAATGTTATGGCTGTGAGGAAAAGCCTTTAAAATGCTGGGGATGGATATCTAACGATGCCAGGCTGGTGCTGCAAACAGCATATGAAGGTGAAGCACTGCAGAAACTGCCCACATGCCAAGGAATGAGGATTTAGCCAAAAAATTCTAAACCATCCATGCAGATTTGGTGTCATTGCACTGCAATTACAGATGCCTACCCTGCTTTTCTTCTTTAAAAAGGGTGCAATCCTGATGCTTTTTGGTCAGCTTTCTAGCTGGAAGCTGAGAGAACTTGAAAGGCACCAACAGAAGACACTGGCAGATTAACCTATAGAGAAAAAAATCTGCTGAAAAGCCACGATCCAGTTGTAGCTTGGAAGGGGAAACACACTCCTTGTTTGTATCCCATTCCCCATTTCGATGCATATTGCAGACAATTTTTTACTGTGGGAAACTATCAGATATCACTTTGTATTACTTGGCAAGCATACATTTATAGCAGTTTCTTATAAAAACTGAATTAGGACAAAGGCTGGAAGGTGACAAGTTTGGACTTTTGTATCCCAACCTGAGACACTTTATAGGTGGATCTCCTGCATGGAGCCAAAAGCTTTGAAATTTTTGGGAGGAGTATCACCAAAGTCTCAAGGTTGGTTCTCCAACACTGCTATTTCCAAAATTATTTGTAATTTTAATACCTTGGCTCACAATCTTTTAAAAGTAAAAAATCATAATATTTATACAAGCCATGATAGAATCCAGTAATTCTGCAGGGAAAAAAAATACTGCACACATATATTGGGGGTAAAATTCTTTCCCATTATCTAACTGGCTTTTCATAATTAAAAGCCTTGAGTGGACCCTCTGACTTAGCTTATCATTGCTTTCCATCAGGAGAAGACTGAGGAACCTTTCAAGAGGTTTAGTTCAGGCTCAGAAAACAGTTCCAACACAACCTACAGAGAACCAAAGCTCTGCAATGTGCAATTCTGAAAGCTTGAGAACATTTTTCTTTAAGGAAGCACCAAACACAACCATGACTTGGAAATAAAAACTATCTGTACCAAACTAGAATAGGTCTTTTGCATTTCTTAATAACCTGGAAAAATGTTAATGCTGTAAAGTATGTTCTAAAACTGCAAATAGTCTGTATTGAAAAGAAGTAAAACTACTGCTGATTTTCAGGCAGGTCACTCACATAAATGTGATTTTTACTAGAAAGTTTTTTTCCACTCTGGAGTACTTTTACTGCCATTTGGTTTTCCTCAATAGTAGTATGTGCAAACCAAGTATTTTGTGTGACTTTAGGAACTGTTTTGGACACAGCCTGGGATTGCAATCCATATCCATAACACACTGGACTGGAATCTCAGAGCCAAAGGCACACATTGCCTTGGAAACCAGATCCAGGCTCCTCTCCCATCACACCAAAACCAAATCATCAGGAACATGTTTTGACAGTACCAGGCTGGCACCTCAAGGTTGGTACCTCAGGCTGGGGTGCAGATCTTGACCTTCAAATCCAACTCAGCTTCACACACTGTAGGCAGGCACAGGAGCTCCCTGGAAGCTTCTGCTGATTCTCAGTTGAGCGCCAGGTGAGAACAGCTGAGAAGTGAAAGGACCAGGCAGGCACATCCTACCTATGAACTGTTGAAGAGAGTATTATTTTCTCACATAGTTCTATTAAGGGAAAAAAAATGAAGAAAGAAATCCAAATTTAAAGCAACACTCAACTGCTGTCAATCTATCTGTAAGCATTAAGACAGCAAATATGCCAGCATTAATTTATGATTAAAAATTTAGGAAAAAGTAAGGTGACAAAAAGAAAAGAAAAAGTCTTGGGGAAATAAGTCACAAAATTTGACTTACTCCAATTACAGAATGGTGCTGACTGACATTGCCAAACTCTGCAGTGGCAGAGGCATCCTGATCTTGCTGTGAAATTCTCATTTTATTTTCATTTCACAAAATTTTACTGTCCTTGGTTGAAAGGTTTGGGTCTTTTTTCATAAGATACTCATCTTTTATGAAGATGATCTAACTTGAGATGGATTACTCTTGTGAAGAGAGTCCAGAGACATTTAAAAAAGGGGTGTCTGTTTTGTGCAGGAAACCAGCACAGTCCATTTGCAGTTTAACAAACCACGAGGATCTTGGTGCAAGGTGGATCAAGTTGGATGTTCTTTCAGTTCTGTGCTGGATTTTAGGTTATAAACATTATGAGCCGTTTTTTCATGAGAATTACTTGCTATAGATCCAGGTCAGTCTGGTCAGGTAAAAAGCAGCACAGGGCAAGAGTGAGAAATGAGAATTTCAGTTAAACCTAAGAACTCATTAACACAGTACAATCTGAAAAAAAAATAAATTCATAGATACATAATGTATACATGTATGTTTTATACTGCTCTGTATTTCTGGTAATAACTGTGGTTATTGCACAGAGAAGAGTAATTCGTCCAAACCAAACCATAAATAATTCAGGGCAGGAGTTGGACATTGGATCTGTGTGGGTGGATTTTTGCACCCCCACAGATTCAATGGCAGGATCAAAGGTTAGGAAAAGCCAGAAATACCCCCAGAATGTGGGTACTGCTGAATCCAGCACCTGGCACTTCCAGGGTGGGGAAGGGTCTGCTTTCAGTGCCCCCTCCCACCCAGGGCTGGCGAGCAACACTCAGAGCAGCAACAGCACATTCCTGTTCCACGGCAGCCATTCCCAGCACATCCCTCTCTCCCAGTCAGGAGTCACAGACAGGGAAACACAGGACTGGCACTTCTCACTGTTCTCATAAATTCTCCTCCCAAGCCACACATCAAGCTTATATTACAAGTTTTATACATTTTCGGACTGCCTAAAAAACAGCATTTATTTTTATTTCAGCTGCTCTGAAAGTCTGCAGAGAAAAACTACACTCCTTGCTAATGGTGATAGCATGGGACAGATCTGCTGGCTCCTGCTGAGGAGCTGTGGACAGATGATGAAGACAACTGGACAAGGGCTGCCCACTGACCAACCTCCCACCCAAGGGCACTGCCAGGGTCACACCATGAGCAGCTCACCCAAGGCCAGGCCAGCAGAGGACACTGCCAGGGTCACCCCATGAGCAGCTCACCCACAATCAGAGGGCACTGCCAGGGTCACCCTATGAGCAGCTCACCCAAGGCCAGGCCAGCAGACAGCACAGCTCTGTCACTGCCCTGGTCCCTCCAGAGATGGTCACTCACAGCCGGGTGACAGCAGCACGCCCATCAGCCTTCAGTGCTGGTCATCAGGAGACACTGCAGACACTGTCCTGCTCTCTGCACATCTCAGAGTTGCTGCCTTGCCTTTTCTTTTCTGGAAATCTGGGGAGAAAACAGATTCCCTTGCACAAATCTTGGCCACGTTGCTTTTGCTGCTGCCCTTAGTCCGTACCCAGACAAGGCTGGGGGATTTAGGAGGGTCATGTGCTCAGACACAGCAAACAGCTCCAATAGCATCTGCCAAACATCCTCACTGCCCTTCATACAAGAGAACTTGTTGCAGTAACATTTGGGCATCTTGACTTCAATCACCACAGAGACACAGCTCCCATTCACATGGAATAAAAGGGAAAATATTATGGCCAACATCACAGACAGAATCAGCCTGATGATGTCCCTCCATTGCCTTAATTTGTGGAAGAAATTCAAAGCTGATCAACAATTCAGCTGATTTCCACGGAAACGGGATTTCAACTCATGAATCAAAACCGCATGAGGGCCAAAAATGCCAAACAGATGATAAAAATATTTTTCCACACTGGGATTCTCAAACTAAGGGGCAAATAGTTAAACAGAATAGAAATAATTAATTCAGAAGGGACTAATTTTTCATCATCCATATTATCCTTTTTTTGTATAGTGCATGTCTATCTTGTGTCTATGCACTTACATGTTTTGAATATCTCATTAAATGCCCTAAGTATTTTTTTGGGTTTCGTATCTCCAGAGAAAGTGACTCTACATGGAAAAGACACATTGATGTTGGGTTTAGTTCAGTGTCTCACCATAGGTCACCTCCCAGTCTGGGCTTAAACTTTATGCTTAAAGTTTTGTAGGGGAACAGCTAAATACATTTTTACTGTGTTTTCCAGTGGAAACATCATCAACAGCATTCTCTGCTTCAGAATTATCACTTCTTCTGAATACCCACAAAAAAAGTGTGATTATTCCTCTGGAACACACGGAGTCTGTGACTGCCCTGAGCAAACAAGGCTCATGTTGTACTTGTGTCTGTGCAGTGACTGAGACTTCTACAATAAACACTTGCAGCAACACTGAATGCTGGCAGTGCCACAGCTGTGTAAGGATCAGATTATTCTGCAATTTCCAGTATGTCACCAATGGAGCTTACAGAATTTCTCATAATCTACAAAACAAACCCAAAGGTGCAAATATCCAGTCCAGTTCAAGGACTGGAAATGGCATGTTCCGCATTAAAGCAAAACTGCTGAACTTACCAACATCTCACTGTCTAGAAGAGCTTTTTCAGACCACATAACTTGAAGAAATTTTAAATTCTCTACAACGATTTTTCAGTGTTAAGGACGTGACACAGCTCAGACTTCAAACATATGAAAATAAGAGGAAAAGTTTAGCAACTTTGTTTTTAAGCTCAAAATAATGAACAGATTAAGTTCCAAATTGAAGAGTATAAAAATTTTTAATTCAATAGTTTTAACTACAATTACTGGGAACCCTTTCATTCCATCCTCTGACAATTTTATCCATGCACATAGGTGGTGGTTTGTTCATTTGGGGTTTTTCTTCCAAATATCTTTATTATTTGGTCAGCTCTTTAGGATGTTTGAGTATTTATCTATTAACTTTTCAGTTTCATGCCCAATTTTCCTTTTGAATAAACCACATGCACTGTGGATACAAAATGAAATCTAAAAAAATACTTCAGAACTGTGTATTTGTTCTGTTGGGTTTTATATATTTCTATATAACTCTGGGTTTAAGAAACCTTCAAAGAACTCCCAAAATAAACCAGCAATGTTACATGTCACTTTTTAAGTCAAGGAATCAGGGTTTCCTAAAGGTAGTTTTAATAAAACTCAGGGTTTTTTTACACCACCTTTACTGATGCAATTACATTTAATCACTTTTAAAAGTAAAGATTTTTAGCTGCTGGATGAGGTACACTGGATTAGCTTAATAGCCATAGCTTTCTGAGACTTTTTAAAACCTGTTTTTCTTTCCATTGAGCAAAGAGCTCAGGGATTGGAAACTTCCAGCGACTCTTTTGTAAACTAAAGTGCTTTAACTGTGTTTGCTCATATAGGAAGACAACTCTAATTCTCACGGGTCACGAAAGAGAACAAACAAAATCTACATTCCCTCTCCACATTAGCCAGAATATTCTCAGAAAGGAAACAGGACAGAAAACATCAGCTGCTGCACCAAAATATACAGGCATAAAATAAAATCATGCTGGAAATCCAAGACCCAAATCTCTGAAAAAGAGTTTTCTGAAAAAGAGAACCCGCGCATTTAGAGCTGAACTGGATGAATCCATCACTTGACTCAACACTCCAAGGAAAATGTGGCACATAGTATGTTAAGTTAATAAAAACCAAACAAATGTACAGCTAATAAGTCTGAAAATTCAAACCTTAAGTTCCTCATTATAAAAGCCACAAGTGACTTTCTAAGCAGGCCTACTCAAACCACTATGCTGCCTCCCTCGGGACAATCAAGATTTCCTTCTCATCTTCTCTGCTGCTTTTGTACTGGTGGATAAAAGTTTAGTTGTCTGAGGCAGCTTTGAGCGCCCCCAGCCCAGCGATGGGCTGACCATACGTGATGAAAGGACAAGGTTCACTCGCAGTTTTAGAGTTGGTGTTTCATGTGCCACATGATGAATAACAACATGAGAGGCCCCTATTCTTCTGAAATATAATTGGCTTTTCTTTAGAGAACAGCACAGAGAAACACAAAAAAACGGGGTAACATTCAGGTCATGCTCAGACAGTTTAACTTCCTGGTGCCTCTTTCCAACATCATCTTCCTGCTCCTCCTCTCCCAGAACCACAGACAGGTCACCCCAACCTTCCTCCTGACAGTTCTGCTTTCCATGTAGACATTTGGTGAGTGAGCAGAGGGTGCTGACCCAGAGACAGCTCAGAGCTGACAACTTCACTCCGTATTCCTTGAGACACGCTGAGCTCCAGAACAACCTGGTGCTCCTTGTTGTGCTGACACAGAACTGGTTGCCCCCTTGTTGTTGCCCCCACACCTGCCTGGGTGCTCCTCCTGCCTGCCCTGTCCCTGATGAGAGGGGAGAGCCCATGGGGCACCAGCCACACACCCCAACACAGCCCTGCTACTGAACGGGATCCCTGGGGCTGTCCCAGCAGCCCTGAATGTCACCCACTCCCCCCCTGGGCCCTGCTCTCAGCTCATCCCTCCCAAGCCCATCCCCTCCCCATCCCCTGTAAGAACAGCCATCGTTTTGCTCCCTTCCCTGGACAGTTCAGCTGCTCTTGTTCTTTGATTCATTCCTTTAGGGTTGGATGTCTCTTTCTCAGCAATTCTTCCTATAAACTGGAATCACATGTTCCACAAATGATCCTGTCTCTAATTAGGAGATCTTTTATGTCTCTAACGTACATGTGCATGCCAGAGCTTTCTGCTACACAATGCAAGCATCTATGCTCCTCTCTGCTTCTTGCTTTTGGGATTTAGAGAAAAGCACCCCTCTGCCACCTCCTGTACATTCTCCTTAAATACTTTCCCCAGCTCTTTCAGGGTTTGTGCATTCATTCCTGGCAGTTTTATTTCCCTCTTCCATTTTGTTCTGTGAAAACATCAAAAAGCTGCACCTTCGTTTTGTCATTTTTACTCCCTTTGTCAGGTTCACACACAGACACAGTTCACTCACATGTGCCTGAAACCTTCCTGGCCCAGCAGTTCTGCATTCCGACGGCTCTGGTTCCTTGCAGGGGGTTACTCTGCCCATTCCTCAGTGCTGTCAAACAGATCTTCTTTCTGGCTGTGGGTCTCAGCCCACTCCAAGCTAACCACATTTCCATGCACAGTATGTAAGGTGAATAATATGAAGGCTCCCTATTTTTGCAGCAAACTTTAATATGCGTATTTAGAGAGCTACTACCTATACTATGTGGACATTTCAGTGAGGTACAATGAGAGTAAAATATCCAGAGTTTTCAAGTGTCAAACTGTGCTCCTCTTTCCAAGTTCCAGTTGGTTGCCACAGCCACTGGATGGGAGGTTGTTCTCACAAGTTTGGCAGACACCTCCAAACCTCACACAGAATTCTCCCTCACCTCCCTCCTGCCCCAGCAGTGCATTTCTCCTCCTAGAGTTCTAATGGTTGTGTTTAGGAAAACTACAACATTCTCTGATGGCACCTTTGCTAACAAGTGATAGTGTCAGTTCCAACTGCAGATACACACACTTGCTTCAGAAATTCTGGAAGCAATGCCTGACCCTACCACATCACCTGGCAGAAGGATTTTCCTCCTCTGAAGCTCAGCTCCTGAGGCTCTGTAGCACACACAACCTGTGTCTCCATTAATTCATGCCTCCAAGAGCTTCTGAGCTGCATAAGCTGAAGGGAAATGATGTTTTAATCAGGCACATAAGGCATGAAAAAGAGCCAGAGGGTGTGCCCTGGGAAGATGCTAAGCCTGCAGGAGCTGTCTCAGGCTCAGGGGCTCCAGGGATGCCCTGCCTGGCACCACACACTGCCCAGCCAGGGGTCCCACGAGCCCCAGGGGACAGGCGGCACCAAAGAGGGTCACAGCCAGCCTGGGGGGACAGTCCAGCACACACAGCACCTCGGGCCACAGCACGAGCCCCACAGCGCTCCCCTCCAAGGACTAAACACTCCTTTAAAACCCTCAGGAGAGCAAGGGCAAGTCCTGCAGACAAGGATGCCAGGATGGGAATCACCCTGTGAGGTACCACCGAGAAACCACCAACCCAACCCAGCCAAAGACACTCAGGTCCAGCTGCTCCTCTGCCAGGGGCACAGAGGGGCTGGCACAATCTGCCACTGCCTCTCCTGGCAGTTATCAGCCAGTTTGGAGCTCACATTTGGGACTGGTGCAGCCCCTTATTTTGGAAATGCAATTTCAAGGCTCAATGTAATTGTTGCTAAAAGTAAGGTAATAGAAGGGTTCCGGTCTTGCACTGTAATGAACTACAGGCTCAATTGTTTGAAGAGGGAAAATGGCATCGATGAGACTGGATCAAAGACAAACAAAAAAATCAGTTATTTCCTCTCAAGGGTAAAAATTTTAGGAGGCTCCTGCTCTTTCAAGCAGCCCTTACTGCGGTTTAGAGGCAGAGAGATCTTGTAGTCAGATTTAATTTATTAACAAAACAACAAGAGAAAAAGAGAAGTTGGCACATGAAAACTCCACTGTCTGAAAACACTCAAAGAAAACCAAATGTAGCAGTTCCTATTACAAAGTGGAACATGTGCCCAAGCTTGCTTTGTTTCAGAAAAGAGCTGCAGCACAGACAAGAGAATGGCATAAGCAACAGCTACAACTGCCTGCCATCCCCAGGCAGGAAACCTCTTGCTAAACTTCAGAGGCACCACCATTTTTAATTCCTTGCCAAGTAATACACTTGTCATGACTGTTGGGATGCCAACCATTTCATGACAGAACCCAAACACCAAGAATTTTTAATCTAGGGAATACTCAGAGCAAGTTGTGTCAGCTCCAGTGCCTCACTCCAGGGTCAGAGAATAATACATTGCACAGCTGTTACATTTAAATCTAACAGACACAGTAAATACTTATTCTTTTATGTTCTTTTTTAGTAATTAATAGTTTATTGTGGCTAGTTTACTAAATCTGAGCTTTGGGGAGACACTGTTTCTTTGTCCCATAATACTTGAGAACTGAAACTATAAATAAAAAATAGCAGAAAAGTACTGAATGTTCGTTAGTGCAAGAGGCAAAGGTGAGTTTTCTCCAAAATATATTATTACTGAGAAAATTGAGTATCCACACACCAACAAAAACTTGTATTTTGGTATACAATGAAGATGTTCTGACT
Source organism: Pithys albifrons albifrons (assembly GCF_047495875.1). NCBI lineage: Eukaryota > Metazoa > Chordata > Aves > Passeriformes > Thamnophilidae > Pithys > Pithys albifrons. The sequence goes on along the minus strand of NC_092460.1, from coordinate 43,758,553 downwards.
ACAAAATTATTTTAATTAACTAGTTGTGACAATATCATTGGGTGTTACCTGATTTTACTGTTAACTGGGTTCCTTCCTCAAAAAATGAACTTCACCCTGCAGAGACTTTAACCTTAACCAGACTTCACACATTACAGTTCTGGGAATAGACCACTTCCTTCAAATACATGAGGACCAAGTTTTAGAAGATTTTAATTTAGTTTCTGATCTTGAAATTTATTCTGAGGTCTAGTCCTAAAGAGATTTATGTATTACTAGACTTATTATTGCTACCTCTGATGTACATAACTGTTTTCTTAATAAGAACAACCATCTCCTAACCAGATTGATTTTTCTCTCTCTACTCCTCATAAGAAGATTATGATTTAAATTCAGTGTGAAATACATGGACACCCAAACCTCTGCTTTTCAGCATCATTAAAGACATGAGACAGAAATCAGCAAACTAGTAACAATTTCTCAATAGAAGCACCCTTGTATATAATTATTTAAGGCCTCAAAATTCCCAACCCTCAAGTACCTTTCCCACAGATCTGCACAGCCCCAGAGGGGTGTCCTCAGGTGTTGCAGAGACAAATGGGCTTTACAGCCAACAAACACTGTCTTGGCCCAAGCTGTGAGAGTGACCAAAGCACAGATCCAGAGAGTGACAATGGCAACTCTCCCTTGCACACCAGCACTGACATCGCAGCTGATCCAAACTGCCCCAGAGCTGACACAAAAGATGCACAGCCCCCCAAGTCAAAGGGCTGTCACACGTGAGGATCTGCCCCAGACACAGGCAATCCAAGCCACTTGACATATTTAAACACACGAATGCAACACAGACATTCACTCACAGACATTCACCTGCAGACATGCTGCTTCCTATGCAAAGCCAAACAGGCTCACCCTATGCCAGGATTCCTGGGAGGCTTCTTCCCAGTCCTGCTGCAATGCACAGCTGGGCCACGCAGGGCACAGATCAGCACAGTGGGCTCAGCAGCCCAATGGTAACTCACACTGGTCATTGCCCAAAATAAGCCCCTGCTGTCATGGTTACTACACAAGCCCTTGCCTGTGTTCATTAACACCTCTGGTGCTCTGGGGTGCACAGTGTGGGACCGGCATCCACCCATTGTCCTTCCCTACAGCACTGGGGTGACAGCAAAACAGAAAATGTGCATGCCTTGCCTTTATTGCAGACATAATCATGGGAGGAGAGGGGCTAACCAGATTTAATAAACAAACAAATAAATAAATCTGCAAGCTGTTGATTCCCCCACACTTATTTACTGACTGCTATACATTCTACCACAAATATTCTCTTTGATGCTAACGAGAAAGATGAGCTGCAAAGGCTGCAAGAACACCTATGCCCATCACTGTCTTATCTGTACACTTGTCTGACTATAAACAAATGAAAAATAATTGTTTGTGTGCCCTGGCCGAATTCCTAAGGCCATAGAATGAGCATTCCATTATCTGCCATCAGCAGCATTTACACTGCCCTGAATGAGCACCGAGCACCTGCCACACTGACAACTGTGCCCCACAAGCACGTAAAAAGCAAAGCTCCTGGCAGGAATTTCACTTGTATCTATGATTTGAAACAGAAGGAAAGGAGTCCTGCATAAGAGAACCAACAGCCTTTGGAAAATGCTACATACAAAATCCTACCACCACAGTCACAGAGGAGGAGCCCTGATGACACCCCAACTACCTGTACAACACTGACAGAGCAAGGAGGAAACACAGTGGAAGAATTTAATTCATCAAATGTAAGAGAATGGTTACCACTAATCAATACAAAACAAAAACACTAAGGACAAGACACCGGCATTAAGTGCACACAGTGAAAATACAGAGGATATTTCTCAGGAGCTAAGCAAGCCAAAACACAGCATCCTACTCCGTAGTTCCTACTTTTTGCTCCCACTAACACTTATTTTTCACAGTTAAACATTTCTGTGCTTCAACATTATTTTCAAAAGAATAAAGAAAACCTAGTATAAGCTTTAATTTTTTAATACGGAGCAATTTCTTTAAAAAAATCTCTATATAAAATCCTGGTAGTAAACTTGGGCTTATTCTTTTTGCTTTGATTATTTAAAGAAATACTGAATTGAAATTTTCTCACATGCCATTGCTCCTGCAGACCTCTCAGCAGAGGTCAGTGCACACACAGGATCTTCTCCACCTTAGAATTACACCTTCACATCAGCTTCCTCTTTACAACTAAGGTGTCTGGTTTTTGGTTTTGTTTTTTAATTTACCTCAAGTTTCAGGAGACTCTTGCAGGAGTCCTGCAGACAGTGGGACAGAAAACTTCTCCTTGGTGACTTTCATCATGCATTTTGAATGACAGTCGGGATAAGGAAGGGCTTTTTCGGTGTTAAATTAATTCTTCTGCAGCAAATTTCACACTTCTGACAGGGTGACTGCATCCAGGCTGATAGGCTGCAAAAATAATTAAAAAAACAACTTTCACCATGCAGAAACATGCAAATACTTATCAACTGAAGCACTGAGCATCTGTCAGGCTTTTCTTTTCTCTGCTTTTCTAACTCTGGGGCAGGATACCAGTGTTGGCTGTGAAATAAAGGCTGCCTGAATGCTGCATTTGGGTCTCGGACACACAGAGAGGTACAGACACCAGGGAGCATTGACAAGTTGGAGTTTTACAAAAACATCTCTGTTTTTAGGTGGGCCCTATGTTGGAGCATAGGCAGGGAAGAACAAGACATTTTAGTGTACACATTTTAACGTGGCAAAGGCAGCAACTCTCAATTTCCCACACAGCAACTTTGCCCTTTCAGTGTCCTGTTCCTCACCCTGCTGCTGGATGCTCCCCTCTCCCAACCCACACCCTGCGTGCCCACCCTTTGCCAGAGCCCACACTGCTCTGCAGGAGAAGGAGCATCTGGAGCAGGTGCACAGCATCCTGGCACAGGACACGGGAGAGGACAGCACCTGCTCTGCACCTGACATTTGAAAAGGCTCAGCTGTTCTGACATGAGGTCCTAGGGAAATTTTGGTACACAGAATTTACTGCTCAAGTCTAAAAGTAGTGCAGAGTGAACTTGCTGAAAAACGTTTACTGGGACTAGTAAGAAACACAAAGCTCTAACAGCCTAACCCTAAGCAAGTCCCAAACACAGCGAGCACAAACCTACCATGCTTCTGTTAGAAGATCACCCTCCTAGAGCAACCACTTAAATTCCTGCAATGCCTCTGCTTAATTTCTCTTTCTTGTCCAGCTAGGCCTAACTTCATTTTGCCATGTGTATAATTTCCTCTAAGAAAATACCAAGTGGACAAATCAGGTTCCTAGTTCTGGCACCAATATATTACTGAGCTCCATTAGCTATTAAGGGGTTCTAAATTATGACAAACAAATCCCTGAAGGCTCACTTAGAAAAAAAATATAAAAACACAGGTCTAAGCTTGCCAGACTGTCTGCCTCTCACATTCACAGAACCCGCCTCAGAAGGAAAAAAATCTTCATTATGTATGAGGTACAGACCATCTGCGATGGGCGCTGAGAGCCAACTCAAAGCAGGGGGAGGAGAGTGTTCCCAATCCCTGGCAGGCAGAGAGGAGCTGGGGCTCAGCAGCTGCTGGGAGAGGGGAGAGCTGCTGGGACAGGGGGAGTGAGGCTGCACAGGACCTGGCAGGATACAGGATGGAAGGGCACATGGCGACATACATGCTGTGTGCAGGGACACAGCAGGAGTCAAGGAAACCTGGTGGAGACAGCAAGATCAGCCCACAGAGAGAGCCCCTACTCTCATAGGAGCACTGCTTCCCTGTCACTGTGGTGGAAGGAGCACACAGAATGCAAGGCATGCTAATATTACTACTCTGGGTTTAATACAGAGCACTGAACTTCTCATGACATGGGTAGTAAGAATGGCAACAGCAGTGAACTGGCAGTGACAAACAATACGGGAAGGCTTTTTTACCCTTAAAAGAACTAAACACATCTTTCCATATTAGTCTTCTAAATTTTCTTAATTCTCTTGGCACCTCTTTTCCCTAACTCCACTACTCATATCTGTATTACCTATTTACTGTTATACATGCTACACAGCTCAGTAACATTTCATTTCTGAAAGGAAAAATAACCTTGTTTTGTAATTTTAACCACTGAAACCAGAGTTACATTTAACCCTCCCACTAAAAAAAAAACCCAACAAAACTCCACAAGACCATAGCAGGCTTGCTATGCCTTTGTGTGTTTGCAGCCTAACAAACAGGAGATAGTTCCATTGGCTGTAAATGAACTGTGACCAGGTAAATATGAGTAAACCCTTTCAAGTGACTGTTGGTGATTCTGTCAGGAAGGAAATCTACTTACAGCTCTCTAACCCAAAATCATCACTATTTGTCCTGCTACGTAAAACTTTGCTGTTTTTGTAAACACTCCAAATTAAACCCAGCTTTCCCTGATATCCCTGGTTAAAGCTCCGCTCCTCTCTCTGGGGCCAGGAATCACCTGGAATCTGTGTGTGGGTTGATCCTGTACATACTCACCCGTGGTGGCAGGGGCACTGGCACACACCGAGGTCCCTTTCCCTGGATGTCTGTCCCATGTGGCTGCTGCAGATGGGGCTCTCCACGCTGGATCCACAGGCACAGGCCTTGGGAATGCCGAGTAGCTCCGGCTTCCAAGGGCTCCAGCTGGACCTGTGGGTTGACAAGGACACAGCTCAGGTGTGGGCAGTGTTCTCCCCTGGACCTGTGGGTTGGCAGGGAAACAGCTCAGGTGTGGGCAGTGCTCTCCCCTGGACCTGTGGGTTGGCAGGGACACAGCTCAGGTGTGGGCAATGCTCTCCCCTGGCAGGCTCTGGTGAGGCAGCACCAATCCCCTGGGACAGGGTGGAGCAGGGAGGCTGGGGCAGCAGCAGCTCCAGCCACTTCCAGGAGGTTTGCCAGAGGCTCTGTCAGTGCTCCAGCCCCACTCCAGCACAGAGCACTCTCACCTTCCATGGCACCCACACCCTCACTGCGGCCTGACTGCATCAGCCCTTTTCCAAACAGGCACAAGGACACCACTGTCACTTGGCTCAAGCACTGCAAAGACTGAGAGAAACAGTGCAAGATTATTATGCTGTAATTGGCCTATTTATTTAAAATTTAATCATTCTATTTAATCCTGTCTGCATACATGCATCGATATGCGTAGAAAACTTACTGACTGTACCCCTGCAACCCCACATGGCTCTGCACCCACCAGCATAAATGTGGACAAGATCTTGCTGAAAGAATGTCTTTTATCCACGTATCTGCTATGCCCAGGCAGGGAATTTTGTTTCCCAGACTGTACCCGTATCCAACTGCAACCTGTTTATTTTGACCTCAGTTCTTAGAAACTGTTGATGCCACGGCAGAAATATGCTGTGTGTTCCAAGAGGCAACAAACAGCCCTAATGACAGCACACTCCATCTGTGCTGTCAGAGCAGGCAGGCCCAGCCTGGAGCTCAGCTCCGCTCCAGGGCTGCGGCACCAACCTGTGCCGAGCCCGTGCCACACAGCACTGCCTGGCACACAGAGCCCGTCCTGGGAGCCCAGGGCAGTCAGAACTCACCAGCACCACGGGAGTCTGCCCAGCCTTGAGCTCAGCTCCGCTCCCGGGGCTGCGGCACCAACCTGTGGCACAGCCTGACACAGACAGCCCAGGGGTCTGCCCAGCCTGGAGCTCAGCTCCACTTGCAGGGCTGCAGCACAGCCTGGCACAGGGAGCCCGTCCTGGGAGCCCAGGGCAGCCATAACTCACCAGCACCATGGGGGGCTGCCCTCCCTGAGCTGGGAAACACAGGCTTGTAGGGTTTTTCCATGTTTCAAACTACCAAGCAAAGCAAGCCGCCTCACAAACTGCCCCGTGCCTCGCCAAGGCGGGAGTCGCAGCATGCAGAACAGATGGCACCACTTACAGCCCCCAACACGCTGCACTCAAGGGAATTTTCCATCAGCCTCGGACTCTGCAAAAGGTACATTACACAAAAAGGCATGTGGGGATCCTTTAATTTCTCTTGCATTTTTTCTTATACGATGCAGCTGTGGAGCAACACCCACTGGTATTGGTAGCATGAAACTGCAATCCTTTCCTGTCACTGAGGTCTGGGACCAATTACCATGGATTTAGAGGCACTATATAAAAGACAGTGCTGATTTGTTTCTAAATTTGTATCTTGATTAAACTGTCAGGCTGTAGCACAAATGCAGCACTTACCTGACTTTGAAATCCTACTACAATAAATTATTCAAGAAGTGCAGTACAATTTAAAAATTCTTATAAATGGATCGATACGTTATATTAGGTTTAGATTTTACATTTTGGTCATGTTGAATTAAATAAGATAGAAGCAGCATTTTATATTCAAACTGCAAACTCAGTGTGTTCTGAAAAAAAAATTATGTAAGGAGTGACTGTGAAGCAGGATTTTAAAAAAATTATTTTCAAAACTATGTATTTTGCTACACAAAAAAGCACATATGAAAGGCCTAAACTCTGTTCTCAGGAACACACTCAAGCCTTCATAGGCCAGATTAGTCTTTTTCAGCATTTCCCCCTGTAAACAGAGTAGAATTTGGTCTCATCCCATTAAAGCAGAGTCACTTCCCCCAGAACAGCTTCAATGACAGTGGATATATTTTAACTATCCAGAATTTCAACATCAAGAATTAGTGCTGTAAACATACACAGACATTGTGGTCTAATGAAAAAAAAAGTCAACATAAATATGGTGCAGCAAAAGTGAGATCAGCCGTGCAGGACTTCCAAAAAGCAGTTTAGGAATTAAAACTGCTATTATTAAAGTTACTGTAGTTACTGAACTATGGCTATTACAACTTTTGCAATATACTGAACTATTCCACATAATGCAAATATTATTTAAAAAATAGATCAGTTTTTTACTGTGATTGTGAGCCATTACTGTTCCTGAACCTTCTGCTGTTACAAGTAATGTACTTGTATGTTCTGATGCAAACTTTCCAGCTTGCTTTTTACATGGTATCCTTGTATGAAAACAGCTAATCTAAATCAATTAATCAGCATGCACCCTTCCAGAGAACCAATATATGATACAAGTATTACACAGTGAAGCTCAGGCATATTTTTATACCCTCAGAAGAGGGTAATTGATCTTCCCCTCTCCCCAGTTTCAAATGTGCCACTTTGCTGCTATGGGTTCTTTCCCACACAAATCAAGCCTTAGTTCTTTTGAATTGAAACAATATGGGATGATTATTGTGGGAAATTTTTTACTGTAATTTAAAACTTTCTGTACCCAATTTTGCATTTTCTATAAATCAAAAACCCATTTCACTCAGGGCTACAATTAAATGGAGCAAATCAAAGACGAACTTCTAAGCAAGTCTTGCTATTAATCATGGCTTGAACAAGTAGTGCAACTACTTTTACTGCAGTTCCTTTCTGCCTGAGAACTGCATTTTCATCCGAAGCTCGGGCTCTTTAGAGGAGACTGTGCCACAGATGAGACAAAGTAAGTGAAGGTACAGGACACAGGACAGCACTGTGTGCTGAGAGGGAAGGGGGAAGCAGCGCCCTGCCTGGCACTAACTGCATAGCAATGCCCGGCTGCGGCCCTCGGGCTGGGACAAGGACAATCCACAGTGGGTGTTTACAGTGCCCTGTCACCCTCTGCCACACCAGGACCCCTCTGAGCCACACCAGGACCTGCTCACCACCCCTGTCACCCCTCTGTGCCACACCAGGACTTCTCTGTGCCACACCAGGACCTCCTTCAGCACCTGTCAGCCTGTGCCACACCCCTGTCACCCTGTGCCACACCAGCACCTCTCTGTGCCACACCAGGACCCCTCTGTGCCACACCAGGACTTGCTCAGCACCACTGTCACCCTGTGCCACACCAGGACCCCCTTCAGTATCCCCGTCACCCTGTGCCACACCAGCACCCCTCTCTGTGCCACACAGCCCCTGCTCAGCACCCTCTCTGTGCCACACAGCCCCTGCTCGGCACCCTCTCTGTGCCACACAGCCCCTGCTCGGCACCCTCTCTGTGCCACACAGCCCCTGCTCAGCACCCCTCTGTGCCACACAGCCCTTGCTCAGCACCCCTCTGTGCCACACAGCCCTTGCTCAGCACCAGCACCATGGCAGGGCTCCCATAGGCACAGCCACTCCCGTGATGCCACTCCAGACGCCCCCCTGCCTCTCCCTGCCCAGGAGCACCAGGGAGTCACGGCTGATGCTTCACATCTCTGAACTTATATTGGAATTCTTCTCCTTTTAAAACAAAGAATTACAAAAGCAGTGGATTCCAACACCAAAATTTAAATTTAAAATATGACATAACGAACTCAAAAATTAAAAGAGGAGCGCAAAATGAAACTGTGTGGAATATGTAAAAGTGAGGCTTCGGTTTTTTCGAATTGGAAGTCAAAACGATGTATTTTTATTTTCTAGAAAGAAGAAAAATGCATCTTGATTGCTAGACAAAATAAAATATGAGCTCCCAAATCAAAAGAAACATGTTTCACCCAGCTGTCTTTATTTTTTTCCTCTATCTCAGTTTCTCAAAGAAGATTTTTTAATGTAACTTCATTTTTTCCTATCTTTAGGGAGAGGTTTAATGCCTCACAGTCTTCATCTTTGTAAAAATCCTACAGAGGTACAAGTTTGCATTATTTACAGCAGTAGATCCAGAGTAAGAACAAGTGGTAATATTAACTTGCTCACGAAAGACATGCTCAGAATAAAAACTGGCTCCCAGTTAAAACACAGTACTTAATATGCATATTCCATGTTAAATAGGAACCTTTTGCTGATTGCGAAGTCAGATTAAAATGTATCTTATAAAAATTTCCATTTTTTAGAAAATCCACTGTTTTTTAAAAAGAGAACAGCTGTGAGGAATTTGGGGAGTTACTGAAAGGACTCCTTACAAAAACAAAACGAAAACCTTCCCAACACTGACTTACTACTCAAACACTGTGATTCAATAAAACATGAATGGAAAAGTTTTCAACTCTGAGAAGAACTAGATTTAAGAATTAAATTATTGACTAAGACTACAGATTGAAACATTGTTTTACTATTGATTTTCTGCCTAACAAAGATTTCTCACGTACTTGGAACTCTGGTTACCTCTGCCAATGAGCTCCTGGAGCAACAGACAGCTCAGTTCCCCAGGAGTGCCCAGAATCCGTGTGGGTCCAGCTGCGGCACAAGGAGCTCCAGGTCTTTGCCTCAGGAACCTGCTCGTGTTTCTGAGCAGCCCTTTCCCCGAGGGGCCACGGCCCCTCCGACCTGCCCAGCAGCCAAAGCAGGCTCTGACTGTGCAGGAGGGGCACAAGCAAGGAATGCCTGCAACACTGCTCTGCCTGCCAGGAATTTTGGGAAGACTGGATGTGAATTGACCTGAAGAGTAAGTTAAAAAAAAGTGGGGAAGCCCCAAAAATCAAACACAGAAGTTTGGAAGTCCTGTGCAAACAGCATGAGAGAAACTGGAGCACTCACTTCATGCGGACAGGTACAAACCTGGCCCCAGCCACAGGCCGAGCTGGAGCATCTGCCCCTTCTCTTCCTCTGCTCAGGGTTACCTCATTCATTTCTCCCATCTGAACTCAGCCAATTCTGCACAGGGAGACAGGACTGCCTGCCCTGCCCAGCTCACACTCCTGCTGGTCCCTGGGACATCCATGTGCAGCTGGGCCTGGAAGTGGGAATGGCAGTGAAGGACCCCTGGTTACCAAAAGCACTCCTGAGCCAGCCAATAAACACAGGCACCACAACTGACTCAGGCCCAGCAGCATTCACCCCAAAATTTCCAGAACCATCAATAATCAGACTAAGAAGCTGCCGAATTGGGCAGAGAATCACTAGGACACATATCAGAAAACCATCTGCAGGAGTCCTTACTTCCACTTTTGGCTCAAAGCAGAGGTTTCCCCCCCAGTCCTGGGCAGCTGTGGAGCGGGAGACAGGATACAGTGGTAGGAAGGGGAGAGGACGTGGAAGCAACACAGTTTGTGACTACCAGTGGGTACAGAAGTCAGTCCTATGCACAAGCATCTGCCAGATTTGATTGTCACAGACATACTTATTAAAAATGTAAGGCAAACTAAAGCTTTTGCAGTATTCCTTAAGCACCCTGGGCTGCTGAAGCGTCCCCATGGTGGAACCCATGTGGTTCCATGTGCTCAGCCCCATGGTCAGGAGAGGGAACACTGCACACAGGGGGACTGAGAACACTTCTCACCTGAGCCACTGCAAAGTGCCACAGTGCCACTGTGCACAAGCCTGCCTGGCTCCTGTAAAACAAACTCCAAGTACAAAAGAAATAAATCCTAAACTCAACTACATCCAGGCAAACAATAGAGTAAAAAGAATGGAATTGTCAGAGAGGGGAAAAAACCTAAAAGAGCCAACAAACAAAAGATATAAAATATGCTTCTGTGTTCATTTTTAAAAGTTCCCTCCCAGCTTTCTATCCTGCAGGGAGCACTTAAAACGTTAAGATTTTTAGTTTTCATGGTCATTGTTTAGTATTCAGTAAAGGGTCAGTGCGGTTTTGGTTTTTGCATTTTTTTTCAGTCAGTGACCTAACTTCCCCATATAATCTTAACATGCTATCAACATACTGGATTTTAATCACTTGCACAGCACTGTTCAACAGGCCAGGCAGTTTCACAGTATCTTTCTCTTCAGTGGTTCTGATCAAACCTGGACTCTGGTTTGGGGGACACCCGTGCAGATGCTGAGTGTGTTGCAATCTCCCCTATTCCTTATGAATACATAAAACAGCAACTAATTTACAAGATGGTGGTGATGAAAGAAACCTCTCAGCAAGTAAGAAAGCAAGCACGTGCCTTTCACTTAGGTAAAGATTACTACCAAATTTTGGGAGGCAAGGAGTCACCTCCTAAAGCTCCAAGCTATTCCAAGGCAGTCACGGACCAGAACAGCAGCTGCAACTCAGACCCACACTACGAGATGCCCCTTGTGCAAAGCAGAGCTGAACCCCCCAGTTCTGTGGGCACTGAACTCCAGAGCAGCCCACATCTCTGCCCTCCCAGCTCTGTGTGCTCTGCTGGGTGTGGGTTTTTCTCACAGCCATTGCTCACAGAGGAATCTCATGGGCAACACCAGTTACCTCCAACTCCCAGGGGCAGGTGCTGAGGCACCAAAGGAGGAGGAAACCTGAAGAGGCTCTTAGTGTTACACCCACAGCTGAGTGTAAAAGAATCTCCCAACTTCTCACTCCCTTTTCCAGACAAGGGCACCACATCTCCTACATACAAGTACTGCATCAAGGCCTAACTCCTGCATGTATAGATGCATATTTTACAAATTAAAGGATACTATATTAAAGGACAGAAAAATTGCTAGAAAAACTCTCCAATCAAAAAAATCTGCAGTCTCCAAAGCATTACCCCATCGATTTTGATGGCACGATAGAAATTACTCTTTGTACTGATTTTTTCTCCCAGTGGCTTCTACAGTAGCAGCTCCTGGTCCACAAGGGACAGAAAAAAGCTGGGGGCCATCTGAAGTGGTTTGAGTGGGACAAACTCTACGTAGGCCTTGAACTGGTCATCTGCAAAGACATGAAGTTCACTCCACCAAGAAAGGCTTTACTTTCATTAATTGCCATTAGAAGCAATACCTCCTGACAGTCACTGGAGAAACCTTTTGGTCCTGACTGCTTCGCCCAAGTGCTCACACAGAGCTGGAACAGAGCCTGCAATCACACTGGCAAAGGCAATTTTCACTTTCAAGCTTAATAGTTATAGAATTGTGAGACTTTTCTGGTTCTTCCTCTACTTTCAACATCAGAACTAATACACTCAGCTAAGTCAGGCCTGGTTTTTGACAGATGAATCTTGGGGGGAGCTTTCAGCACTTCCCCCTGAAACCCCAATTACTCTTCAAGGCGATAGTTCAGGTTAAGTTGGATCTCAGGAGGAACTGGCCCGTGACATGAAAAGTTACAAAACGGGGGGACTGGGTACAGGTGCCCTCACAGGTTTTCCAGCTAAGTCCAGCCCCCAGCAGGGCTGTGCCAGCCATTCTGCCCACAAAGCTAAGCAGGCACAGAACTTCAGATTATTCAGCAATTATTTTCCTAATAATGGGATTTTACTGATTCTGTGTCCAGCCCAAACCCTTATATGGGTGTAAAACAGCCATATCCAACTGACAGTGCAAAGAAATCTATTTTGAGAAGAAAATAATGGTCATACTTCAAGTTCCTTCGAACTTGGTAAAAGTGATGGCAGGATGTGGCCGTGGGTGTCCCAACAGGGACACACAGGGATGTCCAGGAGCCTCCTGCTGCCTCTCCCAGACCAGTTCCCTCCTCCCTGGCCTCCAGGCCACCTTGTTCCCAGCTGGATGCACCTGCAGGCAGGTGCTATTCCTCTGCTGCTTCCCTCAAGCAACACAGTTTTGATTACTGAAAGCATTTTTGAGAAAAAAATACAAGCACCTGGTGATACCATTTTTATCCTGTTAAACACCATCCCCAAAAGCACTTTGCGCTAGAGAGAAGAAAGTAATTGCTACTCTAAGTAAAGTGCTAAATAGCATCTTAAATGTCTACATGTGAATATTATATACTGAACTTCATTTTTATTTACACCCAATAGGAGTACACCCATAAAAAATTCAAATCTCATACATTAAACATATATATAGTACAGTGGGTTATACTTTAAATGAAATAATTTTATAGAGACATTCAGAAGGCACAAAGAAGACAGTAGAAATAATTGTTTTAGTATAATTTAAAATGTAAATGTCACATAATATGTAATTTAAATGTAAATCTGCACCTTAAACCTTCAATCTATCAATGTAAATCTCCATTTAAGAAACAAAATTTCCATGTGATCATATTAATTCCTCGTTCTATAATAATTATAGAAGGAGAAATGTATAACCTTCAATTAAAAACTGGTAACTATCTTTGCAACAGACCGAGCAGGAAAACTTTTTAGAAAACAATTACTAATGAAAATAATTTTTAAATGTTAATTATTTACTCACATGACTAAGTAATCAAAAGAACCCTGTATTTCACACTGCATTAAAGGCAAAACTAAACCCCATGATGAACCTTGCACCAAATTTGTGTGTGCAAGGCCTTTGGGTCTGTAAGAGTTCCCATCCATTTTGGAATAAGGGGATTGATCCTCCCCTGCCCCCTGCAATCCCTGAGGGGACACTGCAGGAGGGAGAACACTGATGCCATGTCCCTCAAAACCAGAAAGCAACTGGAAAGAAACTGACACTCCCTGAGTTACCCTGGACAAAGCAAGAAGGTGCAAAACTCCCTGTCCAGGCCCACGGTCGTGCAGAAAGCAGCGTTCTCTGAATGTGCTTTGAGAGCCATTCGAGGTCAGGCTTCCTGCACCAGATTTTTAAATTAGTGTTACTTTGGTTTGAGAATACAAGCCAAAACTCTGATACCTGTGGGAGACTTTCCACTGACTCAGGACTGGATACGCTATTTTGTCTCCTACAGACAAACAAGACAATACATCTCATCTGTCAAAGGTAACAAAAGTATCATGAGAACTATCCTTTCTTAACAAAAAAAAACAAAAACAAAAAAAAACCCCCAACCTACAACCAGAGACAAAATAAATATTACCAAAAAATAATTTATCAAAGAAGAAAATAATTAGAAAATCATTAGAAAATAATACTTGCTGTATATATAAACATAGAAGTAAATATACCAGAGCTCTTTGTGAATGGGTGGCAAAACAAACACAGCAATCAAAACCTCCTGGATGCAACAAAACAGCTTTCCTACCCTTTTGCACGCTGCATTCCAACAAAAAGCAAGACCAGCTCTGAAAGGATTGCCAACGCATTTAGAAGTCCAAGTCAAAGCTTTGTGTTCACCAAGTCAGAACAGGCTGAACTGAAACAAGTGTCCACCTCACACACTGTCAGTATTTGTAGTTGCTTTGTGATTGTGACATCCTGCAGATGACAATGCAAAGGAACTCAGCACAGAGCAGCCCCTCCTCGCTTCCCACCTGTCCTGCAGCGGGTCCCAGGGCAGCGTGATGGGCAGTGGGATGGGCACTGTGGTGAGCAGTGGGACGGGCACTGTGGGATGGGCACTGTGGAACAAGGACACTCACGTATTTCTCTAAGCCACTCAGAGCCTCCTCTTGACCTCCCAGCATTAAAATAAACAGACTTGAAGGTGCTGCTTCTTGCTTTATAGCTCCTGAGATGAGCTGTTTGCAATATATTTTTCTATTTCTGAAATTACCTAAAACAAGAAAAAAAATAGAGAAAAAGAAAGAAAACAAGACTAATTTCAAATAGTGTTATTTTTTCTGATTTGGCACGCTAAAAATATTTGCATCTGTAATTATAAAACCATGTGAACTCTTTTATTATTAAAACTGAAGTACTTTTTCTTCTGGAAATGTCTGCTTACATTGACAAAAGAACTTTGGGAGCTGAATGAATGACACAGCAAACAAATCTGTATGCAGGTATCCAGTACATGGGCAACATGCTAAGTGTCCCTCAGACTTAAAGTGTGGCAAAATATCAGTCAGCAATTCAAATTCAATCAATCAAAGGCTGTAGAAAATGATGGCTTAATTAATATTTGATAAAGGTATATTGGTTATTATAATAATAAATTAATTCTTCCTTAGCTCCTCTTCCTTCCCCTTTGCAAAACGTTCTACGGGTATCTAAAGCAATTTACTTTTCTATTTATGCCTTAATCAGTTGGAAAAGAGCAAATCACTTTGAAACTCCAGAGAGATTGGACGGGAGGTAAATGTTTTCCTTGGCAGATAACAGGATAGGACAGTTGAGGTTAATTTAAACTTATGTGTGTAAAAATAAATAGGCAGTCCACTGCCATCTCAAATCCATAGACTCCTTCCAAAAAGCCTTCCCCAGTTTAAATAAAGAATGCCTAAGCTAATGCCTCAGCTACATACCAAATATTGACCCAGCTTTCCCCTTTTCATTCACAGAGCTCATATTTGGAGCACCAGTGAGATGAAGCTTTTTGCAGCCTTCTCCTCCCCACCAGCTTCTTTCTTGAAGCACAACAACCAAACACAACCCATGCTCAGATGTATTTTGGAACATCCTGCCTGGACAATTCCTATGAGTCTGGAAAAGTTTGGTGGGAGACCCTGAAAATCACCATAGCAGTCAGATCATTATTGTAAACTACTACATATATATGCTTAATCCAAATCCCATTTGAAGTCGGTAGAGAAACCCCCATGACCTTCAGAGGCCTTTGGATCAGATCCTTGGTTTCCAGAGGTACGGAATAACAAATTTCAAATCTATGGGAGAGCAAACACTACACAAATACTAAATAAATGGTAACACTAATCTGGGAAAAAAGACAGTTTTGACCAAGGGCAACTCAGAATGATGAGATCTTATATTTGATGGTATTTATTTTTAAAAGAGAGGCTGCAAAGGGCCTCATCTTTGGCATTTCATCCTTACATATCCATCTACAAATGAAGGCACCTTGAACTGAGTTATGTACTATTTTAGAAAACATAAGTCATATTTTAATGAAATTGTACTGGTACTGGAGATTTAAAATATCCTGTTTGAGTGCAGAAGACAAATTCCCGCAGCATTGCTATGAAAAGCACAAGCTGGTTTGCCCACCAGTTTCAGGCCACATCTACTGGTGACTCCCTAAACGTGCATAGAGTGTGTCAGTCTCTGGTAAAGAATGATTGCTCCAAAGCCCACCAGACTCAACAGAACTCAGCCTGTTGTGGATCAGGTACGGAGTCAAACACACAAGTACAGATTTGCACAGCCAGTACAGTTTACAGCACCACAAACCCAGGACTTGCCAAAAGTGCATCTGCACTTAGAAACATCTCCCCATCCATGTTGCATGTACTGGGATCGCTGTGCTGAGGAATGTACACTGTGCTGGCTACAGGCATTCCAACTTTTGTCTCCTGCTGTAGCACTGAGTCCGGCGAGCTGCTGAATAAACAGGCACCCATCTCTGCCAAAACCAGACCCACTTGGGGCACACAGGCTGTACCCACACCCACAGAGAGACACACTCCACAGCGGGTCCTACTGCAGATACAAAGACAGGCAAACACCTCTCTAGGTTCATTTTCCCTCAGACATTTACCCTCAGTTCATTTACAGTTCATTTACCCTCAGACAGGTACCTGAGAGCTGCGTGGTTCTGCTATGCCCCCTGGGCTTGCCTGAGTAGCACTGTGGGGACAGGACGTACAGGTGCCACACACCCACCCGAGAGCTATGTGGCTCCGCTGTGCCCCCTGGGCCTGCCTAAGCAGTGCAGAGGGGACAGGAGATACAGATGCCACACACCCACCTGAGAGCTGTGTGACTCTGCTGTGCCCCCTGGGCCTGCCCGAGCAGCATAGTAGGGACAGGAGGTACAGATGCCACACACCCACCTGAGAGCTTGCGTGGCTCTGCTGTGCCTCCTGGGCCTGCCCAAGCAGCATAGTAGGGACAGGAGGTACAGATGCCACACACCCACCTGAGAGCTTGCGTGGCTCTGCTGTGCCCCCTGGGCCTGCCCGAGCAGTGCGGAGGGGACAGGAGGTACAGGTGCCACACACCCACCCGAGAGCTGTGTGACTCTGCTGTGTCCCCTGGGCATGCCCGAGCAGCGCTGCAGGGACAGAAGGGCGGGCTGGTCACCGCACCTGCTCCGAGCTGGGCACACTGGGGCAGCTGGGAGGGAAAAATGCCTAATTACAAGCCAATTCCCTTTTGCTGAGCACCCATGTACACAGCAGACCCTGATCCCAGGCACTGCCCAGGGCAGCACAGAACCCTCCTGCTTGCAGGGCAGCTCAAGTGCTGAGTGGATGGGAATTACACTTCCCGCCCAAAAAAAGATTATTTCTCCCCATCCCCCCAATACAAAACTGGATGAAACAAGGCTTTCCTTCCACTCCTGCTTTCATCTCTCGTTAGCTGCTACAAAAGGTTTATGAACAGTTGGCACATACTTGTGGAAGATAGTGCTGCACCCATACAGCACACAGAACGCAGCCTGGCCTCACAGCCCTATTTATTCTCTCGTGCAGAAAGAGAACCCTGGACTGCACCCACAGTGTATCTGAAAGCATGAACCACCATTCCATTCCCTTTCTCCTCTCCTCTCTTCTTCACCTACAATAAAAACTCTTACCCTGCTCCAAACCTAGCGTTGTTCATCTGGGCAGATGTTAAGCAGTTTGGGCAATGCCCCAGTGCCCCCTGCACCAGCAGCGATGCCATGGCAGCCCCACTGCCCCGTGCCCAGCATGGTGCCCCACGGAGCCCAGCACTGCTGCCAGGCTTGCAGTACAGGGACTCGCCCTCGTGCTCCCCACACCAACACCACCCAGGAAAACAGAGATTTTCAGTCAACAGAGGTGGGAGGTTAAGACTGAACTGTTCACTTATCAGCAGCACCTAAAACATCATTTTGGAGGCCAAAAATCCATTTAGAGGACGAGGAAGAAAGATGGAGCTGGGAGCAAAACCAGTACAGCTTAGAGTATTTTCACTATGTTTCTCTCAATAATTTTCTGAAAATATGCAAAACTTCATCCTAGTCAGCTCTTTAAAAAAAAAATCTAAAAAAATCTTTTAATGAAGACGAGTATTGTCTATGCTTTTAATTTTTCATTCCATGCACTAAACACTTTGTACGAGGATCTTGGCAGTCCAACACAAAACACTTTCAAAATGTAAATGCTCCAAACTCACATGCATAATTCCTGAAGGCATTCATCTGAGGGGCTGAATAGTTCTATCAGCAGTTCTATTTCAAGTTACAGACTAAAAATAATTTTAAATTTAAAACCTGGAAATCACCGATCTAATGAACAGATTTTAATCCCTCTTCAATTAACGTGCACATGGGTCGCTCTGCACTACAATGTTAATTTTCAGCATGCTTGCAGAAATTCTCACTGCGAAATAAACCAGGCAACTCGGCTTATTTCTCATTCACTCAGATAATTTCTAGCAAGCCACCACAAAATAATGAACTAATACACCAGAAGCAATTTTATATTCTTTTAAGTGCTAGCAACAAAATTGCCCCCCAGTAAAAGAATCTAAGGATAAAAAAAAACCAAAAAATCCTCTTTACATAAACTGCATCATGAAGAGTAATATCGCAAAGTACTCTGAAATTTCTTAGTGAGGAACGTTCAGCAGTTTGTGATTTTTTTTAACGACTGCAAGTTAAAACCCTCAACTAATATTTTACTTGCATTGTTCTGTGTAGCTACTACAGGCCTCTAAAAAGTACTTTGAAGAAATTAATTTTAGCTATCACCAAGCCATATGCTCCTAAATTCCTTTCTCAATCTACACAGTTCACCAAAAGATTCTCCAGTTACTTTGAGAGTGATCGGCCAATAAATATTGCTTTACTACTTACAGTTATGAGCTGTATTTCAGTTTATGTTGCCATAAAACACTTCTAATGCAATGCCAATACAGAGATTATTTTGATACAATACCGTCAATAGTCTGAATTTAAAACTATTTTTGCATAAGCATTAGGTATTTTCCAATTATTCTGTTTTTTATTTTGGGGGGGGGGGTATGGGCAAACTCCCCAAACATATTTGCATTTGTTTTGTTAGTTTATATTCCAGATATAAGTAAAATTAAATGGAAAAGATTAAAGTATTTTACAGAAGTGCCGCATTTTTTCTACTGTAGAAAAAGCATTTTATTCTAAAAATGTATATGAAAGGACTAGTTTCCTCATGAAGTATCTTTAAAATTATTTATTTCCAGATACTTAGACTTTTAAGTATCCAAGTATTATCATAGGTATGACAATTTCATAGAAGCAATAAATCTCAGGCGTGTAGCCATCTGTCAAATCGCGCTTAACATCTATGTCCACAGGCTACTTTGGTCTATAAATGGCATTTTTCTAATATTTAAGTATTCTACTTAAAATAAATTCCTTCATTAACACCCGAAAGAAAGACAGTGGGAGTGTGCATGAGCATGTGCCCGCACACATATAAGTGATAAAAAGAAAACACACTTACGGACCTTTAAAGGCCTTGAAAAACATATTTTTAAAATATATTATAAAAATGGCAATTATAAACTAATCCCGACCAATTCCAGGTGGTATAAAATTTAAATATGAGCCCTGCCAATACTTCTGTTGCAATTCACGTCGCTGAGCAGGGCAGGAAACAGCGGGTGCTGAGATACAGTGGCTGAGGCTCACCACGTAGTTACCTGCAGCGTCGGAGCGAGCGATGCGGCCGCGTCCCCTCGCTGTGTCCCCTACACACCAACCACGCACTGCCCGGCGATGCTCAGTAATGCTCCACACGGGCTCAAATACTAAATAAAGGGAAAAACTTGCACCGCCCAACTTTGTTTCTCCTCTGCAGCTCCCTTCT